>NC_085137.1:477993019-478323635 GCF_035046485.1 Aedes albopictus | reverse complement strand
AGCAGCAGTGAGTAGCCATTTCTCCGAAGTATCTCCGTAGCAGTACCCCTCAGTGGCACGGATCTGTTTACCAACGGTTCCAAGACCCTGCCAAATGTTCGGGCAATTAAATCTGCGACTCAATTCGCAGGAGATACACTCCAATTCAGACCACGCCGCCGCCACACCTGATGCTCAATGGTGTTCTTTGGCATTGACCGAATCGGAAAATCAAAATCTGCCACCCATTTTCCAGGAAACGCCCATCACCCACGGTTTGCTGGAAGAATAAAAACTGTATAAGAATATAATTTAATGCCACCGTCACCATCAAAATAAGCAACAAGAAAAGATCAGCAGCCAGCCAGCGTTCAGAATGAGCGATGAGACACGGTGGAGCTCTGTTTTTGGCAGTTGAGATGTAAACAATTTTCTCCAACGCACCACCGGCTTGGCATACCGGCTTTGTGTCGGTGGGCCGTGAAAAGTTTTCCATGGTCGCGCATAATTGCCTAATGTTTTCAGAGGCCCAGGACGAATCATCCGTGCACTGTTCAGCCAGTCAGTGCTCATGGGATGGTATTCTCCGGTATAGTTAGTCAGTCGTTTGGTTGTCGTCCTTATAAACGTGGCATTTACCTTGCTGCTGCTGCTGCCCCTAGTCGAATTGAGTGATGTGTCCTAAACTGACAGCTTCCCAGCACCGTAAAGAATGAAAGAAAAGACCCTTGGGTGTGGCGAAACATTTGTGGGTTGCGGGTCGGTGTAGTTTTCAGAGAGGGCGTCGATAGGGGTTTCGCGAGCATTTCTATGTTTCCTAATTAGGCTCAGTGTACCAGTTATGGCTATAGTACCTCAAATTCGCCATAGTTGATTTTCAACCTTTAATGATGCAAATCTACAAGAAAAATTCGTGAACGTCAGATCATGATCACAGAAGATGGTTGCAATCATTCAACCTTCACAATTTGCTGAAATGATGATAGAAATAAATCATTTTCCTTAACTTTTCGGTTTCCTTGCACCCTATTTCGCCATAGTGTACCAGTTATGGCTAATCCCATAAGGAATGCATGTAAATAGTGCGAAGTGGAACCCAAATTAACAAATGTGTCCATAACTGGTACAGGGTTCCTATCATTGACACACGCCGTAATAAATACTAAAAGTAGTTTTGGCTCGGTTTCTATATTTTTCCTGTAAAGTATGAACACTAATCTATCATTTGACATATCGATGACATTCATCGGTCTTCTTCTTATTTTTGTAGAAATAGTTTTTCTTAGGTAGTGCGATAACTGGTACAGGCACCCTACTTCATTTTTTTTACTAGATGTCTAAAAATGATCCATGCTAAAAACCTTCCCCTGACCGACACACCCGCGCATACAAATATCTGGCCATTCGGTTTGGTAGTTTCCGAGTCTATAAGGGCCAGATAGACAGACAGACAGACAGAAGTTTATTTTTCATATTAGATGTTGTTAATTTTTTTTTTACTTATTCGTTTATTTGGAAGGCTCGGGAGCCACTTGGGCATAACGGAGCCAAAATCATGTACATATTATTATAACTTTAAAATACGATTTACAATTTCATAAAATACTATAATCTATTTTCGACTAATCTGATATATCGGACTTTGAACCGATGGAGGATAGTCGTGATGAACATCTTTGCTTTTTTTCTTTGTGAGATAATACACTCCTGGATGCTTTCACCTCCAAATCCAGCTTTTTCTGCTTTTCCGTCTCGTCCTCCACGCTTATCTCCGCAATCCCGTCATATTGCGTGTACAACTTGCCATTGGACCTCCACATTCGTACTGGTACTTTCTCAGACTTGGGCCCCGATGCTGTCTCCTGTTCAGCCATTTCTACACTTTCCTCTCGTGCCTCGATGTTATCCGCATTCGAAATCTTGTTCTCCAGGGGCTTCGCCATCTCATCGTTCTGTGCCGATGTCGCCTCTTTCAATACTCCAGCGTCCAGCATAGGTGACCGATTGTGCACTATTAACGATCTCAACCGAACGTTGTTTTCTTTTCTTCGGGCAGGCGTTCATCTGATGCCCCGTCTGGTTGCAGATGAAACACTTGTCCTTGTTTCCAGAGTAGAAGATATTACCTCTTCAATTCAGGAAATGCAGCGTGGATGGAATTTGTGCGAATGTGAACTCCGCGAACGCCGTTGAAAATATCCAACCCGATATCGGCAGGAAACTTCTCTCGTAGGGAATCGCGCCACTTGGGCGGTGGCTTCTATATTCGTCTATTTTCCACTATAACTCAGTCAAATTTGAACCAATTGACACAACTTTTGGAATGTGGTGAGATAGGTATAGTATCTACCCGTGTACAACATTTCAAGTCAATTGGTTCAAAATTGACTGAGTTATAGTGGCAAACAGACGAATATAGAAGCCACCGCCCAAGTGGCGCGCTACCCTACCACTCTTTTCACGATTCCGTATTTTCCTAACACCAGCGATATCGTTATCGGGTACCTCCGGTGGTAGTTCACACACACGAACGTACTGATAGTTGCCTTCCGCATCAGATATTTGCACCATCACTGTCGTTCCGTTTGCATAATGGAAACGAAGTGGTTGTGCATTGTTCTCCAACGCTGCTCTGAATGCCTGTTGACTTTTCAACTTGAGGTACACACTATGATCCTCTGCTCGTCTGTATAGCGTATCCATGTCGCTAATGCTGACATCCAAACACTTCACGAATTTTGCGATCTCATCGTACGATGGCCGCACAGAACCCGTTGGAAATGCAAACCTGACAGTGTTCTTAACCTCAACCATCTTTTTCTGCGTAATACCTTTCGATTCCAGCGAGTGACAATAAGCTGATGCAGCACACAGTGACCGCGAGAGAATGTTCTGCAACCGTTCTCGTCGGCAGATGAAAGCAAACTGTTGTTAATTTTTATTTGAACAAATTACATGGAACGAGCTCACCAAGTTATATGCATGCTTACGACCAACGCAATGACACTTAAGAAACTGTGTCATTATACCTATTTCCACCAGTGTTTCAAATATTTTAAATGTCCACTGAAGAATAAACTGGTAAAAAATTATTCGTTTTTTCATTTTTTTTGCAGAATACGTGGCTTAAATTTTTGGTGAAGCTCAGGGAGAAATGTGTGACAGAAATTTAAAAACCACCAAGGATTTTTTTCGGTAATATATCACAGAGTAGTATTCCTCTGGTTATGAAGATTCTGTCACATTCACCCGAAAACCATTCGCCCGAATGACATCCAATCGCAAGAACAGCTGGACTAGCGCCAATAATAATCATATTAGCTAAGTTTGAAAAAACTGCCTATGTTTTAAAGAAGGCCAAATTACTTGTGAAAATATTACATAATAGGTCATTGATTGTCATACATTGTTGATCGAAAGGATAAAGACAAAGCTTCAGCACAGAGTAGTCAAAACTTTCAAGTAAATAGTGTTCACGACTATCTACTTGGAATAACTACATTTAGTTAAAATGAACAATAATTGATAAAAATTAAAACGTGTGAACTACGGATGCAGAAAAAAAACACCAAAATTGCGAGAACTCAGCCTTCTTTTTTGAACAAGCTGTTCTTTTGAAACCATGTTTGGAGTCCAACAGTTGTAAAAATATAAAACATCAAGGTTCTCTATAACAGAACAGCTTAAAAGAACAGCCCATGATTGAAAGAAGGTCCAATTTCTAGTAAAAATGACATCAAATTGAATTTAAGTTCCTTGAAAGTGAAACTAGAAAGAAAAACCTATTAACAAAAGAAGGGACAATTCCAATAAATGCTTCTTCAGCTATATTGTCGAAAATGTTTGTAACAGTATAAGTCTTAACCCTTTGAAGCCGGATTTTTTCAAGCGTTATTATGGAGTTTTTGCTACATTTTTCTGTAGTTTTGATGATCAATAGCATAAAAACGGTAGAATATTAAGCAGACTATTTTTTCTAGATATCCAAGGTCATCCAAACTGTTCTTGAGATTAGATCCTAAAGTCTACGGGTGTAACGGTAACTTCTTTTATTATACAATGCTACGATTTGTATCATGTCCAGTATGTCTTCTGAAAATTACAGTGGTTGTCTTTATCATAACAGTAAGGAAGCCCATAACATCCCAAAAATATAATAGGTACAACGCTTATTGTTCCTGTAGCAGTAAGTACAGTGGATTATGTAACACTACTTAACGTAGTGGCAAAAGCTATTATCACAAGTGTAGACCAGAAGCTATGACCTCAGGAGCAGTATTGTTGATCTGGAAAATCTCAAAACTATCTTGAAATGACTCATGCCACAGGGATTACAGATTACAGTCTAAAGTTCATTGTGAGAATAACTACTGTTACTATTAAGAGCTAAACTTCAGGATAGCATGAACGACCCTCAATGTCCCAAAGTTTCATAATCATATATAGTAGACTTCAGGTTGAATCGGTGACTAGCGCGATTGATTATGAACTGTTACTCAGTATGTCAGATATAGCTGATGTTACGAGTGTAGACCTGAAGTTCTGAACTCAAAGATAGTTAGACTGACCTGGAACATTCCCATAGTGTCTCTAAATAACATTTGAGATTTCAAGAGCTTCACGGATCTCAGCAGATTATGTAATGCTATTGTTTATGGTAAAAACACATATTTTTTTATATTTTATAATTTTATAATTTTATAATTTTATTATAGAACTGTTTCGACGAACCTGAATGTCCCAATGGTTTATAATAAAAAAAAAAGATTTCAGTTTGGTTCAGTAACCACGGATAAATATGCAATGTTGGCAGATATGGCTGTTATTACGAGTGTAGACCTGAAGTCCTGAACTCTAAGGTAGTTTGACCTGGAATATCCCTGTAGTGTCTCTAAATAAAATTTAGATTTGAAGAGCTTCGCAGATCCCAGCAAATTATGCAATACTACTATTCTTTATGGCGAAAACACATACAGTTATTCTTGTAGATTTGAAGGACTTCATTATAGAACAGTTTGGACGACCCTGAATATCCCAAAGGTTTATAATAAGCTAGTAGACTTCATTTGTGGCGAAAATACATAAAATTATTCTTGTAGATTTGAAGGATTTCACTACAGGACAGTTTGGAACACCTAGAACATCACAGAATATAAAACACCTTTTGATGTTCTTGACGAAGGCTAAATGAATACCCACATCCAAGTTCAGCTTCTAGAACAACCGGTATGTCAATTATTTCGTTTTTCCAAATTTCATGGTGTTCAGTCCCAAATACAAATATTCCCATTTTTTTTCCTAATAGAGGACTCAATTTGCAACAACTTTGCTGAAGACAGTATTCTGTTTTATCAAATGGGTGAATTTATTCAACCGTTTCTAAGTTGGGGTCATATATGACCCCTCCGGCTCCAAAGCGCTAAATCAGGCTGTGAAAATGGTTGCAGTTACGTTTAGTTGGTAATGGCGTTCAGCCATACGCGTGGACGACGCCTTAATTGATTTCAGAAAGATTATTATGGTTTTCGAGCGAATGGTCTTTCGGGTGAATGGTATTTCGGGGGTATGGTCTTTCGGGCGAATGGTCTTTTCGGGTGAATGACTTTCGGTTGTTTGTTTCATTAGGCGTATGTTTCATGTACGAAATTCGTACTAAATAAAAAATATGATATATCAAGTTTTATTTTCTTAAATTTATTTCTTTACTTTCATTTATTTAAAGATCTTTTTATTTAGTATATTTTAACTGCAATGTGCGTTGGAGTATAGCACATGCAATTTTAATTTTTTTCTGACAGCATTTCCAACAAAAATCTTTCCTTTGGTATCATTTTATAGGTTTTATGTATGATGTATGTCTACAATATATAATTATAATATTTTTTTTTTGATTTTCTTGGATATAAAAAAGGCAAATGGAACAATTTGTCAAAGTTAAAATTATTCCACGAATTCTAAAAAAATAATATCCTGACAACCCCAACACTATTTCAAATAAAAAAAAAACAAATGAGAAGGTTAGTAGAAATTTTCTCCGATTTCTGGAAAGCTTGAAGTCTTTTTGGTATGCTCAACTAAAAAAAATGAAATTAGTTTTCTTTTCCGAAAATTCACTTTTTCAAATGGTTGACAAAGTTTCCGAAATTCGCAAACAAAAAATGAAAGCCGGTAGTATTTTTACACAATTGTACACATTCTATGAGCTTTCTCTTAACATTGAAATATTACAGTTTCTCAACAATTCGATCAGTGTGTTGTATGGAGATGTCACAAAAAAAAGCTTGTGCCGGAAATTGGCAAAAACTATCAATTTACAATGAAAAGCAGATATTTTGGATTCATTCGATTTGTTTTTTTTTTTATGAAACTAAATTTTTTTTTATTTCTCTGGGGTTGGATTTTTGGTATGGATAAATTATGAGTGGGGTAATACAATTTCATTCGACGTTTCGATCCTTGGTTTGGGTCTTCTTCAGGGGATATAAAATATGGGTGGTTTATTAATCCTATTTTCCTACGAGACTACAAGTTTTCGGAGAACCCTACTACAGAAATACTACTACGCGATTGTCGTTGGTTTCTGACATTGCATTGGATCGTCGGTTTTTTTGCATTGAGGTAACCCAACGCGAAATCAGCGAACCGCAGAGGGATAACTTTAACAATTGGTCGATCATCTCCACAATTAGAAAATGGATTTGATTTATTTATTGGCATTTGAAAAAATCAACGAAAAATCTTTGTTTATTATTTGCATTTTTTTATATTTTGTCGTCGAAGTGAGAAGTCTGGTTGCATTGTTTCACACTTGGACGCAAAATTGTATCTATGATTTGTGATCAAAAACCTGTAGTCAGACTTAAATCTTGTCACTCTAATTCGAAGAGACGAAAATCGATGAAAATAAATCGATCATGTAACTTTTACCTCATGGTTGCTTTCAAAAGACAAAGCTTAAATTGTTCATGAAATTTGTTAGCGATCATCAGAATCACACCTCTTTTCCATATGGTTTCAATTTATAGGTTCAGTGAACTATGCACAGAAATCTTGACCTTGTAATGTAAACCGGAAACTAAATAGTACAAACAAAATGAGTGATAATACAATTTTTAAACCTGAATGAGTTAGTTTAAGTTTTATGGCGGTTTTAAGTACCTCTTCTGCATAAGAACCACAAATAGAAAATGGCTGACGCGGGAAAGCTCGACCGAGTGATTTGCCACCAGTCGCCGGTTATGGTCTGGTGGATTTCTCTCGGGCGTACCTCGTTGAGTTTGTGCACGCACGTAGGGATTTATTGTTTTGCGCCAAAATCATCGAGGGAAGCTTCAATGCAAAGAACAAGCCACTACATATTAATCTGCTCCTAAAGCTGTTCCAGGAGAAAGAGGAAAATTACGGAAATTAGTATGAGAATAATTCATAATAAATCAGGAAGATTATTTTTGTTCGTTTTTTACTTGTATTTTGTTCATTTACTGCTTCTTTTTCGCAAATATATCTCTGTTTCTGTTTGTTCTGTCTGGTATACTTAAATATCTGGAATATTAAAAAGTGTTTTCTGCTTT
This sequence comes from Aedes albopictus, assembly GCF_035046485.1. Taxonomy (NCBI): domain Eukaryota; kingdom Metazoa; phylum Arthropoda; class Insecta; order Diptera; family Culicidae; genus Aedes; species Aedes albopictus. The sequence goes on along the minus strand of NC_085137.1, from coordinate 478,316,085 downwards.
TTTTTTCTCGTTTGCTATGTCCGTTCGGTTTATTCACTGATTTGTATGATTTGTCTGTTCTACTCGTTATGGCTGGTCCGCCTTCACTGCCTGTTCGCCGTCTGTTTCCTGTCTGTTCTTTGTCTGTTCTTTGGCAGTTCTCCGTCCGTTCTCTGTCTGTTCTCTGTCCGTCCTTTGTCTGTTCTCTGTTTGTTCTCTGTCTATTCTTCGTTTGTTCTCTGTCCGTTCTCTGTCTCTTCTTTGTCTGTTCTCTGTCTGTTCTCTGTCTGTTCTCTGTCTGTTCTCTGTCTGTGCTCTGTCTGTTCTCTGTCTGTTTTCTGTCTGTTATTTTTCGGTTCTCTGGCTGTTCTCAGTCTGTTATCTGTCTGTCCTCTGTCTGTTATCTGTCTGTTCTCTGTCTGTTCTTTGTCTGTTCTCTATCTGCTCTCTGTCTGTTCTCTGTCTGTATTCTGTCTGTTCTCCGTCTATGCTCTGTCTGTTCTTTGTCTGTTCTCTGTCTGTTCTCTGTATGTTCTCTGTTTGTTCTTTGTCCATTCTCTGTCTGTTATTTGTTTGTTCTCCGCCTGTTCTCTGTCTGTTTTCTGTCTGTTCTCTGTCTATGCTCTGTCTGTTCTCTGTCTGTTCTCTATCTGTTCTCTGTCTGTTATCTGGATAGACAAAAAAAATCTTTTCTCTGGATACGTTTGGATAGACAAAATAATCGAAACAGGCAAAATTTTAACTTTTCAAAAAATATAAAACCAGCTACAACTTGTTGTATAATACATCCCATTTTCTCAAATTTTCACTGATTTTAAATGATCGACGAGTTTTCTGTTTCAGATCAAAATTTGTAAAAGATTGGGCTATTCACCATGAAGTTAAAGCGATCTTGTAAAATCTAGTAAATTCAGAATTTCGGGCATAACATATTGAAAAATGAGAAATGTATCTATTTTTCAGTTTTGAGATGTGATTTTTTTAATTGATGCAGTGGTAAGACTTACCCATGCTAGCCACTTGTTTAAATTTGATACTATTTAGAATCCTTATAAAATTGTGGTTACATATTCATCAACTATCACTCAAAAATGCAACACAATGCATATTTTATGCTGTTTTACAACATCAGACAAAGTAGCTAGTGTTGAAGTATATAGTTTTCTATTTTCAGAAAATCATACCTTAAGAACTAATGAATATAAACTTCTGATTTTGTATATGTTACGCCAAAATTTGACATATTTTTTTGCTCCCAAACACAGTCTGACCAGTTTCTGAAACTACCATTCAAATCTTAAAAAAAAGTTTAAAATTGATTAACTGGTTCAGAAGTTATGATTTGCTGAACATTTTTTGTTTTGAAAAACTGAAATTTTTTGAACGCCCAATCTAAAAATTGATTACCCTCTAATGACGAAATCAGAAATTAGGGTCTAATTATTTTAGATGAATTACAAACCCACAAAATATCACGACATTTGGAGCTGCACTACATCGATTTTCTATGGAATGCCAAAATAATCGAAAAAAGTACTAATGATAGTATATGTAAATAGCAATCAAGGTGAACTTTTGCGAAACAGAAAGATGTTTTATATTGTAATCAAATACACATGTTTTTTTTCATTAAAAATGTAAAAGTGGCAGGATTTTTAGAAAATGTTAAATTTGAAGTTTTAGTCGAATTTATATTGCTACTATCACTACCTCCCAAGTTCTTTTTATACTTTTGACAAAATTTCCGCCTGAACTCCCATGATAACATTTTGAACCCATGTTCTTTTGTGGAAAAAGTAATTTTAGCTACAATAATGTACAGAAAACTACCAAAAACTTCTAATAATTTATTTTTCTAAAATGCGAAAATGTGGTGACTTTTTTGCAGAATTTCAATAGAATACTTTTTAGATTCAATTATCGAGATTGTTAATTAAACCAATGTAGACGATAAAGTTGAAATGTTTGGTGAGAATCATGAATTATGGTCACCTAAAAATGTGAGAATAATAAAACCGTCTAGTTCGAAAAGAATTCAGGAAAAAAATGAAATAGAGAGAGAAAGATTGGAATATTTCAATAAAACGTAACAATTCGTAAGAACAAGCTCAAGTTAAGAAATAAGTAATGGATGAATTCTTGGAATGTAAACTATTGCTGGCGAAGTTAGGGGAGACTGTGGAGACTTGCTTTCCGGAGAGATTTGTCTCCCCATGTTTTCTGGGAATCGAAAATTAAAATACACTATGTTCATTCCAAATGCAAGACAACCTAAAATGAAAGTGAATAGAAAACCTTTGGAAATATTTTCCCTTTAAATAACCCATATGCGCATAAGAGGATCGAGTGTCGTCCATTTTTTGTAAAATACATCATAAGACATGCCTCCATAAAAACCCAGTTTAGGAAAAAAAATCAAAGTCCTCCTTCTTCTTCTTCTTTATGCCTCTACGTAACCACTGCTGGGACTTGGCCTGCCTCGCTTCAACTTAGTGTTCTTTGAGCACTTCCACAGTTATTAATTGAAGGGCTTTCTTTGCCTGCCATTGCATGAATTTGTATATTGTGAGGTAAGTACAATGATACACTATGCCCAGGAAGTTGAGAAGATTTTCCCGACCGGAACGGGAATCGAACCCGCCGTCTCCGGATTGGCGATCCATAGCTATCGATAGCCTTAACATGCATAGCCTTAACCACAAGGCTAACTGGAGACATCCTTCTATTATGTATAAAGTTGCAATAGATGTGCTTTTATAGTAGTAGGCAAATTGAGAAATAGAAATCAAGTCTATCCAGTTTCCCCCAATATTTCTGAAGAGGCTTTTGGAAAAAGGCCTTAAAAAGTTATCATCGAACTTTATGACAATTTAAAGAAATTGAAATAACGACTTCCAAATTGAAAATAAGAAGAAAAAAATCTCAGTCTATCTGATCTACTGCTCCAAAAATTCAAGGCAAAAAAAACGGAAACATGGGACGATATGCGATGGATTTTTGAAAAATGTTTTGGGAAAATTTGAAAAATATTTTTTCATAAATCTTTGAGGAAACTTTCAATAAGGTTTCAAGTAAAAAAAAACTAAAATCATAAAAATAGCTTCGATATATTTGGATGTTCCGAATCTTCATTTCTTCCGTGTATCACTTCAAAGATTCTCAAAAAAATCATGCAGAAATCTACGATCTTCAGAATTTCATCAGGATCTACTACTTAAATCCCAATTATGCATCCCAAGATATTGTTTTAAGTCAAATATGCTTAAGAAAATCCTCGGTTATATGAATGTTTTCAGAACCTTCTCAAAACCAGCTGGGTTTTAAAGTATTGCTCTTTTGAAAATTGTTGAAACTTTTGCTGCCTATCTCTCGTACTATATTGTTTTAAATCCATCCCGCATAAATATCCTACACAACAAAGCTGACAATGAAGCAAATCCTTTCCCGGTGAGCTAATTGAAAACACCCAAGAAACAATTCAAAACAATCTCCAGCGCAGGCACCGATCCTTTTCCCGGAATCTGAGAGCTGCTTATGGCTGGGTAATCAATTCCAGGAATCCAACACAGCAAGATGCTCGCCGTTCTGCTTCTGTCGCTGATACTAGGCTGAGGCAACATTTCCCGGAAAGTGATGAGGCTGGGAGTTTTCCGAGTACTTCTGAGAATTGTTTCAGGTCGACCCGAAAAAACTTTTCCTTCTTGCCTGCTGCCTGCACAATATTGTGCCACTCCTGTGTCGGTATTGTTCTCGCGTTTCACGATGCTCTTGAACGAGAGAGAGATAGATGGATAGAGAGAGAGCGAGATATCTGGCTGGGTGCAAGGTTTGTTGAGTAGGTCCAGGCTCTCGACGCGGCACGAAACTCGGATCGGATGATACCTACCGCCTAGTTCAAGGAGTAGGGCGCTTGCCAAGATGGACCATAGCTCGAATTTGAGGAGTACGCTTCGTTGTCCCAAGCTCCGGGCCGGGCTTAAGTGGTAAACTGATTACATCTTTTTATTCATAACGGCGTGCCACTGTGAAACGGGAGCTCGCTTTCAGCGGAATCAATTCGGCGAATAAAAGGAAACCGAGAATCACTTTCACTTTTTCCTGGATATTTTCCGGTGAAGTTTAGATTATTTAGAAATGGGAAATATGCTAGGATATTGTAATTCTTTGAAAGATAATTCCCAAGTAACATTTTTTAGTAAACTAGGCTAGATAAGGTTTTAAGAACCATCATAAATCCAAAATAAATGATGTTAGGTTTTATGACGGTTGTCAAAACCTCTACAAAACTAATTGACTATCAAAATGTTACTTAGGTTGAATATATCAAACGAGAAAATGAAGAAACGTTTTATAGTCTAGTCAGTAAACGCGCGTGTGGCCATGAGAAGTGCGTCTGGGTTCAATTCCCGGTTATATCTAGCCTTTTTGCGACTTTTTTCTCAATTGAGCTATTAGATTCAGCTTCTTTTTTTTTTAAACCCCACCTAGTTGACATTTTAACTATCACACAAACGTGCTCCCCATTTCTAAACAATCTAAGCATTACCAACCGCAACAATATAACAATACCGACAGGGACAGGACGGGTAGACAAGCAGCTCTCGAGAGAATTTTCTCGAAGGATGCTACCCCAAGAGTTTTTCTATCACATTGGGCTTCCGTTTCCGTCGACGTCGTCGTCGTCGAGTGAGGAAGGTAGAAATAACATCATCACAGACAACAACAAAAAAAAGAAAAGATGGTTGAGAAACCAATCTCTCCCGGGGGGTGCCACCACCGGTTGACGTTTTTAGTATAAAACCTTGTTTTTGTTCCAGCTAAGTCTGTGCCGCGTGTTGATCGAGGGCAGGATGCGAACCCACCGACCGACCGGTTGGTCTCGTACCTGCTTAAACCGGTAGTAAGCGACAACACGGTGCGTCACTGATACCCCGGTTCCACACCGAGCCGAGCCGGTCCTGTTATTATTTGTCCGGCTTTAATCGAAACTGGAAAATGCTTTTTGGTGGGTTATCTGGATTTGAGCCAGTGATGGCCACCGTCTTCCCGTATTAGCTGGGGACTTTTTTCTCAAATGGAGGAAAAAAAACTAAGATCTCAGCCTGATATTTAATTCAATGTCGCGACCCGCTTCCGAACGTGTGATGGATGGATCTCAAGTGGGAGTGGTTTTTGCATAAAATGCCATTACCGGGAAAAAATGACACTTTTTCTAAATTGTAAACGATGACAAATGGATAGGCAGGCGACAAGAGCATCTTCCATTCGGTTTGTTTGATGTTGATGGGCTTGATGAAGATGGGAATGGCACGTACAAATAGTAGATAATTGAATATTGATTTTCTCGGAAACTTAGTTGATGGCATTTCGATTCTTGGAAAAGCCGACATATTGAGCTAAAATTGGTATCCACAACGAGATGTTTGATGTTTGATCGGGTAACCACGTGTAGGTGTAGGTTATTGGATAGTTTACACCGTAAGGTTTAAATTACCACTGCAACCACTTATGAAGGATTTCAGTTAGCATTGGAGAAACATTTCTACATTTATGGGAGTAGTTCTTACGGAATATTTGAAGATTTGCAGGAATTGCTGGTAGAAATTTAGGTTTCTGACGATTTCTTAGTGAACTTTCAACAAAACACCAGAAAAAAATGGGACAGGACACCCAATGAATTCATGATTCATAAAAACCATAATAATGAAATGATAGAAATAAAAAAGCTGAACAAAATCTTTTCAACGTCCAAAGAATGATTTATTAAAAGGCTTTCACAAAATTGCATACATTGTCCATAATTTCTACTCATAAAACATCGCTGTTTTTTCAAGTTTTTGTTTTTTAATAGTCATGGCTTATGGAACTGATGTATTTGAAAGTCATTAAAGTCAGCCTATATAGCCACAGCTGTAAAGGCATGGGTATTCAGCATGAGCATGCAGAGCGAGACAGGTTCGATTCCCGGTCGGTTAAATAGCTTTTCATTATGGAAATTTCCTTGACTTTCTTGGGCATAGAGTATTTTCCTCTGTATTAGCAGTGGAAGTCCTCAGCTAAGTTAATGACCTGTGGAATTGCTCATAGAACACTTAGCTGAGAAGCAGGCTGTGCGCCAATTGGGACGTTACCCCAAGAAGAGGAATAAGTCCTCCAAATGGTTAAATTATTTGTACTATGAGACTTGATCTATACAGACCGAAAGAAAAGCGTAAACCTCTGTGACATATGATGCACAGCATGAATCAACTAACGTGATCAGCTTGGAACGTCTTGAAGCACTCCTGAAACGCCCTTTTTATCTCAGATACCCACCAATCACAGATAGAGGCTAATGATACACATTAAAACCTCTCTGACTCTCTTGAAATGCCTAGAAACGCATTGAAACGTCATGAAATGCCTTAGATGACCCCTATTACCCCTCCGAAACCTCCTAAAGCACCACTAAACTCCCATGAAGCTCATCCAAGAGCTCGTGAAGCTCCCCTTCGAAACCTCCTGAAACGTCCTTATACGCACTGTAACGCTTTGTACCGGCTCAGAAACACCGGCTTTCCAAGCTCCGTGAATACCCCCTAAGGCCCATCTGAAACCCACCTGACGCGCATTGTAACGCCTTGAAACGCCTCTGAAACCCCCTGAAATCTCTGTGAAGTTTATATGAGAGTCTGTGGAGCCCCTCAAGATCACTATGTAACTTCCCGAAACGCTTTGTAGCGTCTTGCTAAGCCTTGGAACGCATCTAAAACCTTCTTCTAAAACCCCTTCAAAATATCCAAAACACCTCAAATCGTATTTGAAACCCCTTTTAAAACTCCCTTAAAGACAAACCCAGAGCCAGTGAGACCCATTAGATCCCTTTGAAACCTCCCAAGATCCCTCGAAAGACATTGTAACGTCTCTGAAACCCCTGAAATTCCCCTGAAGCTCCCGTGAAGCTAATCACCCAAAAACCCCTCTGAAACCTCAAAACATTAGACCCTCTTAAAACGCCTAGATACACCCTGAAACACATTGAAGTGTCATGAAACACTAAAACCCCTCCCAAATATCCTGAAACATTTTGCCACCCCCGTGAAGCTCATCGGAGAGCCCGTGAAGCTCCCTATGAGCCCTCCTGAAACGCCCTTATACGCACTGTTACGCCTTATACCGCTTCAGAAACACTCCCTCGTCCTCCTCCAAGCCCCGTGAATGTCACCTGAGAGCCTATGAAATCCCTTAAAACCCCCTGAAACCTTCCCAGGGAATCACTAAGCATTTGACCTAGAGTGTCCATTTCCCGGGCATTTTCCTTGTCCCGGGATTCGGGATTAAAATTGTAGCATATCCCGGGAAATCCCGGGATCCCGGGATTTTTATGAAATACAGATTTCAGTGGAAAGTGATATGAATTTCAAATTGTCAGCTATTGTCTATCCATTTTGTTGAATGAGGAATTATTGTACTGCCAGTAGTCACTCATAAAAACAGCTTTTTTAGTTTCAGAAATCCGATATATAATAGGGACCCTAAACTAAATTACAATATGCTGCTGGAGAGCTAGCAGTACTTTTTTGATAAGTTGCAAAATGTGAATGCAATTTGCCCAAAATGCTTTTAGAATATGTAGATATTGTTTGATATAACTCTTGACTGAGCTTCTAAAGGGGCGAACATGTTTCTGTAAACTAGGTATTTTCTCGATGATTTGGATAACCATACAATACATGCCCACACAAAGTTTAATAATTATCGAGTGAGTAAACATTTTGTTTACTTGATTGTTGCAGAGGATTTCGTGATTTTGTGGTGCAATTATAGAAGTCGTCAAGAGAATGTGTTGTTAACAAAAACTGAATCGTCCTCTTGCAGGCTCCATAAAGAATTTTTGATATTTAACACCAATAATGGGCATAAAATCATGCATTCCGGGATTCCCGGGAACTCCGGGAAATCAAATATTAAATCCCGGGATACGGGAAATCCCGAAATTGCCTAAATCCCGGGAATTCTTGTCCCGGGACGTCCCGGGATGGACACTCTAATTTGACCGTACATAAGCCGTACATACACACTTAATTTTGATTACCGAGTTCGGTAATTTTTTGACGAGATTAAAACTGCTGAGCACCGAGCTCGTTCAGCAAAAATGCATTGTTTACCTTTTCCATACGATTTTGACAGTTGTTTTACTGAACCTCAGTAAAATCGATTACCGAAACTACCGAGATCGTACTGCTGTTATAATCTCGTCAAAAAAGTACCGAACAGGCAATTCAGAAATAAGTGTGTAAGCAGTGCGTATGCATAAGTTGTGCTGCTCAAAAGCTTTTGACTATTTTATATCTCTTTTGATATTCGTTTTTCCCTTTAGTCATGCAAAAACTCTGCAGCAAACATTGCTGCGCTGTTGGCTTAGATTGGGAACATGGCCATCGCAACATAACCATTTCTCATTTCATCGAAAACAACGTGCCGAATCGGTGGATGCTTTGTCGGATCATAAAGTTATTCTGGAGAGGGAATCATATCCTAGATCGAAGAGAGAAAGAAAATGCTTCATACACAATGAAATATCTTTTTGAAAACGAGTTTTAGGTATTGGAGCCGAAGCTGTTTTCCAATCATTCTTCAAATTATTGGGGGTAAAAACAGCGAAGGTCATTAGTACAACTGTAGCGTATTCCGGGACGAAAATCAGAAATTGAGTACTAAAATTATTAAGTCATCCCTGGATTGTAACCCCAAGAACTACTTAAATCCAATTTCAGCTGGAGTGTGCAAGGACGAGGAGACGGGAAGAACAAGCAGCACACTATATATCTATTTCTGATTTGTTTTGCTTGACTAGGCGCTACGCTTCTTTGACATTTTGATGCAACGTTCCTGAAGATGTTGCACTCAGACAGTCTGTTATTTTGCCAATACCTGCCGTGAGATAGCACTATAGGTGCATAAATGGATAATTAGCATTGAACGCCTTGTCGTAGCTTGGGCTGCAAAACGGTGAGTCGATAAGGAGAGCGTCCAGCATAGCTCTGGTCCTCACAAGTTCCTACCTCATGCGTCCACGGGTCAAGCGATGACAAACACCGCCAGCTAAGAGTTGTGTGCTTAGCTGGTAGTGCAGCCTGGGCACTGTTGTTCTTCGGACTTCAACTAGATTGAGGAGGTACGATTCGAGCGTCTGTTCACCAAGGAGGTGCGGCTCAAACAGCGTCTGTTCTGGCATCCAGCGGCTGAGTAAGAAACGCTGCATCACGCCCAGCAGGTGGTAGCCCCATCAGCGTGGTCGTCCTAGTGTTGGCTGGGACGTTAAACAGAACTGGCACGATGGCCCTCCGGCGAGACAGGAGTGTTGGCGTAGGCCCAATAAGCCACCCGTAAAAATCCCCATTGCGAATACCATAGGAGAAAATACGACTCGATACAATCGACAAAGACCCACGCGACGAAAACAGGACTACGATTGGAAACTTGGAACATGGAATTGCAAGTACCTAGGTTTCGCAGGATGTGACAGGATAATTTACGACGAACTACATCCCCGCAACTTCGAAATCGTGGCGTTGCAGGAACTTTGTTGGACTAGACAGAAAGTGTGGAAAAGCGGGCATAGAGCGGCTACCTTCTACCAAAGCTGTGGCACCACCAATGAACTGGGAACCGGATTTATAGTGTTGGGCAAGATGCGACAACGTGTGATCGGGTTGCAGCCGATCAACGCAAGGATGTGCATGTTAAGAGTTAAAGGCCGTTTCTTCAACTACAGCATCATCAACGTCCACTGCCCACACGAAGAGAGACCTGATGACGAGAAAAAAGCGTTCTACGCGCAGTTAGAGCAAACATACGATGGTTGCTCGCCGCGTGACGTGAAAATCGTTGTCGGCGATATGAACGCGCAGGTAGAAAGGGAGGAAATGTACCGACCGGTAATCAGGCAAAACAGCCTGCACGCCGTATCGAATGATAACGGCCAGCGATGCGTAAACTTTGCAGCCTCCCGTGGTATGGTAGTCCGAAGCACCTTCTTTCCCCGCAAAGATATCCACAAAGCAACCTGGAGATCACCCGACTATCTAACAGAAAATCAAATCGACCACGTTCTAATCGACGGCGGTTGAAGAATTCGTGTACTTGGGCTCACTGGTGACCGCTGAAAACGACACCTGGAAATCGTTCTTACTTTGGACTCCGCAGAACTCTACGATCGAATAAAGTTCGCCGTAACACGAAGTTAACTATCTACAAAACGCTGATTAGACCGTTCGTCCTCTATGGGCTCGAAACATGGACCCTACGTGCAGAGGACCAACGCGCCCTTGGAGTTTTCGAACGGAAGGTGTTGCGTACCATCTACGGCGGAGTGCAGATGGAATACGGGACTTAGAGAAGGCGAATGAACCACCGCGAAAATCGGGAGGCTATGGTGGGCGGGTCACGTCATCAGGATGTCGGATAGCAACCCAACTAAAATGGTTCTCGAGAGTCATTCGACCGGTACAAGAAGACGTGGAGCGCAGCGAGCTAGGTGGGTCGACCAAGTAGAGGACGATCTGCGGACCCTACGCAGAGTGCGGAACTGGAAACAAACAGCCATGGAGGCGGCTACTATGTACAGCAGAGGCCACCCCGGCCTTAGCCTGATCGGTAAGGTAAGTAAGGACACATTTTTAGCCGAATCCGTTGTGGTATTGCAAGACAGGATTTAAATAAACATTTTTTAATAATTTCTATGAAAACAAGGTAACTCACTTAATCTGTGCATTATTACTGACCAACTATTGAGTTTTACTTTTAGTAGAATAGTATAAGAATCCAATACATTAAAAACTTCATGAAAATATGCATGTTAAGTATGTGGAAAGTTCTGTCAAATTTTGAGAAATGGGTTTTTCTTGATATTTTACGAAATCCGCTTCAGTTACACAATAAAGAACATTTTGCTTAATGTTATATTTATCGTACATTTGAAAATAGCTATAGAAAGTTATACAAAAACTGATAATGATTTTATTGAGAAATAAAAAAGATATCGCACAAGCAAGTTGTCCGTTTTACAAATTGAACAGTTCTTATAAAGATCACATGGCAAAAATATTAATAGATCTACAGGGGATGGCTAAAATGTCAAAATCTCAAAATTTGACTGTTTGTCAACCTATTATATGTGCATCATTAGTACAAATTTGGGCTCGATTGATTAATCTTTCGCAAAGTTAGAACGGTTCGGGTAAAACACTATTGTTTAGACAACTCATTTTTGAACTGTCATATCTTGGAAATCAGTGAACCAAATTTAACAAACTATTAAAACATAGATACTTATTGAACGTTGAAAAAAGTTATCATGGATTGACATTTTTTGGATTTTTCTCGAAAATATGTATTTATTTTACGTCAATGTCAATAAATTTTAGTGTTAATGTCTGTTGAGATGGATAGTGGGTACGGTATGTGATTAAGAATAAAGCATGGTATGCAAAAATGGTTATCATAGCAAGCATGACTAAATAATCATCATAGCAAGCATGGCTAACTATTAGATGTCAAAATTAGGATAATGGAAAATCAGTCGTTTGACGAATGTTGAGCAGTGAAGAACTGAAATGAAGAGCGCACTGATGATCAAGAATGGAACCTCCGGTCACAACAATGGTGCAGTCGAGCCTCCAAACAACCGGAGTTTGATGCGGAGTTGAATTCCTGGATCATTGAATTATTAGAAGCGCTCAAGAATAAATGGTAAATTTTAAAAAGGTTTGTTTAACTGCGGATGATATCTGAAATTGATTCTGAAATTGATAGCTTCTTTTCACTCATATCGGCTCTTCCGTGCGAGAACCCAAATTTGGCTTTACCGCGTTAAAGCTCTGAGTGGGTAGTTTCCGTTTAATGCCGGCAGAAAATTGCAACCCATCGCAAAGTTCTTTCTACCTAGCGTTAACTTTTGAAGTACCCTAGTGGGTTGAAATAAACCCATTTTTGGGTAAACGGCAAAAAACCCAAATTTGGCTTCTTGCACGGACATTATCGGCTAGGTAGCTGCTTCTCGCTTTGTTTTTGACAACAATGCGAGCGGGAGAGCGAGGAAACAACCCACTGCTGGGTAAAAAGTTCAAGCGGTATACTTATTTTTGCGTTCTTTAAACGTATTTTTTAGGTAATCTGTTTTTTCCGTGTATACTCTGAAAGAGAGTCAGCTAATCCTGAAGTGGACTCCGATAGAGAAGGCGGAGTTCCACAAATTCTGCAGGGCTCTGATAGAGAAGGCAGAGGACCCTCAAAAGGAACTCCGATAGAGAAGGCGGAGTATCCAAACAAAATATCATGGACTCTGATTGAGAAGGCAGAGATCTTATGAAACAGGTAACCGATTGAGAAGGCGGAATACCTGCGACCGAAACAAAAGTTTCTGATAAAATAAGCAGAATACCCGTATAAGGATAAGTCTCCGATAGGGAAGGCGGAGTACTTAATAAAAAAAAAATTATGGTCTCTGATAGAAAAGGCAGAGTATCGTTGAGTAAATCTAAGTTAGAGAAAGCGGAGTATCTTATAGCAAAATCAGAGAGGCCTACAAAAATGGTCCGATTGAGAAGGCGGAGTATCTTATTTAAATTATGACTCAAATACAGCAGGAGTCGAAATTTATAAGATAGCATAATAATGTATATTACCGCAACGTACCATTGGCTATCTTGTGCAATACGATTGAATTAATCTTTGGTAAATCTGATAAATGATTATGTACAAAATAAAAGTGGAAATATTACTAAAGTTGCAGACCAGGTAGTACTTCCAATTCAACTCAATCACACTTTCAATTTGGCAACCAAGGATATTGCTGATCAGTAAAATGGTGAGAGCTTGGCACCGCCAAAAGTAAAGCTTTGTTTGAAATGGTTTATGAAATGATACGAATAAAAAATGATAAACTCGAAGAATACATTGATTCAGAAAAACGTTATATGCAAAACATGTTGGAAATATTTAAAAGTGTGTCCAGGAATAAACTGAAATACCAAAAAAAACTTGTTTTGGACAATTATTGTTATTCCAAAACGTCATGCAGTTTGAGTTTGAAAAGCAACATTTTCTGTTATTCTGGCATTCGATTTAACCTTCCTAATGCATTATGTTGGGAACAGCTCGTTGACGTATTGTAAGGTTTGGGTCAAAAATGATCCTATTGCTACCTGGGAAAGTTGATATCTTCAACTAGTTTCAGTTAAAAACTTTCCTCAAGTAACGATATTTGGAAAACCCGATAGTCATGGCTAACCTGATGACATGCATTTAATGCAATAGTATTTGGATGCAAAATAATAAGGAAGCATGGATTAAACGATGGCTGCTACGATGTTGGGCTATAGTTTTACAGCTTGACAAATTTGGAAAAGCAATCGTAATCAAAACCGCAAGGGCCAATACATCGCTGTCAAAATGGATAGAGTGTGTACTTTTAAGATTTATTGTATTTTAAAACTAATGTAAACTAATGACGGTTGAGAAGTTAAGTTTACATTTGGAGGATTTACTACACAGGTTAACGAGTGTAAGTCATGATTATTTGATTATTGAAATGCTTCAAAAAATTGCGAATGAAATAATCCAAGATTGCCTTGGTGATCGCGACGTTTAAGCAGGATTATAATTATTCAGCGGTTTACGCTGTTAGGTGAATCACCCTATTGACTTTGAACGTGTCTATTTCAAGTCAACACCAATCCTGCATTTTGGCAAAGAAAATAAAATCTGCATTTCGAGAAGGAATATGTAAGAATAGTATGTATGCCATATCGGGGATGAACTAGCCTCGGGCTGAAAACCCCCATAATAAAGCCAATAATAATAATAATATGTATGCCAAAAATGGAAATGCTAAAAAATTGTCGAATCATTTGGTGCGAAGCAGAAAAAAATGGTAATTAGAAAATTATCTGTTGGAAGACTATTGATCATTATTGTTTTTTTTTTAATGGTCAATTTCACTCATGATTTCACTGGTTTCTTTCTGAGTATTGAGGAATTAAGTAGAGTTTGTGAAATAATTAAACTAAAAAAAAAACATGCATGATCATCTTGAGGGAAACGAAACTAGGACTAGAAAAGTAGAAATCATTAACAAAATGTGATTTGTGAGTCAGAGTAGGGATGGGAAGTAATGTTGAGATGGATAGTGGGTACGGTATGTGATTAAGAATAAAGCATGGTATGCAAAAATGGTTATCATAGCAAGCATGACTAAATAATCATCATAGCAAGCATGGCTAACTATTAGATGTCAAAATTAGGATAATGGAAAATCAGTCGTTTGACGAATGTTGAGCAGTGAAGAACTGAAATGAAGAGCGCACTGATGATCAAGAATGGAACCTCCGGTCACAACAATGTCCAAAGATTTTCCACTTCTGTTCACAAGTTATCTTCAATCAGATATATTAGAGCCAATTTAGTTTAAAGGAAGAAGTAGTTTTTGTGTGGTATTGTAAATTTGACTTATTTTCCTCTATATGGGTAAAAATTTCAACCCGGTATAACTTAATTCGCCGTGAAAAAATATTACATTTTATAACGCTGTATTAAGTATCAATTTATTGTTGATAAACATAAAAAAATTCATTCAACCAGTGAATCAAGGTTTCCGAGATATGACAGCTCAAAAATGAGTTGTCTAAAAATAGTGTTTTACTCGAACGGTTCTAACTTCGTGAAAAACTATTCAATCGAGCCCAAAATTGTACCAATGATGCACATATAATAGGTTGATAAACAGTCAAAATTTGAGATTTTTTGATGCACTCAATGCAAAGTTATAGCATATTGAATTTATTTGTGGGAGAAAAAAAGTTGCCTATCCCAAACATTTTGGCCATCCCCTTTATTTTGTCCGTTATTCTAAAGCTACATCTCATTTTAAAACTTTCTGCTCGATCATACTTCAAATAGAGTGACGAAGTGTATTTTCGGCAGGTTTGTTCTCTTCGTCATGGGGTTTTTTTTGTGGGCCGAATTGCCTGAAATAGCTTGGTTGGGAAAGATTTGAGTTCAACTCTGAGACCTACAGGTTTCAAAAAACCCTTCATGACGAAGAGAACAAAACTGCCGAAAATACGTAAGTTCCCCTATATGATTTGATTGGGATTGCGATGAATTTGACCGATTTTTCGAAACACCTAATTATTGACCATCCTATGTACCATAATGACGTGTAGAAGGTATGCAGGAAATTGAATTAAGATTGAGCCCGAACTAGACGCGGCTAGACGGAAACAAAAATCGAGGGACGAGTAATTAATCTTACTATTTTAAGGTAAATATAGTTCTTTCACATTTTTTACATGATGTGACAGCTAATTATAAATTTGTAATTGATACCGAATTGACCATGAGATATTAGTCGAAGTACAAGTATAAACTCGTTTAATTTTGATCGGTGCTTAGTTAGACGGAAATCAGATAGAAACCCTAGATGTATTTTCGGTAATCTCATACTCAGTACATACTTCTTTTTTAACTTGTATTTCCAAAGGAAAACACTCACTTTTAGATTTTTCCTCACAAATACGTCGGAGAACATGACCGATGCAACATTGTTAGGATCATGTGAATCCACTTCTCAAACCTAATCCTAACATACAAACATCTCTCCACTTTAATATTCATACCTAGAAGACCTTACACGTGTCTTCTGATGTTAAAAAATCTAGAAACCATTCCACAGTTTACTATTCCCATAGGAATCAACAGTAAGCCCAAACTAATTCTTCCTCGGAACCAATGCCGATTGCCTACCTGCACTACCGATACAAAGTAACCGCGCGAAGCCGTTCTCAAGCTGGCTGGCATCAGTCAATTCAGTTACATCCTATTAGCAGTTGTAATTGCATTCGTATGTTTGCCACTGCCTACCAGCGACCGGAGTTTTCCCAGATTAGGGCCCCGGCGCACTTTCCTAGGCGCGCATGAAAATAAACTCACGGGTGCTCAACATCCCGGAAAAACATTTTCCCTCCCACTCTCGATAAATACCGTCGTCGTCGTCGTTGGTTGGGTCGGTGCAACACCACCCAACCAACCCAGCCCAGCCCCCTAGTTCAGCGAAAAAGCGGCTACGGGAGAATGGTTTGCACCCAGCCGGCTAAGCAACAATGTATTCCGCGGGTAAACAACTAGTTATAGGTGTGCACTGCACAGTGCTGGTGCGGTGCGGTGCGGTGAGTAAATTATTGGCGTCGCAAACCGGCTGCAATTATACTTACAGGATTTTACAAGCAGCTTTGGAGTCTTCACAGTCGTATCTGAAATTAAACGGAAAAGAGCAAACAGAGCGTGGCGTTAGTGGTTGTTGTTTGTTGTTGCGTTGTTGGCTGCGGGCAATTGTTGGAGGGCTTGCTCTCCCGGTATCGATAATTAATCAAATCCGTAACAACAATGCCAATACTGATTGCGCTAAACCGGTGGGGTGGAGACACCGCTCTTATTCCCACCCCATTTGAGGTGAAGTGAGAACTACCTGCTGCTGACAGCAGCAGTTGCGTTCAGAAATTATTTGACAAATAGTTTCAAGGGTTGTTAGATTTTCTCGCATATACGATCAAAAGTATGACTGTTTAAAAAAAATGCAAGTACTTAGTCCAACTTGGGATGTAATTCCTAAAAAAAATAAAAGCTATAGCAGATAACACTCTTGTTTAGGGGAATGATTCCAATTTGGTGTTAGATGAAATAACGTAACACTCATGAAATTAAGATGCATATATTGGAAAATATGGTGAGCTCGTTCCATGCTCTTTTTTAACATTTTCAGAAATCGTATTTATCTGTGCACGTAACTTCAAGTTTAAGGTATTTTTTCATAACATAAGATCGGAAGTGTTTTTTGAGTGGCACTGTAAAAAAACACATAAATCAGCCACTGAGTCCCGGTGTAAGAGCTCTCGGCATCGCTAATAATTGTTGCCCGGTGGGTAATTGTGTGCATTGCAGGATGGCTGATGTCACTTGCAGCAGTTGTGGTAGGCCATCATCAGCCATCAGCGGGGCGCGATTGTAGGTGAATCTACGTCGTCGTCATTCAAAAAAAAAAAACGACAAACTGTAGCAATATTCCTTAGTCCTATAAGTGCAGCTAGCTGCGGGGAACCAAGGGTGGTCCCACGAGGCGACGGACGTTTGACGCTAGGTGACTTTTCCTCACCTTGAAAGAGGGCAACCCTCCTACCAATGCAATGGGTGAATGGAAAGTCACCAGTCATACCTACTAACATACATAGTTGCAGCAGCCAAGCAGCAGCAGCAGCAGCAGCACTTGAGGGTGTAGGTAAACAAATTGCGACACGCTGTGAGTCGTCTCGGGAGCACCCTTCGAGCGAGTGGGAGGCGCGCAATCTTATCGGCCGGGGTTATCTTTGATTGCACAGTCAGAGTGGGATTCGACCATAAATGGGTAGTTTGATGAAACTTGTGTGTAATTTACATAATGGGCAATTTTGATGGAAAGTTAAACAAAAACCGAAGATGATTGGCAATACAAATTGACAAGGCAAGCAGTTTTTTGTTTTGACTGACACGGCATGTTCTTCATCTTCAGGAACTGCAGAAATTTGAGTTATCTAGATTTCTACTCTACATGGGATACCGATTTTGTAAGATGAAAACAATCATTCAAAAAATGTGGACAGGCCTAGTGTCCATAAAATTGCTTTGTACATGTTTTCGGAGAATCCCTCCAAGGATTCTTTCATACACTCCTCCAGGAATTTTCTTAGACTTTTCTTCAGAAGTTTCTCGAGAAATTTCTCAGTACTTTCTTCATGGAAAAAGTTCACGGGTTTCTACAGGATTTTTCAGGTACTTTTTCAAATATTGCTTAAGAAATTCATTATTGCGTTGCGATCAGGCTAAGGCCGGGGTGGCCTCTGCTGTACATAGTGGCCGTCTCCATTCCACTCGGTCCATGACTGTTTGGCTCCAGTTCTGCACTCTGAGTAGGGTCCGCAGATCGTCCTCCACTTGGTCGACCCACCTAGCTCGCTGCGCTCCAAGTTTTCTTGTACTGGTCGGATGACTCTCGAGAACCATTTTAGTCGGGTTGCTATCAGACATCCTGATAACGTGACCCGCCCACAGTAGCCTCCTGATTTTCGCCGTATGGACGATGGTTGGTTCTCTCAGCAGCTGATGCAGCTCGTGGTTCATTCGCCTTCTCCAAGTCCCGTCTTCCATCTGCACTAAGCCGTAGATGGTACGCAATACCTTCCGTTCGAAAACTCCAAGGGCGCGTTGGTCTTCTGCACGTAGGGTCCATGTTTCGTGCCCATAGAGGACGACCGGTCTAATCAGCGTTTTGTAGATGGTTAACTTCGTGTTACGGCGAACTTTATTCGATCGTTGAGTTCTGCGGAGTGCAAAGTAAGCACTGTTACCTGCCACAATGCGCCTCTGAATTTCTCTGCTGGTGTCGTTATCGGCGAAAAACTAGTGAGCCCAATTACATGAATTCTTCAACCGCCTCGATTTCATCACCGCCGATATAAATTCGGGGTGGGGGGCGCGGTGATTCTTCCCTGGAGCCCTTTGCCATCATGTACTTTGTCTTCGACACATTAAATACTAATCCGATTCACTCTTTAGTCGGATGTACGTTTCCGCCATCGTCTCAAATTTACGAGCAATAATATCAATATCATCAGCGAAACCAATGAGATGAACGGACTTCGTGAAAATCGCACCACTCGTGTTTATCCCCGCTATCCTTAATACACCCTTTAAAGCATTGTTGAACAGCAAGCACGAAAGACCATCACCTTGTCGTAACCCTCTGCGAGATTCGAAGGGACTCGAGAGTGTCCCTGATACTCGAACTAAGCACATCACTCGATCCATCGTCGCCTTGATCAATCGTATCAGTTTATCCGGGAATCCGTATTCGTGCATAATCTGCCATAGCTGTTCTCGATCGATTGTATCATACGCCAATATGAAATCGATGAACAAGTGATGCGTGGGCACGTTGTATTCGCGGCATTTCTGCAACACCTGGCGGATGGCGAACATCTGGTCCGTTGTAGCGCGTTCACCCATAAATCCAGCCTGATATTGCCTCACGAACTCTCTTGCAATCGGTGATAGACGGCGGCATAAAATTTGAGAGAATACCTTGTAGGCAGTGCTCAGTAGTGTGATCGCGCAATAGTTCCCGCAGTCCAACTATCGCCCTTTTTGTAGATGGGACACACGATACCTTTCATCCATTCCTCCGGTAATACTTACTTATCCCAAATCTTGTTAATGACCCAGTGCACAATGGTCCACAAAACAGATTTACGAGAAAAGATGCATTCAGCGCTTTCAAATGGTTTTCTAGATTAATATGGTCTTCTACAAAGTTGTTCCTAAAAATAAGGCCCTCTTTTCAATATACATGGAAATTAGATAAATAAGTACATGACATGGAAATTAGGGTGGTCCATATTTTCAAAGAAATTGGGAACCAAACTTTTTTATTTGCAAGAATAACTATATACAGGGGATGGCCAAAATGTTTGGGATAGGCAACTTTTTTTCTCCCACAAAAAAATTCAACATGCTGTAACTTTCCATAGAGTGCATAAAAAAAAATTTACTGTTTATCAACCTGTTATATGTGCATCATTGGTACAAATTTGGGCTCGATTGAATAGTTTATCACGAAGTTAGAACCGTTCGGGTAAAACACTATTTTTTAGACAACTCATGTTTGAGCTGTCATATCTCGGAAACCAGTGAACCAAATTGAATGAATTTTTTAACATTTATTAACAATATATAGATACTTAATACAACGTTATCAAATGTAATATTTTTTCACGGCGAATCAAGTTATACCGGGTTGAAATTTTTACCCATATATAGGAAAATTAGTCAAATTTACAATACCACACAAAAATTACTAAATGTGTTCTTCCCTTAAGCTAAATTGGCTCTAATATATCTGATTAAAGATAACTCGAGAACAGAAGTGGAAAATCTTTAGACATCAGCACTAAAATTTATTGAAACTCACGTAAAAAAATTTCCTTTTTTCGAGAAAAGTCTAATAAGTGTCTATCCATGATAACTTTTTTCAACGTTCAAAAAGTATCTATGTTTTAATAGTTTGTGAAGCATTAGTATATTGTTAGAGTACGTTTAAAATTTCATTCAATTCGGTGCACTGGTTTCCGAGATATGACAGCTCAAAAATGAGTTGTCTAAAAAATAGTGTTTTACCCGAACGGTTCTAACTTTTCGAAAGATTAATCAATCGAGCCCAAATTTGTACCAATGATGCACATATAATAGGTTGACAAACAGTCAAAATTTGAGATTTTTTGATGCACTCTATGAAAAGTTATTGCATGCTGAACTTTTTTGTGAGAGAAAAAAAAGTTGCCTATCCCAAACATTTTGGCCATCCCCTGTACATTCTTCAGGATAGTTGTAGATCTATCAATTTTGAGCAACTTTGCCGAAGACACTTTTTATGTAGCTTTAAAATTGACCGATCTAGAGGTATTTTTCTGAATTAGCTTGGGGTGGTTCAGGAAAAACCGGTTTTCTGGCGTTAACTTTTTCAGTTTCGATTTTTCATCAAAGTCGCCCAAGAAACGCTTGTAGAGCATATGAAGACGCGTCGTTTCGTGCGCTGAAATGGTCGTTATCTCTTTTGGTTCAAAAGTTAGAGGCGTTTTTCTTAAAAAAATCATAGTTTTTAAAACAGATGTTATGACGGCTTGATGCAGAAGAAATGTTGTTATAAACAACATTCTCAGCGCACGAAAGTGTGCGTTTTTAAAGCTTCAAAAATGGTTCGTAGACAACTTTGATGAGAAATTTGAAACAAAAAAGATAAAGCGTTTAAACTGTTTTGACCAAATTTGGAGCATTTTCCCATAGTTTTCATAGGGTGACGCTAGAACAAGTCGTTTTATTGCTTTATCTTTTTTGTTTCAAATTTCTCGTCACAGTCGCCTAAGAACCACTTTTAGAGCAGCTTCCAAAAACGCGCATTTTCGTGCTCTGAAAATGTTGCTACGGAATGACGATATTGATGATTTTCTAGAAAAAATAGGCACCTTTCAAGTATTTTCCACTTGAGTTACAAAAATAACACCCCTCTATTTTTTTTTTATATGTTTTATAACAACATTTCTTCTTTTAAATGCGGGTAAAAGATATTTTTTATGTTTACTCCAACCCGTCATAACACCTTTTTAAAAAACTATGATTTTTTTTAAAGAAAAACGCCTGTAACTTTTGAACCAAAAGAGATAACGACCATCTCAGCGCACGAAACGACGCGTCTTCAAATGCTCTACAAGCGTTTCTTGGGCGACTTTGATGAAAAATTCAAACAGAAAAAGTTAACGCCAGGAAACCGGTTTTTCTTGAACCTTAAAGCTTATTGAAGCTTATTCAGAAAAATACCACTAGATCAGTCAATTTTAAAGCTACATAAAAATGTCTTCAGCAAACCCAAAGTTGATAGATCTACAACTTTCCCGAAGAATGTATATAGTTATTCTTGCAAATAAAAAAGTTTGCCTACCAATTTCTTTGAAAATATGGACCACCCTAATTTTCATGCACATTGGAAAGACGGCCTTATTATTAGGGACAGCTTTGTAGAAGACCATATTTGCCTAAAAGCTCATTTGAAATGCTCAGGCCTCAGTCAGATTGAACAAAATTTAGTTTGAATTGTCATGATTCTTCTTCTTTTTCTTCTTCTTGGTGTAACGTCTCCATTGGAATAAAGCCCACTTCTCAGTCGTAAGTGTTCTTTGAGCACTTCCACAGGTTTTAACCGAGAACTTCTTCTGCCTGTGATCACTTTGTACCTATGTGTATATCGTGTAGCAGACACGAAGGTACCTTATGCCAAAGGAAGTCAAGAAAATTTCATTTACGAAAAGTTCCTGGACCGGCCGAGAATCTAACTCGTCACCCCCAGTATGACGATGCTGGATACCTACTTCTTAACAGCCATGGCTGTATGGGCTCTTAGTTTTCATAGCCTCGAACTGATATAGTCCATTCCATTCAGGAAAGATTGTATTCATTCCCATAGTTTCAAACTAAGAGAAGCTTTCTTCCTGTGAACCACTTTTACCACATCTCTCTCTCTCTCTCTCTCTCTTCTTGGCGTAACGTCCTCATTGGGACAAAGCCTGCTTCTCAGCTTAGTGTTCTATGAGCACTTCCACAGTTATTAACTGAGAGCTTCCTCTGCCAATGACCATTTTGCATGCGTATATCGTGTGGCAGGCACGAAGATACTCTCTGCCCAAGGAAGTCAAGGAAATTTCCTTTACGAAAAGATCCTGGACCGACCGGGAATCGAACCCGTCACCCTCAGCGTGGTCATGCTGAATACCCGTGCGTTTACCGCTTTTGCTATATGGTCCCTATAACTTTTACCACATCCAACAAGCGAAATCAGAAAAATTGCCAGCAAAATCAACATCAATTTGCCACACAGGTTTTAGTTTTCTTGCGAGGAATCATTTGGCGTGGAATTTACGAATGTTCAAAATACCCTATACCAGAGAATGGAACTTTCCATCCTAGACGAGCGCGACGGGCCACGCGTTTCGGTGATTGATGGTTTTCGGTTAATCTCCTGCTGTGTGGTGGTGATGACTGACGGCGGAAAGGGATGATCGTTACGTTACGGCAACGGCATGGATCGTTATCTAGTTAGTCATAGTCTCGTGCCATTATCGGATTTGCTGGAGATGGTCCCAAATTGTTGTGATGGAGCTTTTTGGATGATGTTAATGTTGTTGGACGCTTTCTTTTGAAGCGGTTTAGTTTTTGACGTGTTATCTGATTTTTAAAATGGGATTTTTCGTGGAATTTAATTATCCGTTTTTCCTTTCTCTTATTTTTTTTTGACTTGACGTACCGACTAAGACAAAGTCTGCTTCACAGCTTAACATAACTATGAGCATTTCAATGGTCATTAACTGAAAGCTTCCTTTGCTATTTGGCCAAGAAACCATATGAATATCGTGTGACAAAAATAAGTTGCTACCTGTAGAAGAACTCATCGGAATACAGATGCCATGATATATGATATAAACAATCCTTAAGGTGAAGGTCCATTGAATAAATATTCCAAATTCTGAATTTGCCTCGCATTTTTGAAAATGTTTTTCAATGTTCTTAGCGAGTGAGCAAGTAACAAGTAGCATTTTCTATCTTGTTGGCCTGCTATGTTATCAGATTTGTGCTCTTAATGTTTTGAACGAATTTCAAGGCGGCCATCTTTGCTTTCTAATTACCTTGTCCGTAATACTCAACATTATCTTTATAAGACCATACTGAATGATTTCGCACAGGATCATCTATCATCTATCATCACTACTAGATGGGTCACTAAGAACATCTTTTTGTTGTTTTGCCACTGGAACAAAGCCCGGTTCTCAGTTTCAACAGTTATACACCATGTTGATTTTGCTATCTTCCGTATGTTTCATCATCATTACCATCAAAACTTTGACGAAGCAAATCTTCAGTTTCAGTGGGCTGATCTAACTAAAATCTAACCGACTTAGCACATGTTAACACACAAACGATCAAATATTCAGTCTATTTGATGCAGTAGAACTCGAGATTAGCATCTTCAATCTTGAGAGCAATGCTTGATGATTTTGATGACGCCCCGTAAAGCCTTAAGTGAGAGCTACCTCTGATAATAGACATTTCGCATCCGTATATCGTTTGACAGGCATAAAGATGCTCTATGCCCAAGGGCGTCAAGGAAATTTCCATTACGATAAAATCCCGAACCGACCGGAAATCGAACCCATCACCCTGAACATGGTCTTGCTGAATACCGTTTACCGCATCGGCTCTATGAGCCCTATCATCCTCAGGGCCATCAAGAGCCTCTTCTCTTAGTCACTAGTCTGATCTCAAACCATTAGATTTCAACAACAGCTGAAACATCCTTGCCAATCTCATCCCTAACATCCTTGAGATGGCCCACTCAGTAAGGCCACCTGTTGGCGCAAAAATCAACTCTATCAGCACATTTTCCCCGTTGACCGAGCACACTGGACAACATCAGCTCCGTTGTTGCCTGGTGGACGTGACTACGGGTACAATACTTCCTAGGAAACCACCGCTCGCGCCTGCCGCAAACCCCGTGATGTGATCACTGCAAAAGCCAGTGGACGTGACTGTGGCACCAAAATAGCGTCCACCCAACCTTGGGTGCGAGCAGGAGGAGCAAAAAAAACGCCATACAGCAGCACAACACCCAGCTCCAGCGAACGAATGGCCCCGACGACGTGCGTGCCAGGTTAGCTATCCATCGTCCACCATGTACTTACTTACCTACGCGGGGCCGTAGAGAGACAGAGAGCGAGGCACCTGCCTGCACGGGTAATATTGGGCCTCCGCACAGTGGGACAACAGAGTGGGGCAAAATTGTCCAAATCTAGAATTTAATATACGTTTTTCGCTTTTCTCGTATACCAAAGTGTACTGAAAGGCTACATTGTTCACTCAAAAAACGAATTTTCGATAGAAGGCTCGGAGGGTTAAGTCACATATACCAATCAAATCAGTTCAAAGAATTGAGCTGATGTTTGTGTGTATGTATGTGTGTATGTATGCATGTCTGTGTACAATATAGATCACTCATTCTTCAGGCACTTCCCATTGGCCGATTTTTTAAATTAAAGCTCGAATCGAACTGGAATTTTACCGCATTGTTTGCTATTTAAAATGGTCCGGATCGGTCAAGGCGTTCCGGAGTTATGGCCATTTCAGTGATCCGAACCGGACCAGCACCGGTAGAGCTGGCCGTACACTCAGCGAAAAAAACTAGCGAAATTCATCAAAATACCTTATGAAAATTTGCTATAACTAATTCTTATGGATGACATAAGAATACCTTATGAAAATTGATCGTGATGGTATGACAAATTTCATAAGATAGACTTATGAAAAGAACAAAAAAATCTTAAAATGATACAGACTGGATTCGATCCATGAACGTCGGGGTCACCGAGCCCGTGTTTTATCCACACGGCTACCGACGCTTGAGACTATTATGTTGCTAAACATGAATAAAAGCCAAGCTGTGAGACGATTGTACGTCATAGAGTGACCTTATGAAATTTATCCGAATCATTATGAATTATTTAAAGGCCGTTTCATAAGTTGGGCCTTATGGAAATCTTAAGGTTATTTGGCTGAGTGTATATGAAATATGAACCAAGCCCTATCATGCGACACATCAAACTGCCCCGATTTTTGTAACCATGGTTGACGAATATTGTGCGGAAATCAACACTGGAGACTATAAATTCTATGATGTCGACCCAAAATTCAAGATGGCGGTCTAATATTCAAGATGGCGCCTCAAAATTCAAAATGGCGGTTGTATAGGCTCTATCAGTAATATGGGTATATTTGGTATGGGGAAGATTCAGAAGTTCAAAAATGGCAACCAGAATATGCAAGATGGTGGTCTTGAATCCAATATGGCGGCTCCAAATTAAAGATGGTGGTTGTTTAATGGAGTTTTAGGCTCCAAAACTTTGAGCTTTGGGTATATTTGGTATGAGGAAGAAGTCTGGCGACCAAATATGGCGACAAGAAAAGCCACGGCTGACGGCTGTTCGGGTCCGTATGAAGTTGATCATCAATATTAACTTGGTGTCGGGGCCCGTGGCGCAGTGGTCCACACGTTCGCTTCATAAGCGGATGGTCATGGGTTCGAACCCAGCCCCGGCACTTGCAGTTTTTCGTCAGTTGCTCTTCCCCCCGAGAGCAGCTGGCACCTGACCCTCTTCGGAGCATATAGCTCCAACGGACCCGGAATTTGGATATCGGCGAACCGCAACTCATAATGGACCCCCCAATCGGACTGGAAAAGGAACAGTAGCCAAACATCAGCATCATCGTGCTCATCATTCTACCGTGGACAGGGTAGAAAAGTTGAAGCAGCACAAGGCACCAGTTCGATATAGTTGAATTAGAATAGAATACATGTAGGCGCTGTACAAAGTGCAGCATCCAATTGGAATCGCTCACGTAGTGCCCTAGTGGACAAAAGAGCTGTAAATTAGGTTAAGTGAATAAGAATAAAAAAAAATATTAACTTCTTTTCCCGATCAGCCTAGATAGCTGTGTAGTGTCGGTAGCGGTTGTCTCAATTGGCTAAGAATAGCACCAGGCTTGACAAAAACTCCCTCGCGAGAAAATGAGGAAGCGATTTTGGCGATTTTCTGAGGAGTGAAAATAAAACTCAGAAATCACAACGCAAATCCTCAACAGCACCGAGCGCGAGCTTGCCGCGCAGCGAGGAGTTCGTCCAACACTCATTATTTCTTGTTGTGTTTCTCACGTCCACTCACACTCAAAAAGCTCTCGCGAGTTCCACTCCCATACAAAGGAAGACTCTCGAGGCGAAAATCGCACTCAAAAACCCGAAATAATCATCGACTCTTTTTTCGTTCCCCTCTTCCTCGCTCAGTTTTTATTGCCTCTCTGTTTGGGGTTCGTTCGCTCCCTCGCGAGAAAAACACCGCTCTAGAGCATGTGGCAAAACTCTTTTGATTTCGAGGAGGATTATCAAGCCTGAATAACACTACGGACCACCTGTTCCGGGGGTAAAAGTCCACTAAACAGGGAACCCCAATCCAAGGTGTCAGGTGACCCGTGCTGATGGATGAATGATTGAGGGGGTTTAAAATATGCTCGATCTTTAACGGAGCCCGTAACGTAGGTAGATCGCCTTTATGTGTTGCGTTACGGTTCAAGATCTACCAAACCGAACCCTAGTGACATCCGGTTTGTGAAGTTGGGGTAATGTGTTTTGGTAATAAGGATTCATGGTACAAAGTCCTTGTTACTGGTGACAGTTTCTAAAATTGCATTTATTCTGCCTTGCTGATAGTTAAAGAATCGGACTTTGCTCATCCGAGACTACACTTGATGTTAGGAAAACAAACATGCTTTACGTATCTAATTGCGTACTAACCTATCAAGGACTGTTAAGTTCTGGTGATTCTGTTTTTCTCAGAATTCAAATAGATTGTGTTTGATTAGGGGCGCTCTTTCACTGGGATTTAAATCTCTATGATAACGGGACCTTTTTATCGCAATCTATTTCTTGCACCTCTGGGATAACAAAACAGGAACTGTACATAAATCGATGCTTCATTGCCTCTCAATGACAATGGAGTAGTACGACATGCACTAAATACTTAGGATACGGGTAATGCCACAAAAGATCTAAATACTGGTCGCAGTGGCTCATCCGAACATAAAAAAAAATGGCGACAAGAATATCCAAGATGGCGGCACACAAATCAAAATGGCTGCTTGTTTTAAGAGTTTAAGACTCAAACATCAAAAGCCAGATAAACGATATGATTTCTGGTGCCATGAAATGGATTTTTGTTAAACGTATGGAAATTCAACATACAGGGGATGGCCAAAATGTTTGGGATAGGCATCATTTTTTATCCCACAAAAAAAATCAATATGCTGTAACTTTTCATAGAGTGCATCAAAAAATCTCAAATTTTGACTGTTTGTCAACCTATCATATTTGCATCATTTGTACAATTTTGGGCTGATTGATTAATTTTTCGCGAAGTTAGAACCTTTCGGGTAAAACACTATTATTTAGACAACTATTTTTTGAACTGTCATATCTCGGAAATCAGTGAACCGAATTGAATGATTTTTTAACGTTTATCAACAATATATTGATACTTAATACGACGTTATAAAATGTAATATTTTCTCAAGGCGGATTAAGTTGTACCGGATTGAAATTTTTACCCATATATAGGAAAATAAGTAAAATTTACAATACCACACAAAAATTACTAAATGTGTTCTTTCTTCAATCTAAATAGGCTCTAATATATCTGATTAAAGATAATTTGAAAACAAAAGTGGAAAATCTCTGGATATCAAAACTAAAATTTATTGACATTGATGTAAAAAATATACATTTTTTCGAGAAAAATCCAAAAAGTATCAATCCATGATAACTTTTTTCAACGTTTCTAAAGTACCAATGTTTTAATAGTTTGTGAAGCATTTACATATTGTTAGTGTACGTTCAAAATTTCATTCAATTCGGTTCACTGGTTTCCGAGATATGACACCTCAAAAATGAGTTGCCTAAAAAATAGTGTTTTACCCGAACGGTTCTAACTTTGCGAAATATTAATCAATCGAGCCCAAATTTGTACCAATGATGCACACATAATAGGTTGACAAACAGTCAAAATTTGAGATTTTTTGACGCGCTCTATGAAAAGTTTTAGCTTGTTGAACTTTTTTGTGAGAGAAAAAAAAGTTGCCTATCCCAATAATTTTGGCCATCCCCTGTACGTCAATATGTCACTTGAGTTTTGTTGAAATGGCTCTTCGAAGGTACGAGAAATGCGCCACCACCGCTAGGTCAATTGATTAGGTTTTTTTATAAGTGTACCAGGAACCAACTAACGTAGCTTTGGAGAAGCTTTCATGACTTCCGTTATTTCTCATCAAGAAACAGTCAGCTTTCCAAGAAAGTGTTTCTCGTCCATGGTCGACATTGCTGTATGCCGTCTTCACATCCGAACAGCTGATGTATTGGGGTCTCGTATTCACAGCGTTTCTGAAGAAATTGCTGTACAGTGAGGATCTTGTATGTTGTTCACCGGCCTTCGATCAATCCGGCGGCTTCATAATTTCCTACGAACTCATTTATAATAATTGTTCATAAGAGTCTTGTAGAGGATCTTTCGTTTTGGTAAACAAAATTTTTTTGGCACTTCTAGTACTACTACTGACGTTGTAATGGCGTGGCAAACTAGATGTTAGTCACACGAAGAGTCGCGACATCCCGATCAGAAAGGCATAACAAAAACATAACATAATTGTATCAACGGTTGATATCTATATCAAGGTTTGATATATTTAGATATATTTGTTGGGTTCGGTACGAAAACTAGTTTGTGTTATTTCAAAATGCAATGTGTAACTAATCAATATTTTTTGGTTGTGTTTAGTGCGTAAATTAACCGCTGTATGGCGCCATTCTGTTTAGAAAACACATAATTGTTGATATCCTCGATTATATTAACTATCAAAAAGGTCATGTCTTAATCAAATTTGTATATATTTGGAAATTGTTGATATTTTTCGGTGATCACCGGTGAAATCACCGAAAAATATCAACAATTTCCAAATATAAAACTCGACGGTGACCAAAACCCTTAAGAATTAATCAAATTTGTACAGAAAGCTTATGACTTTGGAATGTGGAAAATGAGGTAAGCAACTCCACCATTACGTGATGATATTTGGTAATTTTAAATGTTTCTTATCATGATCCAGATCACCTGCACAGTTCGTATGTTGAGCAAAGTAGTTCATGATTCTTGAAATTCTCGAATGTTGTAAAATTGTATGCACAATTTCACTACTACGAGCTATTTGATATGTTAAATCTCATTATTCTGCTGTCCTAGGAAGTTGGGATCCATCACTCATCAACGAAGTTGTCGAGAAGTCCTTGGCTCTCAAGTGGAAAATGTTATATGTAACTGAACTGCGGCGTTTACAGGATTTTGTACATGTCTTACAGATCGTCTGTTTATTATAGATGGCTACGGAGTACTTTCAAGGAATATTTCTAGATATATTCAAAGTATTTCTCTTGTAGGTCTTCTAGAGAGCTCACTAGAAGTTCTTCCAGAGATCTCTCCGAGAGTTTTCTCAACGATTCCTACGTGAATTCTTACTGACGATCGTCTAGTCAAATGTTCAAATATTTCTCCAAAAGTCCTTGAAGAGATTTCCCCTAGAGTTCCTCTAGAAATTGTGGTTGGAGAATTCTTCAGCTACTTCTCCAAGGATTTCTTAAGAAAGGCTTCCGATGATTCCTACAAAAAATACTCTAAAGATTCCTACGGTAATTCCTCCAAGGAATTCTTATAATTTTCAAAGGTTTCCTCCAGGAATTTCTGCAAAAAATCCATAAGAAATTCCTCCACGTATTCTTCCGGGTAATCCTCTAAGGAATTCTTCAACAATTCCTCCATGACCTCCTCTTTGAATTCTTCAAAGAACTTTGCCCCAAGGATTTGTTGGAAGATTAGTTCATATACATGTTGAGATCCCAAGTAAACCACTCTTATGAACCATCATCTCTGATCATAGAACACGAAAACACATTCCAATTCACCAATTATATTTCACCGACCAGATCACGTCGCCTTTGACCTGTCGGAGCTCTTAACTTAAACTACTAATATGAATTCAATTGTACAGTATACAGATCATTCATGACAGAGATTTCCTGCAAGGTTTAACTTAAGTTTAAAATCCAACATACATTTTGTCCCTTGAGAATTTCTTCAGAGAATCCAAATGGGAGATTCTTTACGACATTCTTAGCAAATTACTTCAGCCTATGAATCAAAAATTCCTAAAGCATTCTCCATCAGGGAAAATCTATCAGAAATTCTGAAGGATCTCAGTAATTACTTAGGTTCTAGTTTTAAAGTTAAACTTTTCAACCCAATTCCAATTTCTTCGAAATTTCTTAGTATGTGGTCACTCTGTTGTGAATATCACTACAATTAACTACAGCTTTTTTCCGCATAGATAATCTGTGTATGCATATCTGCCGATCGAAATAGTTTTGTACTAGCAAATGAAGTGTAGTTGTTTTGTTAAAGTTAAGAATTTGCGGTGGATATTCCTACCGAAACATTCACCACGTAAACGTCATAATACTACTGAACAACTTTGCAGAAGGAATATCATTAATTAATAATAATGAAATAAAACAAGCCAAAAAACGGTTTAAACATTTAAATAAACGCTGGCGCAACTAGTGCTAAGTTACACACTTTTCACTATTTGAAAGTCATTAACTATCTCTTCAATTTAGTTAATAACACGAAGATATAATTGCTATCAACTGTATTAAAAACAGTTTCGTGTGACGTCCATTCGCGTAGGTACAGCGATGTGGGCTCCAGCTCCGAAGTAGTGAACGCTGGCTCTAGTGCACAACGAGCGCACACGACATTGAAGCTGGGGGACTATTGGGCTGTAGTGTAGTAACGATCATGGTGTCGTCATAACTGGGTATGGTGACGTCATACTTTCCCTCTCCGGTATGTTGGATCAGCAGGTCTATTTATAAAGGAGCTACCAATATGAAGAAGCATTTCAGCATATATCGCCCCTCACTTCAAGTGCTGTGATGGCCTCACTGGTAAAAACGACGAGCTCCTGTTCTAAGATCTAGCCGTCGTAGGTTCGAATCCCTGGGTTTTATGTATACTAAGTGGAGAAGTTTTTTGATGCCAGTAACTTTTTACTAAAAATAAAATTTCACTCTAAAAATTGATTACCCATAAAAGAGTTAATTTTTACACTACTTAATTTTTACCCAATATATTTATAACTGCTTTATAACAAAATGTGATATAATTTGATTGATTTTTTATATCTCATTTTGTTATAAGCTTGTTATAATTGTATCAAGACCTGTTATAATTATGTTATGACTAGAGCAATTTTAGTTATATGTTTTGTTATTTTAACACCTAACCGGCGAATTTTATAATTCATTCTGTTATGAAAAATCTTTGAAATAAATAACTTAATCGGTTATAATTTTGTTATGCCTTTCTGATCGGGATTGGACTTCAATCTCTTCACATTGAGTTCACGCTGCCTCGAGATTCTGTGCGTATGCTGAGCGGACATCCGGTTGCTTCAGTCGCTCTATGTTGCACCGGATGAGTTACTTGAACCATTTTTACCGTTTTTTCTAGTTCGATCCCACTGTGCATCATCGCAAAGTAAGAATAACACACAACCGTCCATGGAAGGGTTATAGGTAAGGGCATGGTGAATGTTTTTCCACTCGCCTCACTTGTTTTGCAACCTTGCATGCAGGCCACCTGAAACTGCCTTACCCCACTCGACCGACCATTCCTGTCCCCCTACTGAAAAGCACTTCAGAGGAGGACGGCAACATTGTAACAGTTTTTCCTGGAGCACCACTCGTTCGACTTTATCCCTCCACATGGGTCGCTTCCTGCACCTGATGGTCGGGGCTGTTATTGAAAGGGAAGGGGAGGGCAGCCAGTTGCAGTTTGCAGCCGGCTGTAAAGTGAGATAGTTTATCTTCTATTTGTTCAGCACCAGTCGGCTGACCACAACCCACCGCTGACGAATAGAGACGTCAGTCACCCACCACCCCCTTCCAGCTATAAAAGCTGCATTCAAGGTCTGTTCTGGATTGGTGGCCGAGGTGCGAGAAAGCAGTGAATGTTTGTTGTCATTCACTCGCTAATTGTTTATCCACATTTGAGGGACTGGCTAGCCTCCCCACGCCACCTACGCACCTTCCACCCTCTTAATGGACCTTACCGCAACAGTCAGTGCTGCATTTGGTGTGGAGGCTTGCCCGTAGTCGTCGTCGTGACCACCATGATAAGCGAGAATTTCGGTTGTTCGGTTCGTTCGATTTCGCACAACAAGTTACGCGACCAATCGCCATGGATAGTGTGTCTATCTCGCGGAGTGGATCATAATGTTTATTTATGTACCGGTGAAAACTAATTTGGCTGTGATTCAGCAGATATTTGCAAGATAGAGCTGTGCTGAAACAAACAAAATCGGAAGGAGGACATTTCCAGATCACGATTCCGGGGTTCGAAATAGACGCTAATCGTGATTGGTTTATTTGTTCTGTTGGTATTTACTTGCTTCCATAAAATATGTTTTTCTCGTTTATCCTCTTTTTGACGGAAATAGGAAAGGGGTGTTGTCCTGATAAGCAACGATTTACCAATTATACCCCAATAAATGTGTATTTGGTGTGAAATTCGGTAATTTCATGTTGTTCATCAATCTTCTGAGGTTGAGTTCATTTATAAAGTATTTTCAAAAAAAAAATGTAAGAACTTCTGCAAAAATCCCTCACGGAAGTTCTCAAGAAACTCTTTGAAGAATTTTTAAAGAAATCTCTGTAGGATAGTGAGATAAATTTTTAGAGAAAATTCTAAAAAACTTAATGGAAGACCTTTTTAAGAACTCCCCAGCAGAATCCCTGTAGAAATCTCAGAAAAAAACTCTTGAGTAAGTAGAAAAAAAGCTCCAGAGAAATTTTTGAAGGAGTCCCAAGAAGAATTTCTTAAGAATTTCAAGGAAACATTTGGTTGAATCCATCGAAACGTTTATTGAGGAATTTCTAGAAAAAAAAAATCTTGAATAATTGGAGGATTTTCTAGAAGTTTTCCTGGAGCAATATGTGGACGTATTTCTCCTGGATTAAAAAAAAAAAACACTAAGAAACTGATAGGGTTATCCGTAGAGGAAATGACAGAGAAATTTTTTGGGAAAATTCATGGAGAAATATTCGTAGAGAAATCTGAAAGAATCTCGGTATGAAATCCTGCAGGAATTTCTGGAAAAAAATCTGCAGGATTCTGTGGATGAATTCCTGAAGAAGCTACTTCTCACATTTCTGCGAGAATTGTCAATGAAATCTCTAGAGCAGTTACTGAATAAATCTCTAGTGGACTCTTAGAAGAAATATTTGTTAGAATTTATGGAAGAAGATCTTCAGACCGAAGGATTTTTAGACGAATCTCCAGAAGAATTTTAAAATTAATCCCTGTCGGAGTTTCAAAAGAAATTCATAGAGAAATTCATCTTAAATTTTTTTTTTGTAAAACATTCTGAGGGAGAATTCTGAAGTAACTCCTGAAGATATTTCTTATAGAAACTCTTGTAGATTTTTTCATGGAAACCACTAAAGGAGTTTTGTTAATAGCTTTAGACTGGATGGTTGTTGATTTTGATGATAATCAAAATCACTGGAGGAGTTTCTGTAGGAAATATTGGTAGATTGAAAAACAAAAATCCTGGAGTACGTAGTACTTAGTACCTTATAACTAGAGATGTGAAGAACTGCACACTTCTGTGATCGAATCTGAACCGGATCAATTTCTTTAGCGGTCCCCAGACGATATCAATATATTGATGGTTTGAAGAAACACGTGTGAGGGCGACATCTATATACCGAAGCAAATATTAAGGAAAAGTAGAAAAGTTTTATCTCGCGTTTCAATATTTTTTCCGAGTAGTCGGTGTCAATCATATTTGTGCTTGTCTTCGTCATTTGTTTCGATCGGCATTATATCGACTCAAAATTCCTTCTGCGATTTCTGCAGTACTTCCTCTGGGGAATTCTTTGGAAAATCCTCCAAGGATTCCTCCAAAAATTCATCCAAGAATTTCTTCTCCAGAGATTTCTCCAGGTATTCCTCTAGCGATTCCTCCAAGAATTCTTCCAGAAAATCTACATGGCATTCCTGTAGGCATTTCTTCAGGAATTCCTTTGGGATACCTCCAGGAATCGCTCCAGGGATTCCTCCAGGATTTCCTCCAGAGATTTCCACAGGTAATGGATTCAGTAATTCCTGCAAGTTTTCTTCCAGAAATTCCTTCAGACATTTCCTTTGGGATACCTCCAGGAATTGCGTCAGGGATTCCTCCAGGGACTCTCCCAGGAATTTGTACAGGAATTTATTCAGGATTTAGTCCAGGGGTTTCTCCAATAATTTTCGCAGAGATCCTTACAGGAATTTCTTTATGGATTCCTCCAGGAATTTATCCAAGAATTCTTCTAGGGATTCCTGCAAGAATTTCTTCAGGAAAATTTAGGAAATCTTCCAGATATTCCTTCAAAAACTCCTTCACAGGAATTTCTCGAGAAATTTCTCCAGAATTTGCTCCAGCTATTCCTATCGTGATCTCTATTTATTCAGGAATTTCTTCCATCATACCAAAGAATTTCTCCAGGGATGTCTACAGGCATACCTGAAGACTTTTCTGAATAACTTCAGGAATTCCTAGAGAAATTTCTCCAGAAATTTGTATTGGAATTCCTTCAAGAATACCCCCTGCACCTCCTGTTAAAGAATTCCTTCAGATTTTTGACCTTTGATTCCTTAAGGAGTATGTCTTGAGATTATTTTTTTCTCCAAGAAGTTATCTATGGTTTTCTTCAGGGATTCCTTCAGAGATTCTTCTAGGAGTTTTTATTTCAGGGATGTTTGAGTGTGTTCCTTTGAAAAGTCTTCAAAAATTCCCCTGAAATGCATTATGGGTTTCCGTGCAACGATTGTTTTAGGACTTATTCTAGGATTCCTTCCAGTATTTCACCAAGAGTCCTCTTCTGAAATTTGTGTAGGGATTTATGCAGAAATTTCTCAAAGAACTTTTTAGGAGATTAATTCGGGAATCGCTTCAGCATTTTCTTCTGGAGTTTACTCAGGGGTTCTATCAGCGATTCTTAAAATAAATCCTCCAGTGGTTTTTCAGACATTTCTCCAGGGATTCACCCAAGGAAGACTCTCTCTCGGAATTCTCGAAGGGATTCCTCCAGGATTTTTTTATGGACCAGGAGTTCCTCTAGGAATTCCTTCTGAAATTCCTCTGGACATTTGTTTTTGAATATATTCCAGTGATTCGTCCCGGAATTCCTTCAGGTGAGTTCAAGATTTTTTTCAAATATTCCATTATTTGAAAGTTCTCCGGAAATACCTCCAGGAAATTCTTCAAGATTTTCCCTTCAGGAATTCTTACTGGGTCGAGTATCCTTCAAAGACTTTTCGAGATTACCTCCAATATTATCTGAGGTATATAAATAAGTATATAAAACTATCTCTTGAAAAATTCCGGAAAAGATGAACTCGGAACAATAGAAGGGGAAGGTTTATTCGTAGAGGAACACAGATCCAGGATATTCCAACATTGCTAATAAACATAGACAAACTGGACTATTTAGGGCCTGTCCATAAACTACGTAGACTCTTAGGGGAGGACGGGGGGTCTGGCCAAAGTCTACGCTCCATACAAATTTCAAAAAAAAATGTATGAACAAAAGTCTACGAGGGGGGGGGGTCTGAGATGGCCCAAAAAAGTCTACGTAGTTTATGGACAGCGCCTTATTACTGAAAGAACTTAGTCATGGAAGTCACATTATGAAAATATTTTCAAAAAATCTTCGGATGGAATTCCATTATGTTGAAAGAAATCATGAAACAAATCCATTCATTTGTAGATATCAACAAAACAAAAATATTATGAGCTCCAGAAGAACATACAGAAAAACTTGTAGTTAGAATTTGTGAAAAAAGGCGTTCTGATAAGATTCGAACCCACCACCCCGTATTCACTAGACCGGTGCTTTAACCAACTAAGCCACAGAACAGGTAATTTGCTCAAATTGCTAAGAATTACACTACGGACCACCTGATCCAATGGTAAGAGTCCACTAAACAGTTGACCCTTAATTCATGGTATTTTGCGGCTTTATGCTTACCGTGCCAAGGAATGAATGGTTAGGGGGGTCTAATAAAAATCTAACAAGAAACAGAGCCTGTGGAGAATGAGGGCGTTATCCTCAGCCTTTACTGCGCTAACCGGAGCAATGCTGTAGTGGTCATTGCGTCTCTCCAGTTGCTTTTCAAACTTGAGGCTAAATAAGGGCAGGATTATTCAAATGTTGTAAATAGGCTTACATTAGTACCTATATGGGTTGGCCTAATGCGTTTTCGCCATTGGCGTTTTTCAATTGACATCGATTTGGTTTGTCGATGATGTTTCCTTTTTATGCGGTGATTGTGAATTGTGTAATCCTGTCTAGTTTAGGTAGTGGCTACGGCTAAGAAACCTCAGATCAATTTTCAGCGTAAAAAGCGTGCATAGCCCAAGTTGCTCTACTTCAAAAAATTCATTTTTGTAAGGTAACTTCTGTATAGATTACCTTGTGAACCCAGTTATGCTTCTTTCATTATAAATGAAGTGTCGAGCCTCGAGCATGCTATATCTTAGAATAACGTTAACAGTATATTTCAACCTCTCCTTATGGATGCCTTCAAGCAAGCTCTTTCAGCATCTTTTCGCTGATATTTGGCAGTATTCCTACGATGATTACATCATCTGAAGTAGCTCAAACATTTATTTGAGATGCTTCTGTTTGATGGATTACTTAAATAGTACAGTTACCTAACAAAGAATTGAACCTAACCTAACTCTACATGAGCAGAATTTGTCATGAGTTGACTGATTGGCATGTGTTAGATGAGGAGACTCTATTTGACCTTCTTCGCACTTTTGAGTGTTCCTTCGTAAACTTAGCGTATTCAGGCGTCCCTGCTCAACAAACTGGGGAACCTGTACTAATTGGTTGCGTCCACACTTTATGGATAACTTTACCGGTACCGAAAATACCGGTATTACCGATCAATTTTTGGTACCGAAATACCGGTATTGACTGAACCTTGGTACCGGTACTTTCGGTACCGTGAAACATCTCCCAAAGCGCTGTAATCCGGTCATTAGTACATATAACCAATATGCAATGGATATAAACGAAAACATTTGAAACCAAGTACTTTGTCGAACAAACAATTCATATATGCAACCTTTCTGTAAATCCAGGATATCTAGCAATAATGGTTGATTTAATGAACGTTGAATTTTGGAAATTAATTCACTAGTTTGAAATAAAACCTGTTAGATTAGGGTTTATTGTTATTTCTTATGTTTTTTATAATCGGTTGATAGCATCATCAAAGAAAAAAATAGTTGAATCTGCTTATATCTTCACCTTGCAGCTATTTATCTGATGTTGGTACATGTATAGTTGTTCTTGCTTCATTTTAGACTGATCAAGATAGTGCCTGTGAAACTGCGCAGAAGCTAAAGAATAGTTCCAAAACAGTTTCGAACAATTCATTTATTTCCATCTTTTTTGTTTAAATTCGTATTTTCTGGTTAGCTTGTATGACATCCCTGAAAACCGGAATTCACAAATAACTGGTAAATTGTAGATTTCCTGTGCAAAATAGATTATTAGGGAAAAATTTACCAGAACCGGTATTTTACCGGTACTACCGGTACTGTGAGCCCCAGTACCGAAATACCGGTACTCATCAAAAGTGGTTGGAACTGCGACCCCTAGATAACTTGCTTCTATTGTTTCTCCAAGAGAGTTTCATTGTGATTTCGTTACTACAACGCTCTCAATTGTTGTATAACATAATTATTGCTTTGAAAGAAGCTTGTCCTCTGCAGTCTGTGCGGACCGCAAGAGGTATTCCTGAATGGAACTGTGATCTGTTCAAGTTCAAAATATCTTCGGAAAACCCATTCTTTTTTTATTGTTACTAATTTCTGGCTTCCGTTCGAGATTTGTATCTATAGAATCGACTTAGTGGGCACTTACTTCAAATCTCCAGGAGCAAATGGGGTTTTGTCCTATTCTTCTTCAGAGGGATTTGAGTAATTCAAACATGTTTTGAACTCTTGTAATTTTCTATTGGGTATTTTCATGGCGTGAAATTACTCCATAGTTTTATCCCGTGGGTGAGTGCGTTGTATGAAGAAGGAATGAGTTCCAGATTTATCGGTTACCTCGTTCTCTCTGAAATGCTTGAAACGCATTGTCGATTATCATATCTGTGATATTCGTCTGGCTAACATGCCTATTCACGTGAACTCACTTGCCTCCCAATTTGAGATGTCCACAGTGACTCTTTTACACAAAGCTGTATGCGTTTTCAAGAAAGTACTCGCTCAAACGTAGTTTTTGCTTGGGTATTTTCTCGAATATTGAGGATGCTCATGCTGAGAATGTCATATTGAAAATCGCATGA
This sequence comes from Aedes albopictus, assembly GCF_035046485.1. NCBI lineage: Eukaryota > Metazoa > Arthropoda > Insecta > Diptera > Culicidae > Aedes > Aedes albopictus. Next base: position 478,277,374 of record NC_085137.1, on the reverse strand, counting down.
CGTCACAAGCTACCTCCAATGAGCTCTAGGCTCTCTTTACGCTTATGCGTTTACAGTGTCCTTTTCAGGGCACTGATTAACCGCATTGCGGTTTGGGCTAAACAGATAAAAATAATGAGATTTACACGTCATGTAAACTTCATTTTAGTCATGTAAACTTACTGTTATGATGGTTTACATGATGTATCATGTAAATTTGCGTTATATGTCATGTAAATACTCAGAGTCATGCTGAATTACATGACATATAATGTAAGTTTACATGATATTTTATGACATTTACATGATATGTCATGTAAACTTCTGTGATATCCCACGCTCCAATTATGTGCATCATATGTCACACAATTTTACATTCTTTTTTCGATCTGTGTATGAGCTCTCGTTGCACTTATGCGTTCATTCCCTCTTCTAGGGCACCCCTTCCTATTTCATCACCTTTCCCTTTCCTAATCCCATTACATCCCTTGTCTCCCACAGGTAAATGATGAAATAGGCTTATATGTATGGCGATGGCACAAATGTCCGAAAAGGAGGAAAACGTGCCTCTGGAGCCGGCCTTCTGATACCTGATCCAGCTCCAAAAGAAATATGGCCGAGATCTCCAGAAATTGGTGTTCAAAAAAATCAACAGCTCAAGTGAGATATGAACTCACGACCCTCATCAGCTAGACTAGCTACCAACTAAGCAACCGAGCCACAGATTTCTAGATGTTATAAGGAAACTCAAATCTCATCGATCATGCTTTATCTTTCCCTTGGCATCAATCCTCAATAGCTCAATTATTCTGACCGTCACTGTGAATGATGATTCGACAATTCATGTCGTCTGCATCGAGTTCAAATTAAATTATTTACGGATTATTTCGAGTGCAACACAACAGGTCGTTAACGAGTCACAATGATGCGTTAAATACAAGTTGTTTTGACATTTGTTCTGCATGATATGTTAATTAGTATGGCACTCATTTGGGTCCCCATGGCTTCAGAGCTGCGACTGTTGCTAGGGAGGGTTTTCACCGCATCGTCGCTATCGAGGTGTTAAGTTAATTATGTGGTTTTTAACCTTAATTTTTCGCTAATGAAAGATTGGTTTAGTAACAATCAGTTCGAATAAAATGCAATGAAAATTATGACGATTTCTCGCACAGTGGTCCGTGTACAATCAGGAAGTAGAAAAAAGCTTCTTTACTTAAATAATGATCAAACTAGTGATATTATTTTCAATACAGTGCACTGCTGTGTTTTGTTTTCATAAATGCATGTGTACTGCGGGTTTTCCATTGCTACAGGGCGGTTTCCCACCCGTCAACTGTTATTGATGGCTGAGCACGGTAGATTTGAGGTTTCTGAAAGAATTCGTATTGCATCAACTCAACTTTCACATCGTATGACGTGGATCAAGTGAGTGTACTGTACTACTGTTTCCCAATTAGGTCTTTTAACCCCCGTTCAATTGAGTGAACCCATCAGTTATGTATGTATAGCACCGTGCGGTACGAAATTTGTAGGACAAAATCGGCCGAAGACCCGCAGGTAGAAAGCATCCCCCTTGCCCAACAGCACGGTTGCGCTTGGGCCTTTTTAGGCTCCCATCCTAGGCCCCGTTATCTGCGCTGCTTGGCTGACGCACTGCGCTCCGGTTGCGAAAAGACTGTGATCAACCACCCAGTCAATTGCTAAATAGGGACCCCGCGCAAATGGATAGGTAGGTACCTACCGACCGGACCGGACCGGACCCCAGCTGCATTGCATTGTAACGATTTGGAAAAATTGACTCCGCGCGCGCGCTGACGTCATTGGCGCTTTTGTTTTCTCCCGTTTTGCCCACATATTTGCACTCTCCGGCGTCGTCATGCACTTTTTGGTAAATGTTATAGCATTAGCAAAAATCGGAATTCCCCTCTCGAAAACGCATGGCGGAGCGCGCTCTCTCCTCGCTGGTGCTGCGCAGCGCAGCTCTGCTATGCAATTATTTCGATGCTTTTTCTCACCGCAATCGGTTCCTTCCGCGCGTAGGGTTACCATACCGAGCGAACGATGACGAAAAACTCAGATATTAATTATGATGTAAACTCATAGCGAGTCATAGCAAATAAGTACCTATCAGTGATGGTATTGCGAAAAGTGAACTTATGATGGAATTTCCGGAACCATTTGCAAAAAAGGTTCCGCCTTTTTTTTCTGTGTTGGGGACAGTGGTGAAGTTCCGTCCTTAGACCACCATCTCGTAAACTTCTTTATCGACGCGTGGATTTCATATAGGGCTGATGTGTCACGACCCATTTTTTGAGAAAGTTGGAACTAGGCTATTCCAAAAAAAGGTTCACCAACAATTATTGAATTATTGTTGCCTGGAATGTCTAAGAAATTCCATTATAAGCTTTTTTATTTGTCGTCTGTTAGAAATAAGAAAAAAGTTGCTCATAAAATCAATAAAAACATTCTTCCGGCGATTAATACAAATGACACACAGCTGATTCTTTATCACTGATTTTGGTAATGGTGGAACAAATCACTGAGCGTTTGGTAAACATTTTTTTACTTTTTTCACCCGGAATCCCTTTATCCTGAAATTTGTGACGAAAACCAAACACGCCTGGAGAAATTTGAGTCAGAGGTCTCATGGAAAAAAACATGGAAGTTTCTATGAACAAATTTCTGGTAAAATTCTTAAACAATCTGTGGAATAATAAGTAGAACTTTTGATAAAATTTCTAGTGAATTTACTGTGGACGTTCTGAAAAACACCTCAACCAAAAAAAACCCTTTAAGGTTTTCTTTTTTCAGAAAATTTCGAAAAGTTTTCTACAGAAACTCCTTGAGAAGTAATCTCTAGAGAAAGTTTTCGAAGGAATTTCAGGCGAATTTTTTGTTGGATTTTTCGGATCATTTTTTTTTTATTTGCTGAAGTAATTCGTAGGTGATTTTCTGAAGAAACTCCACGAGAAATATTAGAAAAATCTTTTAAGAAATTCCAGAAAAAGTGCTTGGAGTATCCGTAGAATTCCCTAGAAAATTTTGTAGACTAGTCTGAAGGAGACCCCGAAGTATTGTTTGGAATAATTCCGGGAGAAAAATGTTAAAGACCCCTACATCACTCCTTGAAATAAAAAAAAAACTACTCTGGAACCACTTCTAATGCACATTGCTGGGTCTGTATAAATTAAAAATGTGCATAAATTAAAAAAGGCATGAAAGAGAGAAATTTATGCATACATGAAGTTTGGGCTTTAAGACAAAACTGGACACATTTTCTCATTTTTTAGTTTTTGATTTTTTTATTGAATAACGAAGCAATATTTTCAAAATCGGTGTTCATCAGTCCTGCAACATATCAGTCTCAGTGCCTGTTTTTCAGCCGAAAATGAATGACTGCGGCGTTCGTTTTCAGTTCCTCAATGTGAGAACTGACAGAGTCCGAGAGCTCCATTCGTGAGCGAACAAGATCAATTCCCAATCATCCACACACTACTCATGCTGAAAGGCCATTCGTCTCAAGCGGTGGCTTGTGAGAGTGAGTGCCCTATACGCTACCACGGGTGAAAACACTCAACTACAGAAAATTGAATGGAAATTTAGCCTTATCAGCTCTCGCTTTCAGCACGCTGCGTGCGAGTGTGAGTACCTATTTCATTTCGCTCCCGTGTTGCTGATCGGAAAACAACAATGAGAGGAAAACCAAAACGGAGAAAATGAAAAAAGCAAAATATCGCTATCAAAAAGGCCTGTCGAAAAATTGCAGCACTGGTGTTCATACACAGTTAGAGGAAGGATTAAGCTATATCCTGGATTTTTTTTTTCAGGTAAAAAACTTTTACCAATATTTCGAAAACCATGTTTTTTGAAATTTTACTCAAAAATGGTTTCCTTAAAACTGAAAAAACATTTTCCATCTGAAAATAAATCAGCAGATACCTTGATCCTTCCTTTAAATGTGTACGAAACCCGATTTTGAAAATATTACTTCGTTATTTAATAATAATAAAAAAAACAAAAAGTGTGGAAATGCTTCCAGTTTCGCCTTCATAAGGGAAGCTGGTTCGCGAGAACAGATCTTGCTCCTGAGCATTTGAGGTGGGTTTAAAGGTGTTTCCAGAAAGTTCCCAGGGAGCCCAAAAGAGGGGGTTCCAAGGGGCTTCAGGGGCGTTTTGAGGGATAGTTTCATGGGATTTGAGAATCCTTTTAAGAGTATTGTTGGCGTTTTAATGAGATTGCGGGAAATTCAGGGACATTTCAGTAGTATGAAGTAGGTTTCAGGGACGTTTCTAGGGGCTTTAAGGGCAATCAAGGAGTTACAAGGGGTTTGAGAGGTGTTTCAAGGTATTTTAGAATCCCTAAAGAGTTTTTCAGGATAATTCAGGAACATTTTAAGGGCTTTCCTAGAGGCTTTAGGGGCATTTGATAGCATTTCGGAGGTGTTTGAAGAGGTTTTCAGGTGCGTTTCAGGGGGTCTATCGACACTTTTAAAGGCGTTCAAAAGGGTTTCAGAGGCATTTCAAATTGGCTATGAGGATTTCAAGGGCGTTCCCATGAGGTAACAGAGGTTTTAGGGACGTTTCGATGCATTTTACGTCAGGGTCGTGTCAGGGGGTTTCAAGAACACCTTTGAACCAAAGGGTTTTCAGGGGCATTTCAAAAGATAATGTGATGGGGTTTCTAAAAATCCCCGGAAACTTCCTGAAATGCCTAAAAAATCCCCCTAAAACCCCTCGGACCCAATGTAACAAACTTGAGACGGTCCTGAACCCCCGAAAACTCGTCCGTAACGCTTTCGTAACGCTACTGAACCCCGCCGTAAATGCTCTGAAGGTTCCTGGAATGCCTCCAAAATCCCCCTTCAACCCCGTCAAACCCAATGTAACGCAAACCCCCGAAAACGCCTGCGTAACGCCTTTGAATTCCGCCGAAATGCTCTGAAACTTCCTGAAATGTTTCCGCAAACCCCCTAAAACCGCTTCGGACCCTATGTAACGCACGCGAGACTTCCGGAAACCCCCAAAAACGTACCAGTAGCGCATAAAACCCTATGAAACTCTCTGCAATGCTTTCAATTTCAAATACCCCCTCAGACCCCCGAAAAGCCCCCAGAGATCTCCTGGTTCTTCGCTGAAACCCCTTGGGATCCCCTGAAACGCCAATATTACCTTCCTTTGTTCTTTCCCATAAACACCCCCTGGCAACTGTTGCAATATATAGTTCCCGTCATCAAATATTCTTAGGCACAATATTGGTTCTGAGTAGCTTTCCCTCGCAGCAATACCGTGCAGGGCAAAGAAAAGGTGCATAATTTAAAAGTGCAAAGAAATCTAAAAAAGTGCAGAGATTTTTGAAAAATTCTCGAGATCAAAAACCTTAAGAGAGGCAATCCCGATTGAAATTCTCAATACAGGGCATGTTTAGAGGATTTTCCGGAGAATTCTCTGGAATAATATTAAGGGGATTTTCTAGAGTAATAACAGGAGCATCATCAGAAAGAATTCCAGGAAAATTCCGAAGAGTTACCTGAAGGAACTACTGGAAGATTTCCTAGTGTATTTCTGAGAGAATTTCAAAAGGAGTTTTTGTAAAATATCCTGGAATAGCCCATAAACAATTGCTTGGAGGAATTTAATTTTGAGTAAAATCTGTGGATATCCCCACTGCAATACATGGAAGAAACCCTGACATATTAGTGGAAAATTCTCGAAAGGAATCATTTGAGCTACCTTTGGATCAATCTCGTCAATAACCCTCGTAGGAATAATAAATAGGAATTTCTGTTAAATTCCCTAAAACATTTTCTTTAGAAATCCTTGGAAATGGAATTCTGCTGCAGAATTAAGTAAAATACAGTTGTCTGGGATTTTTTTTTACAGCCACCTTAGCATTTCAAAAGAAATCTCGCCAATTGCTGAAGAGTTTCCCAATAACTCTCAAGAATAATTCCTGAATCAAGCTTTACAGCTGCACCAATACCTCGGAGAATGGTTGCAGCAATTGAATTCCTGAAGAATTTCCTAGACTATCCTCAGAAGGTAATTCGGTAAAAATAACCAAAAGGTGTGAAGCGAACCTGGTGTGATGGTTAAAACACGTGACTCTCACGCTGAGGATCTGAGATCGAATCTCACTCCCGACCGACAATCTCGCAAAATGTGAGTTCTTCCTTCGGAAGGGAAATAAAGCGTGGCTCCCGAGATGAACTAGCCTAGGGCTCGTTAGTACAGATAAAAAAAACTAGAATGAAACTCCTTTAATACGCTACAAGAATCTCTCATTAATTTCTTAAGAGAATTTTTTGGAAAATCCGTGAAAAAAATCCTGGAAAAAGTCTGAAGGAATTCCTGCAAAATTTTTCGAGGAACCGGTGGAAAAGACATTTAACCAGAGCTGCCTGACGGAATGTTTCTGAGAAATCCTACAATAATTTCCTTGAAGAATTCCTGGGAACATTTCTGATGAATTTCCTGAGAAAAATGGTAAAAATATCTTTGGCAGAATTTTGGAAGAACTCATAGAAAGAATTTCTAGAACTATCGCAAGGAGGAATTTTAGAAGAAATTTCTTGAAAAAAAATCTGAAGAAATTCCTATTTAAGCCCTTGAAACAAATCCTGCATGTGTCCATGGTACAAATTCAGAAGAATTTCGTAAATCACTTCAAGAAGAAACTGTCGAATGACAGGAGAAATTGCAGGAATGCAGACATTGGACAAAAATCGTTGGGAGATCTCTGTGGAGCAGTTCCTGCAATATTCACTGGAAAATTTCATTCAAAATTCTTTGTAGGGATTCCTGGAATAGAGCAACTACTGTAGCAAATCCTAGATTAATCCAAGGCACAATTGCAGTGGAATCCATCAAAGCAATTTCTGGAGCAAGTTTCAAAGTGGTACCGGAGGAACGATTGTACGAAGCCATTTCTGGAGAAACGCCAGGAGCAATTTCTGAGAAAATTTACCGAGCAATTTCTGGAGAACTGGCCAAGAGAATAATTGTACATATTTTTGGAGGAATTTCTATGAACTTCAGTGAATTCATTAAGTTCCAAACGACTACAGACTTCGACTGATTTTGGAAAGTACTGATTGTCATAAACAAATGTGTTTCTGTCATAAAGAAATTACTTATCAGTTCTGTGATTCAAAATTATGGCTGGAAGAACTCAGACAATGTCAACTTAATGTGTATATCATCAAGCTTCTAAGAATGATGTGTTTACAATAATGTGTATGTATGTCAAAGCTTAGTCTGACAGTTTGATCAATTGTGTCACTTTGAAAATTAAGGTTTTTTAGTTTGTAGATATACAACTGCGTCCACGCAAAATCATGTGGATTTCAAAGTGATTTGGAAATACACAGAAAATAATCATCAGCTTACCGAGTTCAAAAATGCTCCGGCCACCGAAACAACTGGTAACCCTATCCCGCACTCCGAAGCAGTTTTCATAGCGCGGCTGTGCGACCAGATTAGCACTGCAAATGAAGCCGGGAAGTCGCGACCCAGGTGGGAGGAGTCTCCTCATCTTCTCTCGCCGTAGTGTGTAGTGTGCGCGCGCGGAAATCAACGCGTTTCGCAATAAATCGCGCCAATCTACCTCATCGCATCATCGTAAGCGCGCTGGTAAACAGAGTGACAGGGGAAATTTTTTTCGACAGATTTTTTTTTTCCTTCGATGCTCCTCAGTTGCCTGCCCGGTTAATATTGCCGCTCTACTTCGCTTCGTCGTTTCGTCAGACGAAAATAAGTTCAATAAGCTGACCGCTGCCTGTCGTCGGCCTGTGAGGGCAAAGTGAAGGCTATGCAAATTTTCGAGAAATAAAAAAAATCCTAAACATGAGACGTGTGTGTTTCAATAGACTAGATTGTGTAAGCTCCACTTCTACTATGGTTGGCTAGTGGTTACTACCTACTAGAGATAGCGATGACGTCGTCATAGTCCACCAGACAGAGTGCGATCCTCCTCCTCCTCCTCTGTTAGAAGGTGAGTGAGGGTGGGTGTTTCAAAATAAAAACAAATTGCTTCTCGCCGTCCACCCGAAAAAAAAAACCGGGGCCAGGAGCGAAAGGGAACGGTCGGCGGCGGCGATTTCTCGTCACTCTCTTGGCCTAACTCAACACCGCGTAATCCCCATGTATGTCCAATACTCTGCGGCGAGTATCGTATCCAGGAATTTGAGGCGACAGTGTTGCCAGTGTGGTTCAGAAGTTCTGGCTCAAATTTTATTATAAGTCATAACGAAGTTATTTGATGGATAATGTTTATACATATGATGCAATTCATGAACGTTCCATCTCTATTAAAATTATTCAAAACACTTGAAAATCCAAAAAAGATCCTTCCTAATACACAAGGTCCAAATCTCGCCAATGTTACATGAGGCACAGGCAGCTAAGAGGGATTATTGTGGCATTCCTAAAGAATGAGAGATGGAATTTGTTTAAAAGTCACGTTCTGGTTGGATTTGAACCTACGACTCCATATTGCTGGACCGACGCGGTCACCAACTGAGTCACAGAACAGGTTGAAACTTTGTGAAATAGATTGCAAAACTGAATTCAAGTCGATGCAGTTTTCAACGTTCTTTTGAAAACTTAACAGTGACGAATTAGAAAACCAAGATTTTTTATATTACCTCTTGAAAACTGGGCAACTGTTTTGAGCAGCAAATCGCAAACAACAGTCAAAAAATCAGGGGATTTCAGGAGCCTTTTAAGGGCGTTCTGTCAGATTTCGTTGCAGAATTAAGATTTCAGGGGCGTTTCAATATTATTACGGGGGCTTTACGGACGATTCAAGAGGCTTTAAGATCGATTCAGGGGAAATCTTAGAACCCAACTAACACTTTTACTGCATAAAAGCTTAAAAGAGCTTGCTTTCGAAAGCGTTTGCTCCATTAGCTCTTATGCAGCTACTTTTGTTAGTAGGGAAGTCTTTAAAGGGCATAAGAAGGTGTGTCAGAGGCGTTTCAAGTGGTTTCAGGAACGCGTTAGGGGCATTCCAGAAGGTTTTAGGAGTGTTTGATAACATTTCAGGGGCGTTTCAATGGGCTTTTAGGTACATTAAGTGGTTTTGGAGCTTTTAAAGGCGTTCCGAGGGGTTTCATAAGTATTTAAAATGTATTATGATAATTTTGATGAATTTCGTTAGTTTTTTTCGCTGAGTGGAATGCTTAAAACTTCTTTTTCGAGAATCCGTAAGAGCAATGCCCGATGAAATTACTTAAAAATAGCTGAAGACCATCTAGGAAATTCTCTGGATGAATCATTGGAAAGAATTCATAAAGAAATACTCTCTGGAGTAATTTCTGAAGAATTAACTGAAAATATTTTTCAATAAATTTTTAGAGTTATTCCGAGAAGAACTAGTGGTGGGATCAGGTAAGAAAAAAAAACTCTGTTTTAATTCCTGTAAAATTCTTTGCAGGACTGGCTGGAGAAATCTATGGAAAGATTTTCGAAGAACTCCTTGTAGAAATGCCTGGTGAATTATTTGGAGCAACAAATGCAGCCAAATCCTAAAAGAATCCAATGAGCAATCGTAGTGAAATTTTTTGAGCAGTTCCAGAAGAAATAGTTAAAGCAGTTATTATTGATTACTAGTGGCATTCTTGAATTAGTTGCTGGAGATATATGTAGATGTTGTCTTGTATAGTATAGTTCCAAGGGGTTTCATATGTTTTTCAAATGTATTATGATGATTTCAAGGGCGTTGAGATTATGGAGGTTTTAGGGGCATTTCATGGGGATTCAGGGGTTTTTTTTAAAGTCTCTGAAAATCATCTGAGACTTTCTGAAATGCCTCTGAAATTCTCCATAGAGCCCCCACCGACTCCATGTAACGCACATGAGACCCGCCAAAACCCTTAAAAGAGTCTGCGTAACGGCTCTGAAACCCACTGAAAGTCCTCTGAAACTTCGAAGTCCCCTAAACCTCCTCGGACCCCCCGAAAACGCCTCCGTAGTGCCTATGAAACCTATCGAAAATGCTGTAAAATTTACTATTATGCCCCCACAATCTCTCTTAAACTCTCCCGGATCCCATCTAACGCACCTGCGACCCTCCGAGACTCTCCGAAAAAACTTCTGTATCGCCTCTGAAACCCACCAAAATGCTCTGAAATTTCTTGAAATGCCTCCGAAATTACCCTTACCCTCCTCTGGCTCCATGTAACGCACGTCCTCTCCTCTTCTTGGCGTAACGTCCTCACTGGGACAAAGCCTGCTTCTCAGCTTAGTGTTCTATGAGCACTTCCACAGTTATTAACTGAGAGCTTCCTCTGCCAATGACCATTTTGCATGTGTATATCGTGTGGCAGGCACGAAGATACTCTATGCCCAAGGAAGTCAAGGAAATTTCCTTTACGAAAAGATCCTGGACCGACCGGGAATCGAACCCGTCACCCTCAGCATGGTCATGCTGAATACCCGTGCGTTTACCGCCTCGGCTATATGGGCCATGTAACGCACGTACGACCTTCTAAAACCCCCCAAAACGCTATCGCAAAGCCTCTGAAACCCGCCGAAAATGCTCTTCAACTTCCAAAAAAGCCTCCGAAATACCTCTAATGCCAGTTCGCACCCTATGTAACGCACCTGAGACCCTCCGAAACCCCGAAAACCATAACGCGTCTTAAACCCATAGAAAATACAGGTTAATTCCTGAAGTGCCCCCGAAATTCCTCCAAAACTTCCTCGGACCCCATGTAACGCACCTGAGGCTCTCCGAAACTCTCTAAAACGTAACGCCCCAGCGTAACGCTTCTGAAACCCGCCGAAACACCTCTAAGATCACCCAAAACACCCCTGATATCTCCTAAAGCACAACAGAGAACCCCTGGAGCCTCTTGAAACTTTTCGAGACACCTGAGACACCTTTTAGACTCTTTAAACCTCCTGAGACCCCCTGGTCGCCCCTGAAATGCCCTTGAGACCTATTGAAACTTTCCTGGAACCCCCTGAGATTCCTTTCAGTACCTCTGAGGCCTCATGGTACCCCCTGATGCCCCTTTAAAGGACCCTGAAACCTGCCTTAACGCCCCTGAGACCTACTGGTACACCCTAAACCTCATAGGAAACCTAGGAACCTTTGAAACGCCACCTTGGTCGCCTTTTGCTTTTAGTGTATTTATGAATTAATCCTCTAAGTAGCTATCTTATCTCTAAGATATCTCCAGATACCCCCAGGGGCTCTTTCAGAAATTCCAGCAGGAGTATTTTGAGAGTATTTTCCCAGAATCCCCGTGGGATGCCCCCCGGATTTCGTCTTCCGAAAGCTCCTTCGAAATTTCTTAAGAGGTTCATCTCAGGATTTCTACATGAGGTTCTCCCGGAGTTTTTCAAGAATTCTTCGAGTATTTTTTTCCAGTGGTTTTTACAGTATATGTTCAGGAGTTCCTCGCGGGATTCCGTAGTTCCTTTCAGGACTTCATAGAGATACATGGAATTGTATTTCTACCGCAATTTCTATGAAACTTTAACTGGGTATTTCTGCAAAGGTTCCTCCTGGAATTTGTCCAGTGGTTTCACTTGGGATATCTTCAAAAGATTTTCACAGGTTTTCTGGAGAGCTTCTTTCGAATTTGTCCAGTAATTTCTTCCGTTTCACCTAGAGAATTCCTCGAGATTCCTTTTAAAATTTTCTCAGTGATGTTTTTCTTTCGATTTTGCCGGAATTTCTACAAGAGTTCCTAGTATCACTGCAGTAGTTTTTCATGTGACTTTTCTCAGAAGTTTTTCCAGGATATGTTGACAGATAATTTTCTGCGACGTTTCACAAAGTTTCTCGAGTGATCTCCTCTCGAGTACCTTCACGGTATTTCTTCCAGCATGCCTCCCACTGTTATTACAAGTTACTCTTTAGCCATCGAATTTCTTCCACAGTTCATCATGAGCTTTGATTTTCAAAAGGTTTTTCTGCCAGAGGGTCACGCGCGATCTGAAGTGAAGAATATCTAAAGATATTTCCTAAAAAAACATTCCGGAGTACTTGGCGAAGGATTCCCGGAATTATACCAATTGAAATTAGATGAAAACCGAGAATAAAATCGCAAGGGTTTTCCAGAAATTCCAGAAGGATTGCAAAACTTGCGAAATTTGGGTTTCCAAGCAAAGCCCTGAACGAGTTGCTGAAGAATTCTGAATACTAATCCCTCAAAGAGTTTTTGAGAGCACACTCATCCTGCAGATTTCACCAGCATGTATCGCAATACTAACATTTCTCTTCATCAATCCTCTTTTTGTGTTATTATAGAATGAGTATTGTGTTTTCCAAAGAATTTTTAGTTAAATACGAGACGACTACTCAGTTTTCTATAGAAACAGGAAGTCTAATAATTTAATTTGTTTTGGTCAAGTTATCAGCGTAACAGAGAATCGATGAAGAGAAATCGCTCAAGTCAGGTAGGCCCTAATGAAAAATCATTGTCGAGATTAATAATCATTTGTTAGAAAACCTTTGTTAAGCTGGATTAAGTTATGGCACAGTTGTCACACGTTCGCTTCTCAAGCGGATGATAATGGATTCAATTCCTAGCCTCGGCCTCGGCAATTTTTCGTCATTTGATTTTGGCCCGAGAGCAGATGGATGACACTAACCCTCTTCTGAGCCAATGGCTTCAACAAACCCGGATAGGTGGATATCGGTTCACTTATTCATAACTAAACTGCTTCATAATGACAAATATTGAAGCACTCAATAATTTTATTCTACCCAGAACAGAACGTGCACATCCCAACCCCACAAGCACATTCGGCAACACTGACCAATATTTTCGACATCGCACATTGAACCGTGGGCAGATGGCCTTGAGAATGCCTTGGTGTTGGTAGGCTTCGCGATTCGTCTTTCACTCTCCGAATTTTTCTCTCTCTCGCCATCATCCCCCCAAATCCCCCCATCAAAGCCAATCGATCCAGGCGCGGTGGCCGGCAGGGCTAGACAATTGTTGAGCAAAGAGAGGGTGGTACCGACGACCGTCACCGACGACGATCGAACAGCTAGGCTGGGAATGCGCTGCGCTGGCTCGCATGGCACGAGAATTTCCTCTCCCGAAACGAATGGATTTGAGTTTGAGGAAGTGCCTCACGGCACCCCGACCCGGTACGGGTATCGGCGCGCAATCTGGTAAACAAAACCAGGTGGAAGCGAAAAACGAAAATATAATGATTCGTTCGTACCTACCTACGTTAGACGAGTATCCGTCGCGTCGCGTCGGTCGGGTTAGAGTCGGAGGAGAGGCTAAGACGAATGATTTGCGGCGAAAAAAAAAAAAGAACAACCGAAGCAGTTGCTCAAACACAGATGGGTAATAAATAGAACGTTCCGGTAATGGCCTGGCGAAGGGGGCGGGTGGGAGGTGGGGTTTCTAATCGATGATATCCAAAGGCAGCGGTGACACTGATCGGACAATGATTTGAGGTCTTTGAAGCAGCCGGGGCATAGAAGTCTTACTTTGGAAGAACCCGGAAGAACAGAGCCAATCATAATGGAACGCTGATCGGTTTTAATTGAAACAAAAGGATTTCATCACATTGCGTAAACCTTTAAGAGAGCAATGTAATAGTGCACTACATTCTAATTGTTCCAACGGTATTTGGCGAGTATTATTTTTTTTTTTTGCAAATCTGACGGATTTAGTTAAACTTATAAAAGACAATTTATTACTCGATAACCGTGGAATTTATATTGAGCCTAAGTCTGGTCATCGTCATATGTACCCAATAAATTCAGTACTCAAGTACCGTAAATTCACTGATATATTTTTCGAAACATGTACTGCAAACTCCGATAACGCAATTGTATAAGAAAATAAAATAGCGTGTAAAAAAACCTCAACTTAAAGTGAAGTTAATCAAGCACTGACAAATAATTTGAAGCTAAACATCTTGCACGCATTCCATTGAAAAGTAATTTAAAGTTATCACAATTGGTGTGTTTCGGTAGTTAAATTGTAAAATTATGCTCAGTGATTTACATAATATCTCGCACTTTAGCACGACTAACATAAAAAAGCACTTCCCCAATTTTACAGGGTGCGGCAGAAAAAAATGCGAAAAGTTCAAGGCACTATTACACGCTAAATATGGCATATATATGACTTTTTTCATGACAGTGTATCAGTCAATGTCTATGTTCTAGCACTGCAAAATAAAAATGAACATATTTGATGTTTAATATGTGATAATGTAAGCCTAATAAGCAGGTATCAATAAACTGCGCGCCCAATGGTCATTAAACAAAATTACTATAACAGTAAAAAATAGCTTGAATTCGATGAACAACCAGTCCACACATACTAAATGAAATAAGTACATATATTTCAGGCCAAACATTTCAATAGGTCCTATCTGCATTTGAGAGGCTCTCTTTGTTCACTTTCTCTTTCAATTATTGCAATGTAAGGAGATAATCATAATACAAAAATACTGCTGAGATATTAACGAAAGAGAGGGAAACCAAAGAGAGCCTCTCTTCTGCAGATAGGACCTTTAGACATGTTTGGCCTGATTTGATGATATTGTGGCGAAAATTAAAAAAATGTTTTATCAGATACGAAAATTAGCGACCCGTGTACTTTTCTGCGGTTTGAAAATTCTTATTGTCTTCAGCACTCTGTAAAGGTTAGTGAAGAAAAAGGGAAAATTTTTAATTAACGTTCCAGGAAACTAGCCTATTAGAGATCATGGAATGTAGAAACATAGATTGGTTAACGTCAAATGGACGAAAACGAGTTTTAAAGTTGAAAAACACTTTTGCATTTTTTCCTGCCGCATACTGTAACTCAACTGTCCACTGTTCCCAATTTTAACTCAAAAATAGCTTCAGCCAAAATGGCTCTACCCCGTTTGGCATAACACGAAGAACAGCCTTCTTGGTAAGAATGTGCATAATATTTGTTATGCCAAATGGCCATTATGCCAAATGACCGTTATGCCAAATGGCTTTTATGCCAAATGACATTATGCCAAATGGCGTTATGCCAAATGGCATTATGCCAAATGGGGTAGAGCCAGCCAAAATACACCATAAATGGTTTCATGAACTACATGATCATAAAACATCACATAGAACATATATTACATAAAAAAGTGTTATCAAAATTGCGCAGCTGGTACGATCTACGTACATATGTGAAAAGGAGAAATTTATATTTGCGGTTTTGGGGAAGATGATATTGATCGATTAGATTTAAATAACCTGGTAGTAACTGAAATACCGTGTCATTAGTTGGCTCGGTAACTTAGTTGGTAAAGCACTTGTCTAGTGTATAAGGGTCGTGAAATCAAATCACACCGGAGCTGAGGATTTTTTCCTAATTTAACCACAAATCCGATGAGTTTGACGATTTTAATTAAATTAATTATCGATTTTTGCGGCTTAACCAGCCGAATGGAAGTTTTACTTTATTCCAAAAGCTAGACTTTACATATACTGGCGTGAGTGAGAGATGGACAAATTGAGGTGAAATTTGCGAAAAAGTTACTCGTCCTCTCGGTGAGACTCGAACTCACGACTCCTACTCACTAGACAGGCGCGTTGCCGCTACGCCACGAGAAGACTCGAAGACGTAGCTGCTAACCTGAATTCAAGTTCAACACAAAATTCCGAGGTTATCTTTTCCACAGATTGCACCCCTTTCGGATCTGTGGAAAAGATAACCTCGGAATTTTGTGTTGAACTTGAATTCAGGTTAGCAGCTACGTCTTCGAGTCTTCTCGTGGCGTAGCGGCAACGCGCCTGTCTAGTGAGTAGGAGTCGTGAGTTCGAGTCTCACCGAGAGGACGAGTAACTTTTTCGCAAATTTCACCTCAATTTGTCCATCTCTCATTCACGCCAGTATATGTAAAGTCTAGCTTTTGGAATAAAGTAAAACTTCCATTCGGCTGGTTAAGCCGCAAAAATCGATAATTAATTTAATTATGTCATCGAGCAACGGACTCATGTTCCGTAACCGGTCGTTTGAGAACGTCGCGACCCATTGGAAGCTTTCCGCTCACCGCGCGATCTCTTCGACACAGTCGTCGATGAGAGGTGTGTGGACTTCCAACACACAAAAACAATGCGCTCTCGCCTAGGCTTTACATATACAATATATGCGTAGTGTGGATGTACATCTCATTCCATCCGAAAGGGGTGCAATCTGTGGAAAAGATAACCTCGGAATTTTGTGTTGAACTTGAATTCAGGTTAGCAGCTACGTCTTCGAGTCTTCTCGTGGCGTAGCGGCAACGCGCCTGTCTAGTGAGTAGGAGTCGTGAGTTCGAGTCTCACCGAGAGGACGAGTAACTTTTTCGCAAATTTCACCTCAATTTGTCCATCTCTCACTCACGCCAGTATATGTAAAGTCTAGCTTTTGGAATTGACGATTTTGCCTAATTAAGAATCAATCACAGAGTTCTGTGAATTTTCATCTAAATACAATACAGTTTTTGATAAACTGTTCGATCATTGTTTTTATCACCGAACAATCTGTAAAAATTGGGAATAAGGACTGTTCAATTTATAAAACGGACAACTTTACAAGGCTAAAAAAAGAAGGCGCGTAGTTCAAATCTAACCATCCTTGTTTCGTTGTTCAGTACATTATCTTTCATTATAGTAATCATTTTTTGAATCGAATAAAATAGTTTTATTTTATAGAAAATCGGCCAGATGTTGAATGAGATGTATTTTTCGATTGCTGAAAATTGAAAATATATATAAAATTACTGTTTACATATGGTATATCGTTTTTAATATCAGAAAAGTATGTGCTATGCTGCAGTAGCATGAGTAATAAACATTCTGGCAAAATTTAAACTCAATTGGAAAATTAAGTGTTGAGATATTAAAGTCTCAAGTGAGATTCGATTTTTTGAATAAAATTCAATTGTAAAGTAAAAAGGGCATGAAAATATGAAATAATCAATTTTTTATGCATCCAGTCGAAATTGGGAATAATGTGGTTTTAAATGCAGAAAACTGCTTCTTAATAGCATCGCTGGTTTGGTTACTGTGCGCC
Organism: Aedes albopictus; assembly: GCF_035046485.1. NCBI lineage: Eukaryota > Metazoa > Arthropoda > Insecta > Diptera > Culicidae > Aedes > Aedes albopictus. The sequence goes on along the minus strand of NC_085137.1, from coordinate 478,260,387 downwards.
ATTACAGACACAGGAATCAAAACGGTTTCGTTTTTTGAAGGTTCTTCCAAATAACAATGCAACCTAATGCAAATTTTGCATAACAATGATGTTGGAAATAAAATCTTTGCATCCGATTACTATTAAATAAGGTGTACAATAACATAGGACCAACTTTGTTGAAAATAAATAATAACAAGATTCGATACAGTCGAAAATGTGCATCAGTGGAGCAAAATGTATGAAATTTTTCAATATGACCATCTTTATGGATTAATTTTTTGATGAAAAATGCAATTATAAGTTAATTTTTCGTCTGTATCATTCAGAGAGCAATATTCTACTACTCTGGACAAATTTTTAGCCGAATCCGTGATGCTATTGCAACACAGGACTTAAATGAACATTTTTTAATAATTTCCTTGAAAACAAGGCAACTTTCTATATCAAGCTGGAGACTGCTTGGTGCATTATTACTGATCAACTATTGAGCTTTACCTTTAGTAGAATAGTATAAGATTCCAATACATTGAAAACTTCATGGAAATGTGCATGTTAAGTATGTGGAAAGTTTGTCGAATTTTGAGAAATGGGTTTTTATTGATGTTTTACGAAAACGGCTTCAGTTACACAATAAAGAACATTTTGCTTAATGTTATATTTTTCTTACATTTGAGAATAGCTATAGAAACTTATGCAAAAAAATGATAAGGATTTTATTGAAAAATAAAAAAGATATCGCCCAAGCAAGTTGTCCGTTTTATAAATTGAACAGTCCTTACTCATCTTTCGAAGGCTCAGAATAGCAGATTTGCTGTAAATTCGTAGTTTTTAGGAACTGTTCGGTGATTTGTCAGTAGGCATATTTGCAGCACATGGTCAGTGTATTCTGAAGTTATACTTATATTAAAACCCAAAATTAAAGAGACACGCTACATCAGCGAAATCGTCCGCCATTACTTTACTGCTATCAAGATATAAATCTCAGATTCTACTTCGCATTTCAGAAAGAATTTCTGAAAGATGCTTCAGTGGAATCACGGTAAAATTTTAGAAAGTACTTTTGACTGAATCTCTGGAAGGATATCCGATAAAAAATTCAAGGAAATTCTTGAAGCAATCTCAGGTGGAACTTCTTGGAGAAATACGCGAAGAAATTTCTCGGGAAACTTTTGGTGGAATTCCTAGAAAAAAATTGCTATTGCATTTGTCAAAAAATTCTAGAAGGGCTCCTTCAATAACATTTTTGGAGAATTTTCTTGAAGTATTGGATAGGACCGGTTTTGGGGAGGGACCAAGGAGCCACCCAACAAACATTTTTGATTAATAAGAATGAAAAAAAAACAAACTTTTGCTTAAGAAACGGCTGTTCAGCTAGTTCTGTTATTTGCGCATGGAACCGGGCACTCGCATTTCAAAGGTAACTTTATAGTTCAAAGTGACGTTTATAAAAATTGCCACGTTTTGGGGGCCCCCACAAAATCTCACTTAATGAATACAAATATGAAACAAGAAAGAAATGTTGTGCCAGAAACATCTCTTGATTTGACTTTCATGATTAAAACTTCAAATTATCAGGATGTTGTGTGGCTCTAATTGAAACCTGTAGCTATCTAACGAAATTTGAAACTTCCTCCAAAACTTTGAACCAATTTTTTTTCACTTTGATTAGTCAGTCTTGTTCAACTGCGTAATATATTCTACCAAACATTCTGGAGAAAATCTTCGTGCCTGAAGTCTAGAAGAACTTCAAAGCTATTTAGAAAGGAGGGCCAAAATGTTCCTGCTGAATATATGTGCATGTGTATATTCCTGTTGAAAATTCTGGAAGATATATCAGAGAATTGTCCACGGAGTTTTGTTGATGTTCAGAAGAACTCTAGCAGAAAAAGCGGAATGATTCATACACAAATTTTAAGATATGCTTCCTGAATTAAGGGTATGGAGAAAAAATCGAATTCTGACAAAATCCACTAATTACTAGAGGAAGTTGCAAGAGAAATTTGTAAAGATATTTTAACTGGAAGGAATTTTACTAGTTTTGAAACATTTACTGGAAAAATCTGGTTAATAACTCGCTCAGGATTTCCGCCAAAGATTTTCTTGAAATTTCTCAGGAAATTCTCTGAATCGAGATCAAAAATTTCATCAGGAACTCATATTGGATTAGAACTGAAAAATTTTCAACAATTTCTTAAGAAATCCTTAAGAATTCCAAGTATTACTCCATGAAGTTTCCACAAGAACTCTCCTCAGTCGTATAAGAACTTTTTATTTACAAAAAAAAATACAAAAAAGATTGCTTCATGGATTCCGCTAGACATTCTTTCGGGTGCTTTTGAGAAAAAAAAACTAGTTTAGTGAATGCGCTGTGTATAAAATTGCGATTAAATCTATGGAACATGCCACGAAGAAAACGTTTTTTTACTGAATATTATATCTATTAGCATCGTTTTCACACTAATAATTCAAACCTGGTTACAGTGTCGGACAAAACAATAAGACCACTAACCATTTTTCATAAATAAAAAATGGTCAAGTTTGACACTGTGATGCTCGGTTTCCAGTGAACTGATTTGGCTGAAATTTTGACAGTCGCCATAGAGTTACGTGATTTTTTATTTGCAATTAATTGATTGAGTTCTGTTCATTACATCAAAAGCTACTGATATACAGTACGACAATAGTAGTTTACGCAACAAGGTGCAGAATGACGATTTTTACAGCACGAGTTGTACATTTATCCAACGAGGCTTGCCGAGTTGGATAATTACGATGAGTGCTGAAAAAATCGAGTTCTGCACCGAGTTGCGTACAACGTTTTTTGCAATTTCATAAATTATTTTTTTTTTTTTGGTTTTTATTTCTGTGTATTTTAACTAGAGCTAATTCTACACTTGTAAATTACCCTTGAGGATAGTTTTCAACAAAACTTTTTCATCAAACTGCACACTGATGTTGATAGCCAATGTTTAAGAAAATCTGATCATAATAGATTATACTGTGCAGTTGTCACAATTTTTCATAACTGCGTCCAGAAAGCATCAAGAAGTTGACCAAAACTGAAAACAGTGCTGTAATGATTCATTACGCAACGCAAATCAGTGCTGTAATGAATCATTACAGCACTCTTAATTAGGTGTGGAAAAGTAGGCCTTTTCCTGTCAGATATGCGTGAGGTAAAACAGCCTATTACGATGAGAAATTGCAAAAAATAATAGGACCACTTTCAGATTGCCATTACCAAAGAATATATGAGAGTATCTGATGCTTGATAATTGATAAACCAGTGCTAAAGCCCGAATGACATAGCTTGGGAACACTTGAATTGAATTGACCACAAACAACCATCATTCAAATTTAGAGTTATTGTTTTGTCGCAATCGTATATCTGTTACTTTTGAAAAACTTAATAAAATTCAATCATTTTGATACAAATCGAAATTCACGAAATTCCATGACGGCTACCAAAATTTCAGCCAAATCGGTTTTATTCGTAACCGAATACCATATGGTCAAACTTAGCCATTTTGTATGGAATAGGACCGGTGGTCTTATTGTTTTGTCCGACACTGCATTTAGTACAAATGATTTGTAAAAAGTAGCAACACTGTGGTACCGAGCCCCCACATATGTAAATCCGGCCCTGGTATTGGATGTATAGAAACCTTTGGATAAATTTCAGAAAAAAAAATCCGATACGCATGGATATTCGTCTGCAAAGATCCATAGAAAAAAAATAAATTAGGAGTTATTTAAATTATCCTCAGAAGAAATGCCAGATAAATTTCTGAGGTAATACATAGAGGAATATCTGGAGGAAATCCTTAAGGGTTCTCTGTATGAACTGTTTTAAGAATCTTTGGAGGTATTCCTGCCCGAATCAATGAAAGTAGAAAATGTAAGAATTTCTGAAGGGGTTCCTGCAGGATTCTTTGAAGAAATTTATGAACATATCATGTGGGAATTTTCAATGAAGTTCCTAGAGCAATGCCTAAAAAAAATCTTTGGTTGATCAAAGGAATACCTGAGCGAACTTCTGAAGAAACATCTGGAAAACTTTCTGAAGGAACCTTCGAAAGAATTTTTAAAGAAATCCATGGAAAAGTTCCTGAATCTCTAAACAAATTTCTTAAATAATTCCTGGTGGTATTTCAGAAGGAGCCTATGAAACTCTACCTAAAAGAGTTATTGGAGAAATTTGTGGTGAGATTTATCAGCAAATATAAAAAAAAAAAAAAAAATCTGGAGCAATTTCTTTAAAAATGAATTTCATTCCATTTGGTTCATTTTAATTATTACAGGTAGAATAGGGCTTAATCCTTATTCAATCCCTGGAAAAAAATCGAAAAAAAACCGCCGCAGGAGTTTTTGAAAAAAACCTTGACAGATTTCAAGACCGAATTCCTGGAGTTATTTCTAAAGGAATCCATGGATTAGTTTTGCAAGAAATCCATAAAGCATTCCCTTGGACTTGAAATCCTTAAAAAATATGGAGAAATCTCGTAAGGATTTTTGTTTTGAAGAAATCTCCAGGAAAATTGTCAAAAAAACCGTGGAAGAACTTCTATAGAATTTAAGGAGCCTGTGGAAGACTTTCTAGAACAACCTTTGATTTTTAATTTGTAAAGGAATCCATGAGTAATTTCTCGAGAGGATTCTCGTACAGATTCCCAAAAAAAAATCTATGAAGAATTTCAAAGAAAACCACGGAAACTTTTTTAGAGGATTTTTTAAGAGAAATTCCAGGAAAGTCCTTTAAAAATGCGAAGAAATTAATGGAGGAAATTCTAGAGAGATCCATGGCAGGTGTTCTAAAGAAAATGTAAAAAAAAATACGTGGACGGCTTTTTGAAAGAAATTCGAGAAGGATTTCCTCCTTAAGTTCTGCCAAACCATTGATCCAGTGATTTATTAGAATTCAGCAGTTTGTTTAACAAGGAAAACTGGTGTTTTTTTCTCAATTGTATAATTTCAACATGGTTTTTCTTACAAATATTTTGAGGAATTTAACTTACAACTAGTTTTCAAAACTTTTCTATGGATGTTTGAAAATATGATGCAAAAATAGTTTTACGATTTTTCGTTTGGAATTTTAAACTGGAAGTTGTGTTAAAATTACCTTTTTTGCAAAAATAATTTTGTACGCCGCGACATTTTGCAAATTTTCAAAAGGCGCCTCGATAGTAAAAAGTTATGGAACCACTAGTTTAACTGGCAAACTTTAAAATTTGGAGAAAGATCTGTCAAAAAACATTGAAACTAATGATTAGGTGAAATTTCTCACAAAACGTCTGCGATATAATCTTAGAGTGAAATAAACAATTCTTTAATAAATTCATCAAATATCTCTAAAACTGATCTATGAATCGATTCCAGTGCTCATAAAAAATATGTCAGAAATACCAAAACTCTCCGATGCGTTTGAAAATCAAATTTGTTTGGAATTTGGAAATATTAAAAAAAAAACTTTGCTTTTTGCTCAGGAGTTAATCCAGATATTTCACGAAAGTTATTCGCTGAGTTCCAGAAATCAAAAACATCGCAAAAACATCTAAAGATTTTCGTTAAAAGTGTTACAGATTCCGTTTTATTCATCTGTCATGCAATAGATTGATTGATTGATTTGTCTTTATTAGAGAGACTTGGCTGGTTCATGCAATAGATTGTGAATCCCATCAGACCATTCATCAGACATACTTCCATTAACTGATTCATGGGTATATGATGGGTTTACATGTTTTATAACCAATTTGCATATGTATTGCATATGTAATGGACATACTAATGAATGTTTCAAACTGCAGAATATGTGCATTATGTTGCACTTTTCAGAAATAATAACGTAAATCGTATGGGAATTGCCTACTTTCAGGCGTTTCTTTGGATTTAATGGACTTTCAACTTAAATTTAAGAAAAATTTAGAACACTTGCTCAAGGTTGCGTAGTCTTTCGATCATCTGAATGATTTTTTTCTTCAATGATTTCATGGGACAATCTTCTTAAATTTTAGTAAAATTTCCTAAACATTTGGACGTTTTTTTAATCAGAAAAAAAGCACTTAAATTACTTTTTACGTACATTTCAAAAATAAAGTGTGAGTGAGTAACAGTACAAAACCCAACTCATTCGTTGCTTTGGTTACGGAGAACGAAGCCCGTAGATGGTACTCCAGTATCGCCAGACCAGTAGGCTGCGGCTTATTTTTCAAAAGTTGTTGAAACCTGGAGTTCGTAAGCTCTTTTGGATTCAAATGACACAAAAAGAGAAACCTCTGAGTTTAAGCCAAAAATATTGAGATTTAGAGGTCGCGCAATCGCTTCAAAGTCGAATTTTCGAGTAATAAAAAGGTGTTTTCACTTCAAGTGCCATAACTTTCTCAATTTTCAACCGATTTTCAATCTTTTTTTTATGAATTTCTCACAAATTAAATTTTGAATAAACTCGTAGAACATTATATTGATCCAAAGTCACGCAAAATATGAGTTTTTGAAGATTTAATTTATTTTTTTCTTCTTTTTACAAAAAAAATTAACTTCAGAGTCCTATAACTTTTGAACCGTTTGACCAATTTTAATTTTTTTAGCTTGCTTTTGTAGATATTTTTGTTGCCTAAGAATGCTGTGAATAGACTGTACCTTTAAAAAATCGTTTCAAAATAGATAAATACCAAAAACCGTCCAAAAACAGGTATTTTTTTGGAAAATCAGATTTTTGGCAAAATTTTAATTGTTTTCATGCTTAATTTCGGGCTCAAAATTTATTCTCAATAATCATATGGAAGCCTTAAACTATAGTTTTTCGAGTGTTCTGAGTCAAAAAATATTTTCATGTTCGAAATGCGAGGGAAAAAAATAGAAAAAAATATCCTCAAATGTGTTCCATATCCCTTAATATGATGCTAAGTATCTGGTTTGGAGTAAAAAATTGCAAATAATCGTAAAAAACTTCAAATTTGCATGAAAAAATCAAGTTTTAAGGCATGTTTTGTCAATTTTTGGTGAAAAGTATCATAAAAATGACTACTTTGATGAAAAATTTGTTTGGGACAAAGATAGGCAACAAAAATATCTACAAAAGCAAGCTAAAAAATTTAAAATTGGTCAATCGGTTAAAAAGTTATAGAACTCTGAAGTTTTTTTTTGTAAAAAGAAGAAAAAAATAAATTAAACCTTCAAAAACTCATATTTTTTGTGATTTTGGAAGAATATGATGTTCTACGAGTTTATTTGAAATTTAATTTGTGAGAAATTCATAAAAAAGATTGAAAATCGGTTGAAAATTGAGAAAGTTACGGTACTTGAAGTGAAAACACCTTTTTATTACTCGAAAATTCAACTTTGAAGCGATTACGCGACCTCTAAATCTCAATATTTTTGGCTTAAACTCAGAGGTTTCTCTTTTTGTGTCATTTGAATCCAAAAGAACTCACGAATTCCAGGTTTCAACAACTTTTGAAAAATAAGCCGCAGCCTATTGTACACTGTTTATGCTAATATTGAACATTTAAATATGTAGTGATTCAATTACAAATCTTTTAGCATGGATTGAAAGCTGAATAAATATCTTTCAATCATCCGAATGATTTTTTTTCTTCAATGATTTTATGGGACAATCTTCTTAAATTTTAGTAAAATTTCCTAAACATGTAGACGTTTTTTTAATCAGAAAAAAGCACTTAACCCTTCAGCGCGCGCGCTGTTGTAAAAAGTACAACACTACCAAAAAACCTCGCGTTTCGTATACAGCGTGAGCGCGGTGCAGTTTCGGTTGCTTAATGGCGCGCGTCCTGGAAGGTTAAATTACTTTTTACGTACATTTCAAAAATAAAGTGTGAGTGAGTTACAGTATAATAAAGTGTTATGTAATGAGTTACAGTACAATACCCAACTCATTCGTTGCTTTGGTTACGGAGAACGAAGCCCGTAGATGGTACTCCAGTATTGCCAGACCAGCTACACTCACACAAGGAACCAATGAGATTATATCCCGGGACTAGCAGGCATCTCCAGTGTGTGAGCGTTGATGATCTTCTATTTTGCCTAGACAATGGCGCCTGCCTCGTCAGGATACAGGTCAGTGTGGAGAAGGGAAAGAAAGTGATGATTGCAATCGTTTGTATCCACATCAGACCGAATATACCTCTGCGTCTGCACAAACTGCGGATGCGGATGTCGGAGTGTTGGTGGGAAATGGTTAGCAGAGGGCTCACACATTAGCGCGTGGATGCCAGGCGTAAGGTGATAGATTAGTGCGATTATTACTATGAAGCCAAAGCGGTACAGTTCGATTAATTGCATAACTTGTAGGCGTTATCTGATAGATTGACACCGTGCTGTGAAAGTTGGAAGGAAGGGAAACGGCTTTTCGACCGTTTCTGGTTATACATGAGATGTATACATAGAGAGGAGAGTATAGAGAAAGTGGATAGAAAGATACACTGAAGGAAAGGAACGGGCCAGGGATTGAACCAAGGACCTTCTGCATATGAACCAGAAGCAGTAGCCACTAGACCACCAATCCCGTCATTGCATTGGTTACGGAGAACGAAGTGTATGAAGTGAGCAATTTTGTTCACAAATATAAGAAACATCGATTTCAAGTCATCAACATGGTAAGAAACGTAGAATTTTTTTTCCTTCGCATTTTTAAACACAGGGTATGAAAAAAATATCAACAGTACCGAATTCAAGAAGGCACTAAACTCATGTTATTAACAAAATCTTTTTTTAATTACAAATTCCATCACATTGATTCTGTTTCAAACTTTTTTTTTTGTATTTCATCCTTAGTTCAGGCGATTAGTGTATGAATACTACTGTTCATCGAAATAAAACTAAATCATAAGAGTCATGCCTTTGGCATGTTCACCCAATTACTCATAACAACTCAGCATCCTCCCATTTGCTAGCAACCACCACCAGTGATTATTTCCCCTCGATGATGGTGTCAAGTGCAAAGCTTAAGCGAATGAACTTTCCGGGATCGCGCGGTAGAACCGTTGCTCGTTGGTTCGGTTCGAAATGCGTAATTCAACCACCTGTTCGCGCGCGCCCCATTCGCTCACTTGCCTCCACGGCACGATGCGATGATCACGTGTGTAAACAATAATAATCAACTGCAAATTGGGAAGAATGAACCAAAACGCAATCAGCATATTTTCTGCTACAGGTTCTCTTTTTTTTTTTTTTTTCATTGGCGCTCCGGTTGGGTTGTTGTTTTGACTAGATTCGCGCTTCTAAGCAGCAATTCTTATGCGCATACCTACCCACCACAACTCAGACGACGACGCAACGGACGACGCGACGCGGAGAGGCCACTTAGCGAAATCGTTCAACCACCGCGTCCGACCGACCCGAAACCTGTGGCATGTGTGGCAGATTTGGGAAGGGGGATAATCGAGCTCAGCCAGTCAGCCAGCCAGCACCATTGATGCGCGTCACTTCTGGGTCTGGGGTGATGGTGTGTGAGGGAAGCGAGCTAAGATTGCAAACATGATCAACAACTAGATCTACACATTTGGAATCTATGAAAAGCTGCTTTTGGATTAAAATTCAGCAGTCAATGCCTTTTGGTTTTGGTCTGATTAGCGAAATAAACAAGACTTTGTCCGATCTATTAGGCGTATGTTTATTTCGGGTGGAACATTGAAATCGGATACGATCTGTAGAGTTGGATTAAAAGTGGTTCAAAAAATGACAGTTTAGGAAACGTAGTTGACGTAGCTAGGAGAGAATCTTAGGGTTATAGATGCCCAGTAGAAATTATTAGACAATTCTTTAAAGAATTTAAATTGCATTATAAAGGTCAACATTCAGAATTTGTACCATTGTACCTATTCAATTGTAACTTAACTCATAGGGCCTGATGCAATGAATTAACAATGAGCTTTCAGTTGACTCATCTAAGCACCCAACAGAACACAACAATTGGTCTTTGGTAAACTAAAAACTTACTCCGTAACCGTGTTGATGATACATACCTGAAAGGAACAGATAAAAAAACATTAGTTAAGGATGTGATTTTAACAGTTTGAATTTTATAAAATGCTTAGTCTTGAACTATATTGATTGCACGTAGTTGCTACTCCTGTATCGGCAAGCCAACAGTTTTTTTTTTGTTTTTATTTTTGTGTATTTTAACTGGTTGCTAATTCTACACTGTAGCCAACAGTACTTGACTAAGATATATGTTTGATATTGAGGCTCCATTTCAATACCTCCTCCTATTGTTAGATGATAATGACAATTAAATGAAGGAAACGGAGAAGCATTGATTATACATTCACTCTCTCACTAGAGACCATGTGTAGACATCAGTTCAGTGCAGTCTTTTTCTCTACGGATACCCCACGAATTTGAACCAAAACATCGATGAAAACTCAATACACTTTCAGTAATAATACAAAGGGAAGTTCGATGAAAAGAAATCGAGAATGTCAGTTAGGAACTAATGAAAATTCATTATCGAAATATATTCTGCAATAATTACAAAACTTTGATAAATTTGTGTTTCCCATGATTCAAATACCAAATATCATGAGTGGTCATAATGTGATAAACAGCCGACTGAGCTCAACGGTATTGAGATATCGGTAATCTGTAACTGACCCCGGTAATTTAAAATAAGTGTTCATCATTCATTGACGTAGCTACAGCTTTTTTTCTGCGTGGTTTTAGGTTCAACGTCTGAATCAATTATTGTGTTCGTCGCGCTCGCTCCTCAGCAATTCGACTACAAATTATTATCAAACAACTTGAACGGATCAACCATCTGCTTGTTTTAAACTTTCTATCGTAGTATTGTTTCTAATTGAGGAATACGTGGGGGAGAAACAGAACTGAGTTAAATTATGCATTTGTAATTACAATTCAGGGCAGTTGACCCAACTTGTTGCACTTGAGTCACTTACAAGGTTGCATTCCACCGTACAAAAACTAAAATTTCCCTCAATAAACAGTTTGCTACATTGTTGCCTACAACTCAACTCATATCCACTTACTCGCGGTCATGTCCTTCACGATAGAACACACACTTGCTTGTGGTGTGGCCCTTACCCTCCTCCCATTTCTGTAGAAAGCAACCCACGCATGCAGGTAGACGTTGAGGTGGCGCAACTGCACTGTTTTTCAACCGCATTTTTTATTATTCAAATGATGGTGTATAATTTTGCGACCGCGACCGTGGACCGTGGACCGTAGGTTATTTTTGTCATCGATCCATCCATCCACTTTCCCGCGTGTAGAACTTCAAGAGAAAGTCGGCACCTGCTTGCATCACACCACACCACACCACCACACCACTACCGTCCACAACTCACCAACTTACTGATCGAGCGACCATGTGAGTTGCTTCTGTCACTGCTCTGGGATGCAACATTGAAAGCCGCCGTTCCGAAATGCCGATACTGACATGAGCAAACGTCAAGGCGGTCCTCGTCGCGCTCAGTGGGGTAGATCCAGGGGAAAGATGGGAAAATTAATTTTGGAGTATTTTGCAAATCAGGTAGGCCAAGCATACCTTTGAATTCAAAAATAATCCTTCATTGTACCGAAATATTTGCAAAACTGATACATCAAAAAGTATTATTTTGTAGAACAGTACAAAAGAAATCCATGTAAGAATAATGCGTAAGAATGCCCTAAAATTAGTAGTGTGACAACAAACACTCATAACTCATACAAAGCAGCACTAATTTGACTCATGTTTGGTACGTGTTCTTTCTTCTTCCACTTCTTGGCGTAATGACCCCGCTGGGAAAAGCAGCGTAGTGTTCAATGAACACTTCCATTGTTATTAACTGAGAGCTTCCTCTGCCAATGATGGCAGAATGGCAAAAGTGTGCTATTACCCGAGCAGAAGAAAAAAAAAAAAACTCAATAAAAGCATATTTTGATATGAAGATCAAAAAGTGAAATTGGTTTGTTTGATATAAGAGGTAAAAGTACTGGAAATAATAGCTAAAATTTACTCCTCGACCAACATCATCATAACTAATGTAGCTCTTTTGAGAGCTAACCAACCAATAGCAGCGAGCTATTCGGTTGATCTTCAAATAGCAAATTTTGCTATTGGTCAGACGTCCTAGGAACATTTATTTGCTATTATTTTTAGTACTTTTACCTCTTATATCAATCAAATCAATAGCACGTTTTGATCGTCAGTACTTGACCTCTGCCCGGGTAAACTTCGCCACTGTTTGGCGTTAGAGAGTATCGATGATGAGATCCTAAACTGAGAAGGTTCGCGACAATAAAAGAGATGAAGTGTTTAGTACACAGTTTGGGCAGAGCGAAGGTATAGTGCATTCGAAAACGTGTGACGTTTATGACATAATTTCCAGCAAGGTTGTTCCCCAGCCAACAAAAAGCCGTATATGATGTTAAATAAGGTCGGCAATGTGGAACCCATGGAGGAATTTTTTAAGCAATCCCGATGAACTCCGGAATGAACTTTTGTAAGAATGCTCATAGGGATATATGGAGAAATCCTTAAATAATTTCCTGAATAAATTCCGGAGGTTTTCTCGATAAAATCATTGAAAGATTTTCTAAAAGAATTTTTGAAATTCAATCCACAGCGAATCTTTGAAGAAAATCCCGAAGGTATTCATGAAGAATGTTTAAAAAAATCTAAAAAATATGGTGCAGTTACACAAGGATAGTTTGAAGAAAATGTTTGAAGGTACCGTTGGCAAGTATGGGAAAAAATCATTCAATTATTGATACATTTTACCGTGACGTTACAACGTTTTGACGCCTTTCCAGTTATTTTTTAACACTATAACTCTTAAATACGACCATCAAATAATTTTGCATGTTCAAGTTCCTTGTAAAATGTGCAGTAAATAAAATCTGTTAAAAATTTAGTTTTCATTGGAAAAGTTTGTTCAAAATGAGAATGAGTACAACGTTGTAACATCACGCTACTCATAGCCATCTTCAACATACTTTTCCAATGAAAACTAACTGTTCAACAGCTCATATTAAATGCAAATTTTACAAGAAATCCGAATATGCAAAAGTATATAAGGTTCATGATCGAATTTACGAGTTAGTAGTGGAAAGCACGTGGAAAGTCTGGCAAAAAAAAAGGCGTCACAACGTTGTAGCGTCACGGTAGAATGTGTCTATCATGTATCTTTCACTCACTATCATGCACAATCTGATGCGAGTGTGCTTCTCCTCCAATCAAGTAAAATCTTTCAACTAGGGTTGTTAATAGTCATCGGAGCTGAAGCATAATCACTGACGACCAAGGGAAATAAAAAGTTTACGTCACTAAGTCAGCAGCTCTTGAATATTTTCCTTTAAACACCGTCGCAACGAAAAATGTTTGCCATTTCTCTTTTTTGGCATTTTCGTTGAGTGACTTGCACCGAAAAGGGCAGGCAAACGAATAATCAGCCTCACGAAAATGGCTGACCAGAAAAAAAATGCAAAAATGAAACCCGCCTTCATTTGGAATCGAACCAAAAATCTTCAGATTGGCAGCGCAACAAGCATACCATCAGAGCTAATTCAACAGCTCCGAGAGACCGGGGCTGAATCATCAATAAAAGCTTGACTGGTTCGCTTTCGTCTGCAATCGGATGCCATGTGACGAAAACATGTTCGTTTTTCGTCGTTGCAAAAGGAGACAAAAGAGAATGACGAAAACTATAGCTCTCTGTTTTATTTTCGGTTCATTCTCGTCGTGGTTTCTTTGTCGGTCGCTGATGACGCAAGTGACGGAGTTTTATTTGCTGACGAACTTTTTTAATTTTTCGTCGTTGGTCAGTGACGAAACAGATGGTTACCAACCCTGCTTTCAACATTCATTGCCCATTCTTTTTATTCACCGTACACCGGGCGACGCAAGTAAGGACGGCCAAATGAATCGCTACAGAATCTGGTGTCAAAGACAAACGAAGCAATGGACTTATCCATCGATGAACCGAATTCATCGCGGTCCGAGAATTTTGGTCTGTTCCAATCAGAATCGTCCAATTCTGATTGGAAACGGCCCCGCTCTAGTGTCAAAATTCTCGGACCGCGATGAATTCGGATCATCGGTGGATAAGTCCATAGACGAGTGCAGCGATGAATTTTGAATTCACTCGCCCACTCTCAAAAAAGCACTACTCAGAAGTGTATAAGAAAAATCCGATTTTTAAATCTTTGGTCGTTTTTCGGCATAATGTTACATGCAAAGTGAATCTTAGGCAAATATTGTAATTGCTGACTGATAATTCTATTTATTTATTGAAAGAGCAAACCAAAATAAAATATTTTAATGTATAGCTGGGTAGTATCTGGTGAAAGCGTACTCCGCTGTAGTGTCAAAATTCGCTGGCCGAGTGTGCTTTCAGCTCGCAGTGCATTCATCTATAGACGAGTACAGCGATGAATATTGAGTTCACTCGCCCCGAAAATTTTGACACTACAGCGGGGTGTACTCTCAAAAAAGCACTACTCAGAAATCTGTGAGCAAAAACCGTTTTTTTAAATTTTCTTTAAATAATTAGTTTTTTTAAATAATTATTATTTTTGACATAATCTTGCACTCAAAGTTAAGCATATGGATATAGTTTATACTGACTAATATTTCGACTTATTTATTGAAAAAGCAAAGCAAAATAAAACTTTTTTTTTAAAGCTGGGTAGTACCTGGTGGAAGTATATCCCACTGTAGAGTCAAAATTCTCGGAGGGAGTGCGCTGCATATTGGAACGTTCATTTAGCGTTCATTGGGAGCATTCGGTACTGCGTTTTGATTCAATCAGCTGAATGCCACTCGATTGCGAGTGCAACCTATGAACTTATCCACCGATGAACAAAATTCACTCGGTCCGAGAATTTTGTCTTGTGTCATCCAATTCTGATTGGAAACGGCCTCGCTCTAGTGTCAAAACTCGCGGACCGAATGAATTTTGTTCACCGGTGGATAAGTCCATGAACCAAGCTGATTGATTTTCACACTCTATTACTCGCGCGTAGAGGGTCTTGTTTCCCGGACTGAAAAAAATCCCGGGATTCGGGATTTTTATTTTTCAAATCCCGGGATTTCCCGGGATCCCGAAAAAAAATTAAATTTTCCAAAAACCAAAAAAAAAATTGTATGGCAAAAAATTCTTGAACTTTTTTTTTTCGACAACAAAAACGTTCAACATCGGTGAGTTCTTCAAAAAATGTTGTAAAATATCGTTCAAAAATACTTTTAATAAAAAAAATAAGAGTCGTTCGACTTCAAAAATTCCATGCAGAAACTCCACAAATATTTTTTTCGCAATTTTTGACAAAATCATAACAGTCTTTTCAAATGTTTCTTTGTTGTTTTTGCTATACACGTTCATTTATTTCCACAATTGTATTCCATTACAACCAGGACATACAGTGCATATCAGATTTTTTACAGTTATATATCCAATACTTTCTTCGCAAATAAACCATTTCTACTTACCAATGGTATTTTTATTTTGATCTAAAAGTTTGGAAAATAAACTAGAACTTTCTTATAAACCTCGTCTAAAAATTTCTAGATGGATTCATGATCAGACTTTTGGAGACCCTTTTCTTTAGGAATTCAATCGAAAATAACTTCACGACGTTGCCAAAATATATTCAAGAGATTACAGAATAACGTCCTGTAGATGCTTCATTAGAAATTCTTTATCAATTTCCTTGACTATGCGCCTCCAAAAAGTCCCACCAAGATTTTTTTGGTCAACTTTTCGTCATAATCCTGTCAAGTAATTCATCATATTTTACAGACATCAATACATTATCCCTAATTGATTTCTCTAGAAACGTCATAAAAAACGTGTGTTGTACTTCAGGACTCTTGCAGCATCAAGCATCAGATTTTCTAAAGAAATCAGGTGTAATGACTGTGCTATGGAAGTACTATTTGAAAATATTCCACATCGAAAAATTTCTCAGCAAACACTGCTAATAAAAAAATTGCAAAAAAATACGGCCATACATTTTAGTAATATTACCAGAACTACCTAAAGTAGACTGAATAAATCCTCAGAATCCACCTTTTGATCTTCTATCCTTAGAAAAATATGGCCATTGGACCATATCAGTATTAAATCGAATACAAAAAAAATAAATATTGGTGAAAAGATTTAGAGTGAGAAGCCAACCGATCGTTTTTTGCATGGGTCGTTTTTTTGCTCTAACTCAGTCAATTTTGAACCAATTGACTTGATTTTTCGTACCAATGATGCAAATGATCACCTCACTAGTGCTCATCACAACTCATCAACTGTATATTTATCGCGTGCGATTGAACTGTGCACTGATCAGCGATGACCAGCAGCAAAGAGGTGGCAAAACGAACATGATGTAAATCACAAACGATTTTGCACACATCTGACTGGGCCGCCACACGCTCGCCCGAACAGCTGAACCATACCGAATAGGTTGGTTTGCGAAGCTACGACACGAACGCTCGACACGCACACAGAAGCAACATTCGCATGTACCGATACCATACTAATAAAGCTTCCAGCCAACGATGCTTCGCGATAAGCTGTCGAAAAGCATCGAAAGCGATGAAAAGAGATGCTTGGCTAGAACGCAACGGCTCAACGGCGAAAAGGAAGAGTCAACTATGCTGAGCAGTGTTGAGTCCGTTCGTGTGCTACTCGTATGGGAGGTTGATTGAATAAAGCGAGGATTGGTGAAAACGTATTCGTTGTCGAAAGCAAATCGCATCATTTCGCGAATGTTTTCATCAAATAGCAAGCTTGTTTCGTACACTGATAGCACTAATGGTGCTTACATGTGCACATAATCTTATGAGAATCGATTCAAAATTAACTGAGTTACAGCAGAAATCACATCCGTTCAAAAAAGAATCTGATGTCTAGCCATTTTAAAATTTTCGGGAAATCCCGGGAATTTCGTAAAAATATCCCGGGATTCGGGATTTTTTAGATCCCGGGATTTCCCGGGATTTTTGTCCCGGGAAATCCCGGGCAAGACCCTCTACTCGCGCGTAACATCATACGGGCGTATATATATTTTTTTTCTACAATGATCGATTTTCTCTTTGCCAGGTAAACCATTTTCGGTTTTTTTTGTTGTTTATGAAGCTAGATTAAGTCGTCCTTTACCGTAACACACCGGAATAATCCAAAGAGAAAATCGATGAAGCGAAATCTATCACTGTAGATACGCCGGTATGATACTAAACGCGAGATTTGTTTCTCTCTTTCCTTTCAGGCTTCGGTGTCATCGTTCGCGAGCCACTTCGTGTCTCGTTCGCTCTTAGCGCACCGTGCTCTCACTTAGCATTGGGTAGTTGACCTTTTTTGCTATTTTATTATGCCTGTCCAGAAAAATCAGAATATGGCGATTACCTGCCTCTCGTTTCCGATATAAGCGCGACAGTTACTAATCATAAGAGGGTCACCAGATTCTAAAAGTATTTCATTCCATTGTATGGGGTTTGACACCAAGCACACTCATTTCACTGAGCCACTCTTACCGTTCATCACAAATACATTCAAAAACATCTGTCACTTCGCGAAACCCACGTGTTTTTGTTTTGGGCGGGAACATATTTTCTTTTGTTTTGCCTTGCGACTGTCACTGCGGCTGTATATCTCACGGGCGTACGACCGCCGCAGGACTCTAATAAAAGATAAGCGCGACAATACATCGCCGGTGTTCAGGTGAGCGAGTGAGATTTTTCATTAGGCTGCGGCATATTTTTGAAAGGTTATTGAAACCTGGAATTTATAAGCTTCTCTGGTTTTAAATGACATAGTAAAAACTGCCAAAAAATCATCTTAAACTCCGATTTCACATGAAAAAAAAAATCAAATTTTAAGGCATATTTCGTCAGTTTTTGGTGAAAAGCTTTATAAAAATGAATATTTTGACATATATGTAGTTTGTTCTTGACATATTTAGGCAACACAAATATTAAAGCTTACGAACTCCAGGTTTCAAAACCTTTCCAAAAATAAACCGCAGCCTATTCCTCATGCTTGATTGTTGGATGAATTGCAGAAGGAACTTCTGAAGTATCCATGGAGGAATCATTTGAAACAATTGGAAGGAATTCTCTGAATTCTTGAAGAAATTAGTGGAGGAATTTCTGGAGAGAAGGCTTGGCGGAGTTTCTCAAGGAAAACTTGAGAAAATTAAAAAAAAATAAAGAAATCACTGGGAAAATCTTTGGAAAAATTTTTGAAAGAGCCTGTGAGGATATTAATGAAAGAATACTTGGAGGAATAATTAAAACATTCCTTGAAGAAGCTGTAAAATTTCTACAGGAATCATTAGAGGAATTCATAAAGAAATCATTGGAGTTTTTTTTTCAAGATCCACCAGAATATTACAGAAAGAGCCCTAGAAGAGATTCCTTAGAATTCAATTTATTTCAATTCGATCTGTTATAGAGACTTTCAGCCTTGGGCTGGTTCATCTCTTGATTCCTAGGAGAATCATTGAAGGAACACCTGAAGGAATCTTTGTAGAAATTTCTATAGGATTTTTTTGAGAATTATTTCAATAATTATCCAAAGCATTTTCTGAAGGATTTCTATGAGGGATGCTTGTAATTTTTTTAGGAATCCAGAGATAAATTTATGACGGAATTTTTGTAGGAAGTGCGTAATGAATAAACACCTTTTGACAGCTGGGCAACTGTTTGACAGCTCCGCCCAGTATAAAATACGACGAGGGGTGATTCATCAAATCGCTCTCATACAAACTTCAAATTGATTTTTGAATAGGTTCCCGGGCCCCAAAATTCATGAAAATTTGGATTTCGGCTCAGTTTGACATGAAGATTTAGAATATTGAATTATCTCAACACCGTTAAAGAAGCCAATTATGGCACAACCTAAGTAAAACTATTTGTACAAAAATAACGAGAAGACCACCGAATGCCATCAATATGTTAAAAGACAGCTGAGTTTCCATACTTTACAGGAAAAATATAGAAACATAGCCAAAACTACTTCTAGGATTTATTACAGCGTGTGCCAATGATAGGAACCCTGTACCAGTTATGGTTACATTTTTTAACTTCGGTTCCTTTTCGCACTATTTCGATGCATTCCTTATGGGATTAGCCATAATTGGTACACTATGGCGAATAAGGGTGCAGGAAAGCCGACATTTTAAGGTAAATTTCTATCATATGTAATTTGAGCAAAATGTGGAGTTCAAATGAGTGCATCCATCTTTTGCGAGCGTGATCTGTTGTTCACAATTTTTTTCTTGTTGATTTACAACGTTAAAGAGTGAAAATCAACTATGTCGAGTAATTGGTACTACAGCCATAATTGGAATACTTTATTTGTTGGTTTTAATTGGTTTTTCTCGGTGATGTTGAATGTCATTT
Source organism: Aedes albopictus (assembly GCF_035046485.1). Taxonomy (NCBI): domain Eukaryota; kingdom Metazoa; phylum Arthropoda; class Insecta; order Diptera; family Culicidae; genus Aedes; species Aedes albopictus. The sequence goes on along the minus strand of NC_085137.1, from coordinate 478,241,060 downwards.
AAAAAAAAATGGTTTTTTAAATGACATTCAACATCACCGAGAAAAACCAATTAAAACCAACAAATAAAGTAAACGGTGATCAAAACAAATGAAAGATAATTGGAATACTTACCCTACTTTAAGGCGAAACTGGAAGCATTTTCTCATTTTTTCGGTTTTTGATTTTTTATTAAATAACGAAGCAATATTTTCAAAATCGGTTTTCGTGTACGTTTTTGCAAAAATGGAAAACATTTTCCATCGCAAAAAAAATTCAGAAGATACCTTGATCCATACTCTACATGTGCACGAAAACCGATTTTGAAAATATTGCTTCGTTATTTAATAAAAAATCCAAAACCAAAAAGTGAGGAAATGCTTCCAGTTTCGCCTTAAATATTCTTTAATAAATTTATTGATTTCTGATGATGAGAGACAGTTGCAAATTACCCAGAGGGAATCCTTGAAAGAGTTTTTGAGATAACCCTTGGCAGAGTTCCTGGAGAAACCCTTTGAGAATTTTTTGAAGGAATTCTTGGATAAGTATTTGATTGATTGAATACGTGGAAAAGCATTTCAAATGATCTACAGAGGTATACTTGAAGTATCAAGCGAATTCTCTTGAAGAGATTTCAGAAGAAATAGTAGCAAATAAGTCAAAAGGAATCTTTGGAGGGATTTTAAATGGACTCGTTGTATAAATTTATTAAGAATTATACAAAAACAAAAAAAAATGAAGGAATCTCCAGAAGAATTCAGGAAACTTCTGCTGAATTCCTTGGAAGAAGCCCTTAATGAATTAATGAGCGAATCCTTGGGACACATTCCACGCACTTCGCGGTTTTTGAACTTCATCGAAAAATATTTTCGAACTCCTGTTGTCGATTTTGATTCTTTTTGCACCAAAATGAACAAAATTACTTATGATTTCCTAACAGTACTCGAAACTTTGAAAATTGTTTCGAGAAAGTGGCAAATTTCTTGGCGTTTAGTCAAAATTTGTTATTTTCGCTATGGTGTCCCGTTACACTATATTTCTTGATTTCTTTCGAAAAAAAAGGTCCAATTCAAAGTATGCGGTTGAGAATACAATCCAAATAAGCTCTCGATCAACCCCACTGTACCCCACTAGGATCATCCTTTGGCCTCCTCTCGCGTGCCCACAGTTCCAGTGAAACACAATCAAAACACTTTTATCTGGAAACATTATTGCACGCCAAGGTTAGTAGAAGAAAAAAAATTGAGGGAAATATTGTCGATACACCACCATCATCGCATCGGTGTCCGATTGGCATCCGGAAGAGGAAAAATCTTCTAGGCTTTCGCATCCTCCACCCACACGAAGAAGGAAAAGTCTGGTGAGGGGTGGGTGGGGGTGTGAACCCATGGCAGGTCTAGCCTTGATTTTGTTTGCGTTGATGAAAACTGTTCGGGAAAAATGTCATCGAGTTTTCCGGGAAACCGGAGATGGAATCGCCGAGTGGTGGACGACGCGACGGGTTGGTAGTCAGCTGGATGGATTCTTCTTTTTCACCACACTAGTGACTGCAGCCAGCAGTGCTGAAGCCCGCACATTGATGGCGCTGCTGGCTGGCGTGGTCTGGTGGTATGATCGATCGACCGCATTTGTATGCAACAACAAACCTGATGCTTCTGGCTGCTGGTGCAATAATTCGACTGTGTTCAGTCTGTTTGGCCAGACGGGATTCCCCCAGGTGTACACATGTGCCAATATGGTACGATCTGAACCGGTTTGTGGTGGTGGTAGCGGTGGTGCGGTGGTATGTTATGAGAATGCAATTTGATTGGATGAAAAGAAATATGTGCTCTTCTGGTGTTTTCGTGCGAAAGCACTGAACACTGAACTATCTGGGTAGTTTGGGGAAAATCATTACTTTTTGTTGGCTGTTTCTGTTCGGTGCCACAAAATCGAAATTGATTTTCCGAACCCAGGTTGAAACAAATAATAATCAGCAAATGGAAAGTGATTATAACATGATTGGTTCAAGTGAATTTGATTCATTTCCTAATGTTTTTAGATGAACAAACGTGAGTACAAGATGATTTGGCACATTTGTCAATGAGACGAATCAAACATGATGATTATAGGCACTTTGAAATACAGTGCGTTTTCTGTTTGTTTGCTACATCCGTTTATCCGACTTTCAAAAATCATTTTCCTGAAGCAAATTGGCCAGACGATTTTCTATGAATTCCACCAAGGATTCCGCAAGGAGTTTCCCCAGGTTTCCTTCAGGTAAGGGACTGTCCAATAATTACGTAAGGGTTTATGGGGAGAGGGGGGGTTTGAGAAATCTTACGTGCCAAACATTTTTTTGGGCTCTCATACAAAATATCTTACAATGGGGGGAAGGGGTGTCGGAAAATCGCAAAAAATCCCTTACGTAATTAATGGACAGCCCCTAAAGAAAGATACGTGAGCAGTGCGGAGTGAGAAAGGAGCTGCAAATAGTGAGGGATGAGCTGTAAATCGTCAAGAATGAGAAGTGAGGAGTGTGAAGCAGTGAATGGTGTAAATTAGTGAAGAATGATTTCTGAGTATTGAGTTGTGAAAGAGAGTGAAGTGAGTAGTGAGGAATAAGCAATGAAAAGTCGGAAGTAAGCAGTATAGTGTGAGGAGTAAGAAGTGAGCATTCTAGAACCAGCAGCTAGGAGTGTAAAGCAGCGAGAAATTAGTAGCTAAAAATGAGAAAGTGAGGAGTGAGAAGAGAGAAGTGAAGAGTGGGCAGTAAAGAGTGAGATGTGAACTGTGAGGAATGAGTAGTGAAGTAATGAAGTAGTGAGTGAGGAGTGTGAATCAGTGGGAGTGAGACGTAAGCACCAAACATTCAAAAGTGAGAAGTGAGCAGCGAGAAACGATAGTTAAAAATGGTGAACCATGAGTGTTCAATAGTAAAGAGTGACAAATGAGTAGTGCGGAGTTAGTGGAGAGATGTTGAGAGTTACTAATGAGGAGGGATGTCAGGCTTGACAAATACCCCTCACGACTAAATGAGGAGGAGATTTCCGCGATTTGCTGAGGAATAAAATTGAAACTTCGAAATCGCAACAGAAACCCTTAACAGTTATGAATAAGAAACAAGATAAGAGCTCTTTATGCAGCTAAAAGTTCGTCCAAGATCGATCATCACATGTTGTGTTTCTCACATTCAATCACAATCGCGAGTTCCACACCAATATAAAAAATACACCCGAAATCAGCATCGTTTGCTTTTTTTTTGTTTTCATCTTTCTCACTTGGTTTCTATTCCCCAAGGAGTTTCCCCAGATTTTCTCCTGGGATTCCTTCAGGAATATGCTAGGGATTCCCTCAGTTATTCTACAGGAATTTTAATGAAGATTTATTCAGGAATGCCCTCAGAAACTCCCCCACGGATTCCTTCAGAAATATCGCAAGAAGCTCCTTCCGAACTCTTAAGATTTCTTCGGAAATTCCGTGATATTTTCTATGAAATTTCTCTAGTAGTCCAAAAATCCTCCAGAGATGCGTTCTGAAATTCTTGTGAGGGTTCCACCAGGGATTCATTGAGAAATTCCATCAAGAACTGCGTCAGAATTGCTCCTGCAGTTCCTTCATTAATGCCTCCAGGGATTCTTTCAGAGGTGTTCCTTCAGAAGTTTTCCAGACGTTTTCCCTTAAACTGTGTAGAGGATCCTAGTTCATGAAGGAATCCCTGAAGAAATTGCTAAAAGAAGCCTTACCTGGAGGATTTCCTGATAGAGCAAGTGGTGGGAGAATCTCTGGAGATTCCTTGAAGAAATAGTGGAATTTTTTTCGGAAGGATTTCTGTCCAAAATTTCCTGAAGCAATGTATGAAGTAGATATCTAAAGGAAATTTTGGGAGACGAACCATCGGTATTCCTGAAAATTCTGAACAAAAAAAAAATCTGTAAAAATGCCTAAAGGGATTTCTCATCGACACCCTTGAAGAATTTCTCAAATAATCTCCGGAGGATTTTTTGAAGGAATCCCTGAAGGAACTCTCGGAGATACTTTTGTTCTTAGAACAATTTTATGAAAAATTCCTGGAGAAATTGATTTTTTGAACGAACCTTTGGAAACCTGGAAGAACTGAACAATCATCTGCAGGAGTCTTTAGTAAAGTTTCTGAAAAAAATCTGGAGAACGCCAAAGGGATAAATTCTAGAGAAAATTCTGGAAGTCTCTCTCTCTCTCTTGTTGGCGTAACGTCCTCATTGGGACAAAGCCTGCTTCTCAGCTTAGTGTTCTATGAGCACTTCCACAGTTATTAACTGAGAGCTTCCTCTGCCAATGACCATTTTGCATGCGTATATCGTGTGGCAGGCACGAAGATACTCTATGCCCAAGGAAGTCAAGGAAATTTCCTTTACGAAAAGATCCTGGACCGACCGGGAATCGAACCCGTCACCCTCAGCATGGTCATGCTGAATACCCGTGCGTTTACCGCCTCGGCTATATGGGCGGCTGGAAGTATTAGTGAAATAAATCTAAAGAAATACATGGACACGGATATCTGGGGGACCATTGGGAGCAATTCTTGCTGAAATTATTCAAGGAACTCCTCCAAGAATATTTTTGTTGCAAAAGTTCAAAACAATATCGCCCAGAAAGAATGTCTGGTGGATGGTGACATTTGATACTTTTTAATGATTTTGATTTTCTATCACCGAATTGATTTTTTGCGTAAAAAATGCTTTCGGAAACCGCATACTTTGTTTGATTTTTCAGCATAAGCTGTCTCATGTTCGTACGCATTCTCATAAGCTGCCCTATGTTCAATTTATACGCGTAAAAAGCTGCCCACAAATGAAGAGGAGTGAGCAAGTGAGAAATTAGGAGTAAAAAGGGTGCAATGATGAGTGAGCATTGAAGAATGTGTAGGGAGTGATAAAGAATTTGGCGCAGTGAGGAAGAAGATGTGAGCAGTGCGAAGTGATAAGTGAGAAGTTGGGAATCAGGAGCGCGAAGAATGAGCTGCAATTGATGAAGAGTGAGAAGTGAGACGTTTGAAGCACTGAAAAGAGAGGGATGTGAAGCGATAAGTGCGGAGTGAGAAGTGAGAAATGAACACTGACAAGCGAGGGGTTAGAAGTAGGCAGTGAGAAGTGAGAAGCAATCAGTGAAGAGCAAGCAGTGAAGAGCAAGCAGTGAGAAATGAGAAGTACGAATTGAGCAGCCAGCGATGAGCAGTAAAAAGTGAAAGTTGGTGTACTCGACTGTAGCTTTGGAAATTGTTCTATGGCGATAACTGGTACACTCTTGTGGGCTTCGTGGCCGAGCGAAAATAACTTGAAAATGACTCGTGTTCAACCAAAAACCTGCGCTGTCGATACTTCATTGTGACTTGCTGCTTGGGTGGAAAAGATTGTTAACTAACCGAAACATTGGACAAAATATAATACCATTTTTTTTGTTCAATACTTTGAAGACACCATAAATCAGTTAGAAATTGAAAGCATTGAGAAATGAGCAGGGAAGTGAAAAATGAGGGAAGAGACGTAAGAAATAATTATTGAATAGTGAGAAGTGAGAAATGAAGAATTAAAAATTAGTTAAAAGAAGAGTGGGTTGCGAAGAGTGAGAGGTCAGGAGTGAGTGAGAAGTAAGCATTGAGCAGTGAGCATTGAAATGTTGAGAGTGAGGTGGAGTGTGAATCAGAAAGCAGTGACGAACGAAAAGTTCAAAGTGAAGAACGAGGAATGTGAAGCAGTAAGCCGTAAGAATTGCGCAGTGTTGAATCCCTCGCGAGCGGACGAGTGAGGAGCTGATTTGGGGGTCAGGAGTTCCACAAAAAACATCTCTTTACTAGAAATCGTCATCGTTGGTTTTCTTCGCTCTCCTATTCTTCGCTCGGTTTTTATAACCTCTCTGTTGCGACTTCGTTTCCTCCATCGTGACGAGGCAGAAGCAAAGATCACTCTAGAACGTGCCACAAAAAGCTATTGCGTTTCATGAGTGTTATCCAGCCCACAAGGAGTAATAAGAGAAGGGTGAGAAGAGAGGAGTGAGAAATAAGAAGTGTGTAATGAGTATTTAAAGGAGAAGAATGAGGAGTGAGAAAAAAGCAGTGAGTAGTAAGAATAAGCAGTGAGCCCCGAAGAGTCGGAGCAAATGTAAAATAAGAAGTGAGAAGTGAGTAACCTCTTCTCTACCATTTAAGTACCCCCTTAGATTTGATGGATTTGAACCAAGTTTTGAAGTGAAACCCAAAGGCTTTGAGTGAAAAAAGAAACAAACTTAAAAGGTAGTAGCCGAGCTTTGGAAGTTTGAGCTTTTCCTATCTGATTTAAAACATTTCTTTCATTGTATCCGAAGTTTTTTTTGGGTAATTAAGTAAGAAGAATATGAGTAATAGTCAAACATAATGTAAAAGTTACCTTCCATAGTGGTACATGTTGTACATGTGCTCCGGTGGGATCGGGTAGGGCCGAGGTGACGCTCCGTACCAAGGCAAAGGCGGTCCGTAGCCGACTCGACCCATAATGGCCGAATCCGGATGACCCCTCGGGAGGCCCCCTCCCATGGTCCCAGCCATGCCCGGATGATACGCAGGGAACTGAAACCTTCCATCGTCGTACGGCGCCGGAGAGTACCCATACGGTGTACCACCTCCCATCTCCTGGTACGGGTTCATCGCGGACGGATGGTAACCCGGTCCACTGTCCGGGTCGTAATTCATTGCCGAAGAAGGTGGTTCCCTTCGATGGTGATGCTGCGGGTAGTCCTCCCGGTAGCCGGACGGTGGTCCCGGCTGGGAGGCCCCGTGGCCGAAATACCGAGACGACGGGTACCCGGATCGCTCCGGATTGACCGGATAACCTTGCGAGATGCTCATCTCGGCTGCGGCGGGACTGGACGACTGTCGCTTGCCACTGCTGTCACTTAATGGATCCAGTTTGAAGCCGAACGATCTTGTTTTTTTTTTTACGATCGGGTCACTCCCAAACCGCAACTCATAACTGCCTACGGTAGGCTGATCTCGCGCACGCTAAAACCTCAGAGAAACCGGCTTCCACGTGTTGACACTACTCTCTAATCAATCGATGCGTTGCGTCGCGTTGGATCGAAGAACCGAACCGGCGACCCGTCGATTTCTCTCTCCCCAAAACCGTATTTTCGCACACGCAAATGGAATGCACACACCATTCGCCAACCAACACACTAAATCGTCCTCCGGCGTCCCGAAGGCCTGTCGTGGGGGCAGGTTTTTTTTATTATACTTCTGCCTTCTTAATGATATCGCAGACCTGACTGACTGTGAGGAACTGGATTTTGAACTCGTCTGTTATTATTTGGCCACCAAACTTTGGTTTGAGGCTGGACACATTTTTAAAATTGGTTTCATATGAGTTTTAACTTTTTTTCTAAAGGTTGTTTTCTTCTTCGAACACTCTACTCTGCATCTGTTGGTGATAGTTGAAATACTACATTTCACATCGGCACTGTTTTGGCACTGATTTCGCGGGGCACTGGAAAATGTCTCTCTCCCCCCAATAACAAACGGGCTCCATCCATTTGTTGGTGATCGCGATGCGGAAACCGAAAGCACCCCAAAAAGCAGGCTCTCACTCGATCGATTGGGCCGCGCTACCTGCTACCAAACCGTTGTTGTTGTTGTTGTACTAGACACTACTACTGTTGAGGTGGTCTTGGTTGATAAATGCTGGTTCTTTGTTACTGCTACTGCTGTTTTGTTGTTGTTTTTGCTGTTGTTGCTGTTTGATGGAGGAATTTTTGGCATTATCAGATTTGTTTGCTTCATTCACACGTATTTCTACAGTCTTGGTCGGTGCTGTTTGTTGCTTTTGTTGCTTGGCTACTGTTGTTGCTCGTTTTAGCTACTGCTGGGTTGGGTATAGGTATAAGGCGCCGTCCACAAATTACGTAACGCTCTAGGGGGAGGGGGGGAGTATGGCCGAGCGTTACGGCCAATACAAAAATTTTAGAGTTTTCATACAAAAAAGCGTTACGGAGGGGGGAGGGGGGGTTGAAAAATGTCGATTTTAGCGTTACGTAATAAATGGACGGTGCCTAACTCACACGCGGGAACGAACTTCGGCGATAATCACGTATTCGATAGGAAAGAAGTAAACAAGCAGTTTGCGAAATATAATTACTTATAATGTCAGCTAAGTGACGGCCGAAGATTTTATTCTTTGCGGTATGATTTTTTTTTTATTTGTTAAATAATATTAGTTGAAGAGCAAGAAGAAGATGAATGAATTTTAGATTTCACGCTAGCACTCGGAAGTACTGCAAAAGACCAGAAACACGAGTATGATGTTCGTTATTGGTATAGCAGTTGTATCACTTAGTGGTTGAGCGAAAACGTCTTTCATTTCAGGTTTGTTTTTCCATCGACCAATTATGCTTTGTTATTTTAAGCCGCTACTTCCCATCCGCCCATCAATTATTGTTGATTATTTATTGTTTTAATTACTTTATATATCGAGTTTTGCAACGATCTACATACGATTACTGCAAAGTTTCGAAAAATCTAAGAAACAGATTTTCAATCAACGCAAGCCCGTGCTCAAGAGAGGGGTTCTGGGGGTTAACCCCCCCCCATTACCATTGTTCCTGTTCCATGCACTAGGCGCCCCTCAGCCCTTTGCCAAAATTAGGAAAATCCCTACCTTGTCGCCCATGTTCCTGTGTTCTCTGTGAACGGGTCTGATCTAACATAACGCAAACCAGAAGTTGAAAAGCAAGCTTTATCTTAATAAGGACCGTTACGCCTTGAATGAAAAGTAGAGAAACATACTAAATTGATCTTGTACCGACTTTTTCGAACCCTCTGAGCAGAATACCCTCTTCAAATGAGTGTAATCAGTTTCGTACCTTTTAATAAAAGACGCGGACACCGTCTTCAGCCAAAGGCTGCACAGACTGAATGAAACTTAACACTAGACAAGGGACACACGGAGCATGCACCAGTGGAAACGGAGAAGAAACTATTCCAGGGTGGCCACACAAAATCGAAATTGAAATTCCCGCATTTTTCCCGACTTTTTCCTGCATTGATTTTGAAATTTCCCGACTTTTCTTCACATATTTGTGCAACATATAGAACATCTAAGAATCCTAACTTTTAAGTGGATCTGGAAAACTTACTGAAATATGTACAGTGTCATTGTAATACCATAGACTAATTTCTGTAATACTGTGACAGTCCCAGGTAACCAATAAGCATTTGAATAAGCAGTACGTCAGTTTTATATTTGCATTTATTGTGCTTGCTACCCTAGCATAGCAGTTCGACAGCTAAGACGCCTTTAATTAGCATACAAAATACTATCCAACAATCATTAGCTGTTATGTAGCATTTCAAATGCACAATATTTCTTGAGTATTAAGCATCCCGAATGCTATTTTATTGCCACAAAACTGCTAGAAACTGCCGTGTTGCTTCTGATGTTGCTGAAAAACTCAATTCGTTTTTCATATTTCTCTCTTATTGTCACGTTTATATAGACTACTAGCTGTACCCGGCAAGCTTTATCTTGCCTACTGCGTTTTTTGACGTTTCAAGTCTCAAGCCAAGCCCAAGTCCCCGTTCAAAATGCATGGAAACCCGATTTTCAAGAACTTTCAATTTTCCCATGTTTTTTGCTTCATAAACCTTCCTTGGGTGAAAACAAACAGAACAAAACTTAGACGACCAAAATCGGACCATCCGTTCGCAAGTTATGTGCGGTCCCACGTATGCCACTGCATTTTTATATATATAGATAATCAACGTCTGATGTTGTATGAAGTCTGATAAGTTGCTTCAGCATAATTATATCATGCCAAATTAAACAAGGCATCGAGAAGAATACGATTTTATATGTTTCCTCTAACTGTCGCCGTCGTCCTAGTTCAACTTCGCCCAAAGCGAAATTATTTAATCTGGGAGGAAATGTAACTCAATCACAACAAACCTTAAATAGAACAAAAAATCAGCGCACTCCACAGTTTCATGTTTAGCTTAGGCCTGGGACACACTGGTGGTGTTCGTACCATGGTACAAGTTGTCAAGAAAATTATTCCAAGGCTATCTTGAATGAAGACAATTATCAGTATGAAACTCATTTCGTACCATGGTACGAATACCACCAGTCTGTCCAAGGTTTTACCCTGTAACGCGCAACAGCTCCTTCGCAATCGACGGGTCTTAAGGTGAAACATCAAGAAATCCCATTGCAATTTTGTATACAAACTTTAGAGGCACAAATCTGACAAACGAAGCATCGAACCAAGCCGCACTTGATTTCCCTGGTTTTGCTCACTTGCAAAAAGAGGCAGCTTTTCCAAATTGAGCGCATTTGTTTACGATTTTTTAAGATTTGTGCTCTTGAAAACGTGAGTAGGGGTCTAAGTCGGCCATTGTGGCAGCCATATTGGTATTCTTTGAAGTTTCTCCTTAAGATCAAATCACAGTCAGAAAAAGAAATCATAAAAAAGGTTAGATAGACACAACAACCAAATATATCTCTTTATTGTTGATATTTCTCGGTGAACAAATAAAACAAACTTGTTTTTTGCGTGACGTTTCGGCCTAGTCACATTTCGGCCATCTTCAGACGCCTAAAAGTTTATTACAAAAAACACGAAATTAAAACATTAACATAACACAATTTTTCATTTTACATTTTTTCACCCCACAACTCACAATTTGATCGCCGCAGCTGATGCTACCTCCTATCCAGCTGGGAGATCACGTACCACTGTCTAGTAGGGTACTTTGCGGCTGAGACTTTGCGGTTGTGGTGCGCGTCCTCTCTCGTTTCCTCTTCGTCGTCTATCGTTGTTCGTCACTTGTCGCAGCTTAAACACTAACGCATTGTAGTTCGTGTTGAACAATCCACACTCACGCTGGAGGTTCACTGTATTAGCTTCCCCTGCCAGCTTGATGTGGAATGTCTCCGCGACTACTCTGCTCTCCTGGTCGGCGATTCGTTCAATTATTTTCGTCTCGTCAAAATTAAACACATGGCCGTCACATAGCGTGTGGTGCGTTAATCCAGTCCTGTTGTCTTTCCGTTTTACGTCATTTTTGTGCTCGTTGATCCGCGTGTCCAGTTTTCTCCCCGTCTGTCCGATGTACACCTTTCCATCCCCTGTTCCACAAGGTACCGGATACACCACATTTTTATGTTGTCCTGGTGGGATCGGGTCCTTGAGTTTAGCGAAAATCTCATTTTTCAATTTCGATTTTGCTTTCACCGCCAATGTTATGCCCTGTTCCTTGAGGATTTTTTGCAACTTTTCACTCAGGCATGGGACATATCAACAATAAAGAGATATACTCGTTAACAATGATTAAACCCAACAAGTAAAGACAACAACCAAAACATATGCAGCAAAGAACAAGATGACAAATAAACAGAGTGAGTGGTGGAGAGAAGTGAGAGGGTTGAAATTTCTATTTTGTTTTGTATGATGCGTTACATTCAAGGCGTTACTATTTTGACAGTAGTTTATGTAGTTCCTGAAGGTCTAGCATTTAAGCAGCCGTATATTGGGCCAAAACCTGCATTTAAGTAGCATTTAAGACGCATATACGGCTGAGTAGCATTAAATACCCAGCTGTAAAGGCGCATATAGTGCAGAAATAATGCTGAATAACGTTATATGAACAGGTTCATATACAAACCACCAGATTCAAAATTATCCGAAATCCATTAGATTATACATAGTTAAAACTTTCGTATATATAAAGGTTTTTATAAGGACTCGCTGGCGTTATATGTCAAAATTCTTGAAAAATTTCTAAAGAAACTGGCTTCTAAAGATACATTTAGATAAAAAAAAATGCAAAACTCAGATAAATTTCTGTTGGAACGTCTCAAAATAGTGGGAATTGATAATTTTCAAAAAAAAAAAAAATTGAGTTTTGCTATGAGAGCACAAGCGCACGCTATATCCAAAAGAAAGTATTACGAAAATTTAATGTACCTCAAACTTTATTCGCTAGCCGCATATTTTCGGAACTCTAGATTCAGAATATGTGCGGTTTCAAATATTTCATCTTGGGTTTTTTCCCATACATTTTTATATGGGATGAAATTGATCTCAAAGTGACTTTTTTCGATATTTATATGAGAAAATATAAAAAAATCAAAATTTTAAAAACCCAAGGTGAAATATTCTAAGCCGCACAGATTCTAAAACTAGAGGTCCAAATCTTCGATCCTAGCGAAAAACATTTGGGGTATATTCACTTTTCATAGTACTTCCTTTTGGACATAGCGTGATAGCGGATATTTTCTCAAATTTTGAAAATATCTGGGGATTGTCAAAAAAGATTTTTTATTCATAAACAATTTTTAGCTGAATTTGTATAGAAATTCTCAAACCCTCAAAACTTTGCCATTTCTGACTAAATTTGTTAGGCTCTTTTTAGATATTTCAGGAAAAAATCGATATTCTGGGATGTATTTCTAATCCCATTTTTAAAGAACTCATTTGAAAACTCGTGAATAATTTATGCGTAGAGTATAGGTACATCTTTTCAAAAATAAAGTAATTTGTCCAGTTTTAGTCGAATTTCTGTAGGATTTAAAATGAATCTAGAACAGCCGATTTTGAGTAGCAAATCTCGGAATTTGTAAACCGAGATTCGTAATTCTAAATTAAGTGTGTATGTCAGTAGATCTGCTTCAGAGGCACGTTCTCCTTCATTTAGAAAATTTCTACCAAGTAACAAGCTAAAAATTTTCTAAGATGTTGGAAAAGTAATTTATGGCATTTTTGATAAAAACATTCAAAATTTACCTACATATCAAAATTATTTTTGCGATACTTTTTTCACGTTTTTTAGATTGGGTTTTTAAGTCGTTCTAAACTTCATTTCTAAAAATTATGATTTGAAATATGTTTTGCCTAAATTTAAGGTCTAATTGTTGACTCGAGCATCCGGACAATAAAAACCTGTTATCGTATACATAATTTCTATCAAACAAGAAATCACTCGTAATTCAGAATCCAATGCTCATCTGCATCATTTGGATTTCGAAATTCCTGCGTGAAGCTTCTGAAACTGTGTAAGAATCTGGATTTGTAGTGAATCAAGTGCTAAATCTAGATTTGAGTTTACATTCTGCAGGAGTTACACATCATTTTAATAATTCCCGATCGTAAATAAAATTCCCGACTTATTCCCGCATATTTCCCGATGAGTTTCAATTCCCGACTTTTTCCCGCATTTCCCGAATTTCCCGAGTCTGTGGCCACCCTGCTATTCTCACGAAAAGTTTCATCGCCCGGAGCGGGAATCGAACCCTCACCCCACAGCATGGTGCGATTAGAAGCTTGGTGACCCTAACCGCACGGCTACGAGGCTCCACTATTCCGCCCTTATTAGGAATTAGGGAACACTTAATTGACTAGTAATAGGATAGGTGTGCCCATCGTTGTGGTATTAAGGTAAATTCATTTAAAAAACAATGGTCGTACCATCTAATGAAGGCTTTCAAACGTTAGAGATATTTGGGAGTGTTATCATTTGTCGGAGATTCTATTTTGAGCATTTAAATGTATCAAAAAGTAATGTGTCAGATTTTTTAAGACGCAGAAATCGCTAAACAAATTCCAGTGAACAATTGTCTAAGATACATCTTATTAGTCAACAAATTACTGGAGAGCTATCCATTTTAGTAAATGTTCATGTTTTTGGAGATTTTAGATTTCATTTATACTACAGTAAAGTTTCGTATCGTCATGCCTGGAGGAATTCCTAGAGGTTTTCCTGTGGTAATTGCTTGAGGAATCTCTAGAGAAAATCTTGAAAGAATTACTGGATAAATTTCTAGAGGAATCACCAGATGAATTTTGGGAGATTACTATTTCTATTAAATTTCTATTTCTGAAAAAAAAAATATCCCTTGATAAACCCTCGAGAGAATTCCTGAAAAAAATCCCTGGGGAATCCTTGGAGAAATCTGTGGAAAACCCCTGGAGGAATCTCTGGAGGAATTCTTGGAGGAATGCCAGGAGAAATCCCTGAAAAATTTCTGAAAGTATTCCTGGGGAATTTCCTGGAAGAATTTTTGAAGGTATTCCTAGAGGATTTCCTGGAAGAACTTCTAGAGGATTTCCTGGAGGAATCTTCGAAGCATCCTTCAAAAAATCCTGGAGAAATTTTTGGAGAAATCCCTGAAGCTATTCCTGATAGAATCTCTGGAGAAATTCCTGGACAAATACCTGGAGGAATCCCTAGAGGAATTGCTGACATAATTTCTGAAGGATGTCCAGGAGCAACTCCTGGAGAAATATTTGAAGGGATTCTGGAAAAAAATCCTTGATAAAATTCTGAAGGAATGCCTGGAAGTATTTTTGAAAGAATTTCTAGAGGAATCTCCAGGAGAATTTCCTAAAAAAAATCCTGAAGGTATTCCTGGAGTATTTCCTGAGAGGAATACCTGAAGGAATACATAAAGGAATCTCAGGAGAATTTGCTGGAGAAATGCCTGGAGGAATCCCTGAAAAATTCCTGAGGATATTGTAGGAGAATTTCCTAGAAGAATTTCCGAAAAAATCCCCAGGACATTTTCTGAAGAAAATCCTGGAGAAATTGCTGATTTAATTTCTGAAGGATGTCCAAGAGCAATTCCTGAATAAATTTCTAGAGAAATTCCTGGAGGAATTCCTGAATAAATTCTTGGGGTAATTTCTCAAGAATTTCCTGGAGGAGTTCCTGGAGGAGTTCCTGGAGAAATTCCTGAATGAAATCTTGGAGGAATGCCTGGAGGAATTCCTGGAGATTTTCCTTTGGAAATTGCTGGAGGAATCCTTGTAGGAATTCCTGGAGGAATTATTACAACAATTACTGAATAGATTTATGCGGTAATCTTTCGATCGAGGAACCCTGGGATATATTTATAAAAAAAATCCCCTGAGAAATTACTAAAAGTATTTCTAGTGATATTTCAGGTGGAATTCCTTGAGAAATCCTCGAATTTCTGAAGGAATCCCTGGGGAATAATTGAAGAAATTCGTAGAGAAATCTATGGAAAAAATCTCTAAAGAAGTTGTTGGAGGAATGTTTAGCGGAAATCCTAGAGGATTTTTTGCAGAGGTTGCTGGAGGAATTTTTAGCGGAAATCCTGGAAAAATCCTTGCAGCAATTCCTGGAGGAAGATCTGGAAGAATGTTTGAAGGAATCCAGGAGAAAATCCTGGATGAACTGCTGACATAATTTACTAGGAGTCGTCTATAAATGACGTAGCTTTTTAGGGGGAGGGGGGTGTTTGTGGTTTTGTGACGAAGTGTGACGATAGGGGGGGGTAGGGGCTCATGATATGCTACGTAGGTTTCTACAATGCTTAATAAAATGTTTACTTGCTTTAAGTATTACTATCCAGTAAATAAAAAAATATATATTGCATGATCTGTTTTTTCCCATCACATTATTGTAAATAACAAATAATGGACATAAATGCAGGCTTCATTTCATAAGACGTGCAGATACAACAACTGTATCTGAGAAAATGGTTTTGAAGTCCTGCGTAAAGAATAATTAATATGGCTGACACAAATTTTGAATTTTCTCTTATGTCAACCCCCCCCCCACGGATTTTTTTTCTCGGAATTCGATATTTTGAGAGGGGGGGGCCAAAAAAAATTATTTAAAACATTTAAAAATTTTAAAGCGAAATTAGTGTCGTTGAGAAAATTTCTTAACAAATCCGATGAGTTTGACGATTTTGCCTAATTGTTTGGGTAATTTGTCATCATATTCATTTATTATTTATCATCCCCCCCTTGACGAGTCAACGAGCAAAGTGACAAAAGAAGAAAATGAGATTTGTTACGGCCTAATGTTAGAATAATGTATATGAAAATCAATTTCGCTCAAATGCTTTCAATGATCAATAGTTTGCTGCTTGCTATAGAGTATTGTACGCTGCTAAGGCTGCAAAAGATAAAGTTTTTGGCATTATGGCATTATTCCAGGAGTGCCTTATATAGTTTCTGCAAAATTTCATTGAAGCATTCCTCCATAAATTTCTTCAGGAGCTCCTCTAGCAGCTTTGTAAGGAATTTCTCATGGTGTTCTTCATAGGTTTCCCCACCAAGAGAAGGATAACATTTTCACGGGAATTCCTACTGGAAATCCCAGAAAAAGCTTCTGAAAACATCACAAAAGGATTTGGAGGAATCTCAAAAGGAATCCCTCAATGAACTTTCAGAAGAAAATCCTAGAGGAATCTTGAAAGGAAATCATAGAGAAATTCAAAAAAAAAATCCGTGAGGAGTTCCTGGAGCAATTCTAGATAAAACTTTTAAAGAAATCTTGAATAAACTCCTGGAAGAATCTCAGAAGGAGCTATTTGTAGAGTTTCAGAACTAACTCGTGGTTAAATTTCTAAAGAAATCACGGAAGAAATTATTGAAGGAATCCCGGAAGAAGTTTCTTCAGGAATCCCAAAAATAACTTTTGGAGAATCCCAGAAGATATCCGGATAGAACTCCTGGTGAAACCTTAGAAAGAAAATCCTGAAGGAATTCCAAAAGAAGTGAATGGAGGAATGCTGGAAAAAAATCCTGGAGGAGTCCTGGGAAAAAAACCTGGATAATTCCTAGAAGGAAGTCCTTGAGGAATCCCAGAAGAATCCAGGAAGGAATTTCTGAAGGAATCTGAAAAATAACTCCGAGGAATCCCAGAAGCAACTTCTCGAGGGGTTTTGAACGAATACCTGAGGGATTTCCTACAGAGATCTCGGAATGAATATCTGAGTGAATTCCTGATGGAAACTAAGAAGGAATTCATGGAGGAATCCCGAAAGGGACTTACTCAGGGAACCAAGAAAGAAGTTCTGATGGAATCTCTAAAAAAATTCCGTTTGAAATCCCTGAAGAGATCTCCGAAGAATCTGCTGGTGAAACAGAGGAGAAGAAAACCTTGAAAGAACTCCCGAAGGGAACCATGGATAAACTTTTAGAAAACCCTTGAAAAAAAAACACGGAGAAATCCCAGAAAGAACTTTCAGTGGAATCGAAGAAGGAACTCCGGAAAGAGTTCTTGGTGGGATCTCTGAAGGAAACTCTGGATGAATACAAAAATGAGGAAATCTCAAATGGAATCCCAATGGAAATTCTTGGAGAAATCCCAGAAGGAAGTACTGGTGGAACTAAAAAGGGAGGAATTCTCAAAAATGGGAATCCTAAAAGAAACTCCTTGAGGAACTTATTATTATTATTATTATTATTATTGTCTGTATTAACGAGATTTTTAGCCCTAGGCTAGTTCATCTCGGGACCCACGCTTTACTTCCCTTCCGAAGGAAGAACTCACATTTTGCGAGTTTGTCGGGAGTGGGATTCGATTCCAGGTCCTCGGCGTGATAGTCAAGTGTTCTAACCATCACACCAGGTCCGCTCCTGAGGAACTCCAGAATGAACTGCTGAAAGAATTTTTGAAGAAACTCCTTCAGAGTCCTTCAATTGTCGTGGTGAATTTTATTCAAATGAAACCAAATTTATACATATTATTAACAGATTTATTAGTGAGTAAACTAATATCTTCGAAAAAGCTCCTTTGGTATTTAAATTGGGAGCATCTACTTACTGTTCTTCTGCATTAAGCAGAAGGATGGGTGGTTTTATTGAGTCATTAGCTTTGGTTATATTCTCCTCTGGTTGCAGTTATGGTCTTGATGTTGGCGATCTGAACCTGCCAAACGGAAAGGTTTTTTTTTTCTTTTTGTATAAACGAGATTTTTAGCCCTTTTTTATCTCGGGACCCACGCTTTACTTGCCTTCCAAAGAAAGAACTCACATTTTGCGAATTTGTCGGGAGTGGGATTCGATCCCAGGTTCACGGCGTGATAGTCACGCGCTTTAACCATCGTACCAGATCCGCTGCACAGTCGGCAATGTTTCCTAGCTATTGTTTTTTTTTTCACAATATTCGTTGAACATACATGTTAAAATTGAAATCAGAACTAAGTTTCGAGTTTTTTCTTTACTTGCTTTTTGACATGAAAATTTTGTTGTGTGTGGGGGGGAGGGGTTGTTTAACAAGCTACGTCATTTATAGGGGGTATCCAAATTTGTGACGGAATGCTACGAGGGGGGAGGGGGTATTTAAAATCGCTTAAAAAAAGCTACGTCATTTATGGACGCCCCCAAACACATAAAGCGTAAAGGGATACTAGCTAGTTATCACAGCGGGTTACAAACAACAGAACATCCTGATGATTCAGGCTTCTTCACAGTGTCTACCGAGTGCTCGGAAACGCAGTTGCACAAAAACTGGATAGTAGCATATCAAATGATACCAAGTGCCACAATTTGATTCTCCGCTATGGCAGTATGCTTCGAGGTTTGTCATCGGCAAAACCGTGAGTATGAAAACCGCTACTATTGAGTTGCATCATACCATATCTGCTACGAGATTCTCAGTGAATCAAAATTCAACCAT
Source organism: Aedes albopictus (assembly GCF_035046485.1). Lineage (NCBI taxonomy): Eukaryota > Metazoa > Arthropoda > Insecta > Diptera > Culicidae > Aedes > Aedes albopictus. The sequence goes on along the minus strand of NC_085137.1, from coordinate 478,222,668 downwards.
CACGCAACAATAATGACAATGTCGCAACCTGTATTTGTTGCGAGATTCCACCCAATGCGACATAAGATTGTCCCAACTTGAAAATAATAGGATAAACATCGTACACCAAGAGTTTAGAGATTTTTCAGCCTGGCATTGCGATTTTCGAACGGTAACTTCGAGTAGGTAAACACTACAACTCTGCTGAAGATCTATCATCAAACAGTTTCGACTTTGGGTTTGTAATCAATTGATTATTCACGAGTTGAAAAGAACGCAACAAATTCAGCTTCCGTTTTGTCTGCAACAAAAATTTTCGAGATCATGTCATGTCATTATCTGTTACCAGCAGAGTTAATGTACACGTGCTGTAGTCCCATGTAGGGGAGTCACATTGCAGGTGAGCTCCCAGGAGCACTGTACATTTTGAGACTGAAAGTTGTGCGCCTCATTTTTCTCAAGATGTGTCTCATGAGCTTCGTCTCATGCGCTGATTAAATTAGAAAATTTCACGACAAAAACTTCCTAAACGAACGAGAATTGAAACCTTAACCTTTGCATTGAGAGTCCCTAGTCGTATCGCAGAGACCAACCAGATACTTGAGTTGTGTGCGGAAAAATGTAGTTGAGGTTCTTCGTTACCAAGAAGTTGTTTTTCACCTTAGATACCAACAGCTCACGCAGCGCATGAGACGAGCTCCCCGGGAGCTATGCGCCAAGCTCGCACCCACAGGATTTTCGTGAGCCTCCTAGCAGCGCAGCACACTGCGATTTTCAAGAGCTGGGAGACAATTTGGTGGGAGGCTCGCTGTCACATTTATGTACACATGAGCAATGGGAAACTCTGGTTACCAGTAGAGGGATAACGAGTAATCGTCGCGCCTTCTTTGTTGCTTGTTTTGTGCTTCTTTTGTCTGACAATTCTCTTCACTGGAGATTCTATAAAAGAAGCGACAACACTCCCACTTGAGGGCATCCACAAACACTAAATTCCCTTATCGATGCTTGACGTAATGTCAAGAAGAGATGTCTCTTTTCGAGCATTTGGTAAATCTTTTTTGAAATCATTGGAGATAAACTAGAGACTCCGTGCGGCTCTCAATTATCGAAAGGTCTACTTTCAAAAGTATCCTCGATATCCAAGGAAAATGCCCAAACAAGATTGCTTTTGAGGGAATACTTTCTCGATATCGTAAACAACTTTTTGTAAAAGAATCACAGTAAACTTTCCACATTTTTAAGCATATTGATGCACATGAAGAGGCATGTTAGGCAAATGAACATCATGGATGTGACGGTCGACAATGCGTTCTAATTATTTAAAAAGAAAGAGGATAAACTCATAGGTGCATACAAAGCATGATCTCCGTTTCGGAATGAACTTGACAGTAATATTTTGCCAAGATTTTTAAATTACCCTGCAGTAAGACTGCAATCAAGCAGTTTTATCAAAACATGTTTAAAGTATTCAAATCTTGAGAAGTTTGTATCGGATAAGCATTCCAGATCATCCTTTAAATTTTCCAATATTTTCGCCAAGTGTAGTTTTCAGAATTTCTTTCTGAGCAGAGCCATGCTTCTTAGCATAACATTGTCCAAGAGAACATTTCATAATTCATGCACGAACCGATAATACTTCTCGAAGAAATCGATAAATCAGTGTCCATCCAGTTGGGCAGATAATTACTTATGTATGCCACCATCGTCACCTCATCCCTTCAACCTGGTTGGGAAATCGAGGGTTACATGGCAAATCACCGATTTTTTTTCTCCATTCAACCACCGCTGCTGTTTCGATTACCCATTGAACTGAACACTGAGACTCATACATATTGATGATGGAAGTAGCTGCTAGCGGTGGTGATGATGATGCTTGGGGAGGTGCAAAGTAATCGGTGACCATTGAACAGTAATTGTCTACTTGACACTGGCGGAATGAGGTGATAAGCCTTCCTGAAAATAGATGCTAATTGTGGTTGATTTCTACTACGCTCGTAATAGAAATCATGCTACAGGCGGTTTTTTTTTCGAGAACTGCATCTCCCCACTATAACCAAATCAATCAACTTCATCAAAAAACAGCGAAACGCCCCACCCACCGATGATCGATTGCAATGACTGGTGGTGGAAAAGCTCTGCTGTGTCACAAATTTAATGTGGGTATCAATATTTGCCACAAACAGCTCGTCAAATAAAACGCGGTCTGCGACTTATTTGCTCCATTTAAGTTGACGGCAAGTCCTCTTCGTCTTCGGTGCGGACACGTCCTTTACCGAAAAAAGGGATACGAACTCCGCAAAAGCTTCCGAGAAGAGCGAGCGAGTTTTCCTTTTCGGTCGGTCGTTCGTTCGTTCGGTGTCGCCGTATGTTTTCCCGATGGGTGCGTGCTTTCGAGAACTCTTGGCTGTATCGGCTGAAGGAAGCACGCAAGCAGAGCGGTGCGAATGCACGGAAAATAGTTTTCACGTTGATTATTAACGGATGCCTGATTCATCCTTTCAAAAGCCAATATTTTATATATTAACGAAGAAAATCTTGCTATAGAAATACAAAACTAAATCAAGCGCTGCAAGCAGATGAAAATTGTTTTCGCAATTTCTACCAACATCTACATGAAAAACATTCTCAGTGTAGGATGGAATGAAGCAATATGGTAGTGAGCAGGCACCATCCATCAATAATCTTAGCAAGGGCCTTGCTGTGCCGGCAATGGTGGTGGCAACATAAACTGTTGCAAGGAAGCCAACGGAGCTCAGAAGAGAGCGCAGGGCAAGGTTTTCCAAGAATCTCGGAAAACCATCATCGGCAATGTTATCTGGGTCCTGTTGAAACGGTTGTTGTTGTTGTTGTGCTGAGCATTTGAGAAATATAGGCTAGGGTGGGGCACCCGATTTTCCATTTCGCAAATGGCTGACTGTCAGCAAAAGTTATTTGTTTGAATTCACGTAGGTGACTTACCGGGAATCAAAATGGATGTAGATCAAGAACAAGTGATCAACTACAGAAAATCGACTTCTAAAATCGACGAAAAAACCCATTCTTTATAACAAATGAATTCTGTAATTCAAATGCTTCCATAGTTTTGAACATACCAAAACTGTGTCTTCTTAAAATTTACTTTGTTCAGCTTCAATATCAATAGTGAATTGATTTTGTAACTGCTGCAATTCAGCAGTTGCATCATTTCTCTTACGAATAATAGAGCAAAACGATGGGCAAAAACGCTACAATTATCGAGCAACTATGAAACAGTTATTACTGTCTCCCTAAACGGTTCAGAACAGCTCAAAGCCAGATCATGTACCCTCGCATGCGAAAATCGATTCCTTATAACGGCCACTTGAAAGCTCACAGGCAGCTAGCTAAAGAGAGTCATATTCTAGGCTTTTCCACCCGAACAAAAAATAATAAGAAGAAGCCAACAACGCCGGCAACGAGGACGACTACGACGCCACCCGGTGATGTGGAAGATGAACAAACAACATCTTTTTGCGTGGTGGGATTCTTACTGATGATGGTGTACAGTAGCGATCTGCTGCTGTTGCTGCTTCTGGCTGAGGCTGTGACCGGATAAAAAATCTAAGGATGCTTTCTGCGAACCGGGCCGCGCGACCCAACCCATGCGAATTGAGAAAAGATAGCATCCATCGCGCAAGAAAAGATGATGGCCGAGGGGAACAAAAAGTAATTGATAAATACACTAGTTGATGAAGATTCTCATCAGCTTTTTTTCTGCTTTGCCTCTAAACGGCGAAATCGACGAAGCACTTGAAGAGGACTTTTCTGGGAAGATGCTGGAAAACGCGGGAGATATTGAGGAAAATGATATTTAAGTATTTTCTGTTGGAACTGATTGGTTTTGACTACAATATTTGATAAACACAATATTCTGACCTATAATGTCCCAGTAACATTTCCGAATGGTTTCGAGGAGGTTTTCAAACATAAACAACTTTTTGAATATCACTTAGTTTTTAAGAGTTTGAAAAATTTGCGCAAAACCAAGAGCATTTTTTTTGGTTTAATGATGGCTTTAAGAACCTCTGGAAGACTACCCACACTAACAGGAGTCGCATAAGGATGTACATGTTGAATCGTATAAAGTTGAAAAAGGAGCTTCATATGTATCAGTTTTCAGAACTTCCCGAAAATCTAATGAAACTTTAATTGTTGTTTTGTGTGGTAGCTCTGTCCATTGAATGTGCTCTGTAACATTAGGGAAGTTCAGTGTAATTGCTAAAAATATCGTTTGCGAAGAAGCTGGACACAATTGGTGAGCTTTTTCCATAATGTTTTGTTTCTTTATTTGGATAGTATCACACGGAATCAATTTTGACTTTGCTGCCTTTCTCGTACACCAAAGTGTACTGATTGGCTATTTGAACAATTAAAAACCGAATTTACGATAGAAGGCACGGAGGGTCAAGTACCAATACCAATCAACTCAGTTCGATTAATTGAGGTGATGTCTGTATGTGTGTATGTCTGTGTACAAAAAAGTCACTCAGTTTTAAGGAACTTCCCATTGGCTAATTCTCGGATTTTAGCACGAGTCGAACCGGAATTTTACCGCATAATTTCAGGCTCTAGAACCATGCAAACATATTTGTATGTTTGCTATAGGAAAGATGTCTGGAGTCCAAAAATGGCAACCAGAATATCCAAGATGGTGGTCTAAAATCCAAGATGGCGGCTCACAGTTAAAGATGGCGGCCCACATTTAAAGATGGCGGTTGTATATTGGAGGTTTAGGCTTTAAAACCATGTAATATGGGTATATGGAAATTGGGAACATGTATGGAATGGAGTTAAGGAATGGCGACCATAATATCGAAGATGGCGATCTGGAATCCAAGATGGTGGCTCATAATTATTGATTGGAACAAGTAAGACGTCCGGAGTTCAAAAACGGCGACGAGAATATTCAAGATAGTGGCCTAGAATTTAAGATCACGGCTGTTTAATGGAGTTACAGGCTAAAAAATCAGTCAATATGGGTATATTTGGTTTAGGAAGATTTCCGGAGTCCAAAAATGGAGTCCAGAATAACCAAGATGGCGGCCTGAATTTCAAGATAGCGTCCTGAAGTTCAAGATAACAGCTGTTTAATTGAGACTAAAAAACCATGCAAGATATGGTAAACCATGTATATTTGGTATGGCGAAGATGTGTGGAGTCCAAAAGTGACGATAATTATATCCTAGATGGCAGTTTTAAATCCAAGATACCGGCTCAAAATTTAAGATGGCGGATGTTTATTTTAGTTATGGGTATTTTGTTATAGAGAAGAAAATATTCCACAAACACACCCAAGGTCAACATCATCATTAAGGCCAGGGGGACCAAAGTCTACGCTCCATACAAATTTCGAAAATTGAGAATAGACAAAAGTCTACGAGGGGGAGGAGGTGGTCTGAGATGGCCAAAATGAGACAACGTAGTTTATGGACAGCGCCTTATGGAGAAGGTGTTCGGATTTCAAAAATGGCGACCAGAATATAAAAGATGGCGTTTTAAAATCCAAAATGGCGACTCTAAATTCAGGATGGAGTTTGAAGCTCAAAAACCAATAGTCAGATAAACGATATGATTTCTAGGATGCAGGGTCATTAGGTCGATGGTCATTTTGCCGAGTGACATTGGGCTGAATGACTGTTGCAATTCAGGCTGAATTTTAATTCATCTTGATAAATTGCAATTCAGCAGTTATAAAACATGAAACGGATCTGTTGTTATTACTTTTTTTAACAATGTTTGTCAAAAACTATTTTAATTATAAATGGCCTTTGTTGAAAAGAAGGATAAATTCATAGGTAAAATATCAGTAGATTCAACATCAATAATTATTAGATACTGTTCTAATTAAGATGAAGAAAAAAATACTGAATTACTTTTAGTTGCCATACATTACGGAAGCGATGAAAATATAAAGAGTAATCTATGCTAAGAAAGGGAAAACCTTGACTTTTAAATCAATAAGTTTTAAGTATTTAGCTTAATAATGTTAAGGATGACGGGTTCAATTCTCGGTCGATCCTGGAACTTTTCGTAGTGCAAATTTCCTAGACAACTTTGGATATAGTGTCGTCGTGCCTGCCACACGATATGCAAATGCAAAATGGTCATTGGCAGAGGAAGCTCTCAGTTACTAACTGTGGAAGTGCTCATAGAACACTAAGCTGAGAAGTAGGCTTTGTCTCAAAGGGGACGCAACCTGCCCATAACTGCATATTTGTAATATTTGAAGTTCTTGTCGATATTGAGTAAATACCGGGGATCATCTTCAAATCGACAGTACTGTCATCCACCCAAATGAACTTGACTAGTTTGTACTATGAAATGTGAAAAAATACCAAGTCGTTTGGTCTCATTATCAAATATTCAAGCATGTAACCTCATAACAGTTACACTGGCCTCATAGCGACCGTTAATAATATTTTGGTCTAATTATTTTTCCAACTATTCGCCTTGCATAGAAGAAGAGCTGTAGAAGATTTCTGAGCTCATTTTGAATTTTCGTATTTTTTTAAATTTCGATTCTTTCCCATACTTATCAAGTTGCAAACTTTTGGCTCCATTACCTACTTTTTCGAATGTGACTGTTATGCAGTTATGGGCAATAACGGCAAGAAGAAGACCCAATGACCATTCGGCCTAATGATCTTCGGCCGAATTGCCTGACAGCGATTTCTGGTGCCATAAAATGGATTTTTTAACGGATGAAAGGGAACAACATGTCAATTGAGTTTTGTTGAGATGCACTTCCGAAGGCACGGGAGAGGCACCACCACCGGTGGAATCATTAGGGTTTTTTTTTTATTTAGATGCCACCATAAACTCCTATTGGGATTCCTGAGAGAATTCCTATGGAAAACCCTTAAAGAATTCGTGATGGGATTCCTTCATAAATTCTTGCACATACTCTATGAATTTCCGCTGGGAATATTCCAGGAGTTTCTGCTGGTGCTTCTTCTGAAATTCCTCTAGGATTACGTTTGAAAATTTTTCCGAATATTCCTCCAAGAATATTATCTTAAGAATTTTCAAGACATTCCTCTTGCAATACCTTCAGAAGTATTTTGAAATTCCGAAGTATTTTGAAGTATTCAGAAGTATTTTGAAATTCCTTCGGGAAATCTTACTAGGATTTCTCCAGAAATTCTTGCATGTATTCTTTCAGGATTTTTTCAAGATTTTCTACGAGAACTTCAATTACTGCTCCTGTAACTACTCCACGAAATTATTCAGCAATTCATTCAGGATTTTTCTAAGGGATTCTTTCAGAAACTCTTCTTAGGATTCCTTCGGAAATTCTTGCTGGGATCATTCCAGAAATTCTATCGGAGATCCAAGGATATCTCTGGAGATCTCTCTAGGAATTTAAAAAAAAATCCGGTTGTCTTATTCCACCAGCAATCACTCAAACAATATACAGTACGGACCCGATTTTGTCAGCCCCATTTTGCGAAGAACTTTTTGCTCTCATTATCTAACGGTCAAACTTTGATCAACTCTTTCAAAATCATTATCAAACTACTGCTGAAAGGCAGAACATAGAGGGATACAAAGTGTGAATATCTGTTTAGATTGATGAGGGAAGCAAAAAATGTGTTCCGGAAAGGGGCTGACAAAATCGGGTCACTTATGTATTCAGGACTTGACCTTGGAACATCCTGAAGTCCTCTAAAGCATATATGCTTTATGTTATTCTCTACACCTTTTGGAACTCCATCAGTAGTATTTCTTATTGCTCCACGCACTTCTCTTGTAATTTATTCCGTAATTCTTAGAGTTTCTTGCTGGGAATTTTTCTGAAGCTGGTGCAAGAATTTCTCAAGCCATTTCTGCTGGTGTTCTTCAGGAATTACCCCGGACATCGCCCATAACTTTTTTTCGGGAATTCCTCCGTAGATTTCTCCAGGAATTTCATCTGGAATTCTAACATTCTTGAAATTACCGGCTATTCGAGCCCGTATTAAGTTGATCATCAATATTAACTTCTTTTCTCGAACAGCCTAGATAGCTGCGTAGTACCGGTAGCGGTTGTACACCAACTGTCAAAAACGGGTGCTAAGGGTAAACAATCCATTACTGCTGTATTCTTTATTACACCAACAAACCCAACCTCAAAATGACTGATAAATTTCAGGTCATTTTGACAGATGTAACATGTGCATGAAAAGGACGCAATAGGGCAGTGCATGAAATTATCTCCTTCTCTTTCACTCTTACAGGAATTTTGTAAACAACAAGGCCACGAAACGTCAAAATCCCATACAAAATCAAAACAGTGCAGTGCCCTATAAAATCGATAAAGTAGAATATATGATCCGTATTTTTCGTGCATGTGTGTGGTCTGTCAAAATGACCTGAGAAGTGTAAAACATTTCCATGGCTAGCTTTGTTCGTGTACAGTGCTGGGAATGGTAACAGTAGTTTGCTTGAATTTGATGATTGAATCGCTGGCTCTTCATATCCGGGAGCAATTTTTTTGAATCAATGTAGTAGGCGATCCAAAAGATTGCTACAGTAGCAGCAACAACGCGGGAGCTCCAAATGAGTTTCATTGAAATTCATTTGTAGTACTCGAAGCACCGTACTCCCCGTGGACGCGTTCCCGAATAGCCCGTCTATGCCTGCCAGCAGAGGCTTTTCCGTTCCATCTTTAAAGCATTGGTCCTCTCCTTGGTCCTCGTAGGCCTCATCCGTGATTCAGCAGGAGCAGACTATCCAGTTCCATCTCTCAAGTGGACGTTAGTGCCGCCGCGTCACTGCACGCCGGAATAAAAATGTGAATTCGATGCAATTTGGCTTGCGGCTCCCCAAGTTCTTAAGAATGAAGGATATTGTATGCATGATGGGTCTGGTGGTGAACTCAATCTTGGGTTACGATGTAAGACGCCATTCCAGAAAGCACGGGCATATAAGCGGTGTGAAAACCCCACGCCAATCGGCGTACCACTCCTCATAAAAAAGGAAATAATTTGCTTAGTAAATAATTGCTTGAGAAGACAAGCCGATGCACGCCAGATGCACTCTGGTTTCAACCCGAAAGTTCGACAAACACGTTCAGTGTCGTTTCTCAAGAGGTCCGCTCCGACTGCCCGTCCCATTTTGCCAGTGAAAAACCTCGCCATTAATCCGTCACGGGTAACATTCCTAAAATCGTATCTCCCCAGGAGCCCGACCAATTCATCCAGCGAAGGTTTAACCAAAACACCCCGAAGCCTTGTAACATAAACTGTCCTCGAATACCCCAATTAGAATACCCCGTTTAGGAAATCAATAGAAATACACTAGAACTCCAATGGCGCTGTAGTCACTTTTCTCATTTAATTTTTTTTTCAAACTTTAGGGCAATAACTTACTATTTTTAAAAGGCCATCTTGTAGAGGACCTTTTGTTTTGCAAACAAACTTAACTTGACACTTCTAGTACCGCTGCTGACGCTGTAAGGGCGTGGCATACTAGATGTTAGTCACATGAATAGTCGCGACATTGGACTTCTGTGGCTAGTTATTCTACATACTAGGAAATCCCATTAGCAGGATAGCAATCTACTGTAGCGAACTACCGTAGCAACATAGGGTTTCTAATGAAGTTCAACAAACTACACTACGGTAGCGGTCGATTTCGCATTCGCAACCATGGGTAGCTGTGATTTGATTTGTATTAACTCCACCGAATGAACTTCGTGATTTTTCCCAGCACTGCGTGTAATAAAGATTTCAGCTGTTCTAATTTCGTCAAAAAAATTAGTAATAGATGGTTACACTGAAAATATATTTTGTTGCATGGTACGAAATCGCTCTTCCAGTTTACAAATGCAATTCGTTGTTTTCTGCAACGAAAAGAATTGTAATATGCTTGAAATCGTTTCGTAAAAAAATCATTCCGACGAAAACTCATTTCTCTCTCTTTTTTTGTCAGACCAACATGCAACATGCTAAAAAAAAAACAAACGTATATCAGCTTGCTTTCCCCAGGCTGCGAACACGTATCTTCTGATTCATTCCTACCAGTGCTAGACACCCATCTGTAGGCGCTTGTTGAAAACATTACGAAAACTGGAAACGTATTCGCTGAGATGTAACGAAAAAATAATTTGAGTGTAGGATTAATAATAAAACCTAATCGCAAACGGAGTCTGTGCGTGGAGTAACAGGATACCCTCCACGGTGTTGTGCTCTTACTGTGCAAACCAGAGCAATATCGCAGTGGACCTTGTGGTTCTCCGAGATAATCAGCTGCCCTGTTTTAGTCACAAACTTGAGGCTAAATAAGGGCGGGATAATGAAGATGTTGATTAGTTTAAATTTTCACCTATATGGTTTTGTATTATGCGATTTACACAATGTATTCTGTGTATCCTCGCCTTTGGCGTTTTTCAATCGATACCTATCTGGTTTTGTTGCTGCTGATCTTTCTTGTGCAATGATTGTAAAGAGTTTTATCTTACCTAGTTTTGGTTTGGTGGCTACGGTTAGGATAGCTCAGATCAATCTTCAGCAAAAAAGAACAGAAACGATCAATCTTTTCAGACTTATGCAAAATAGTAAAAGGTGCCTTAGTCCAAGAACCTTACTATCGTAAGGTTAATTTCTATCTAGGATACCTTGTAAACCGGGTGTATGCTACTTTCAGTAAACATGAAATGGCATACTCGCGTGTCATGCCTCGAGCCTGTGTACTTGTCAACAACGCAATTGTCGCTACACTCGTCTCTGAACTGTGTGATATATGTGTGCTGTGCTGTCACAATTGATGTATCTGTTGGCAACTTGAACAGGAAATACATCTATTGTTCGGTTTATTTACTGCATGATGAACCATGTCCAATGAATGCTTTCAAACAAGTCATCCCAAACTGCACTTCAAAAGGCTTTCCGCTAATTGTTGGCAGTGATGTCTCACCATATCATCTGGGCAGCTCAGACATTAGCTTGAGAGACTTTTGTTTGATGTAATACTTAGGTAGTATATAACATTAGCAACCAACCACCCAACCTTCATGGTATCTGCCAGAAACGAAGTGCTAGACATAACGCTTTTCTCTAGCAGAATTAGCCATGAGCTGATCAATTGGCATGTGTCTGGAGAAGAATCTTTATCTGATCATCGTTACATCTGTTTTGAACATGTGAATGTTTCTTCTCAAACTTTGTGTTTCAGGTATCCCCGGTCAACCACCCGATTTGGTATCGGTCAAAGTGTATGAATACTCACCATCCACTTATACTCCAAGTCCTTCATCATGGAAGCATTTGAAGAAGCTTGCCCTCTGCGGTCTGTGAAGACCACAAGGGGATCCCCTTGGTAGAACTCTGATCTGGACAAGTGCAGGAAACAATGTAGAAAGAGTTGGAACAGCCGACGTTCGGCTGGTTCGGAGGCTTTCAGATCTGTTCGCAAGACTTTCAAAGAAGCTCATCGGTCTGCTGAACAATCCGGCTGTAAAACCAATGAACAAATGTTTCCAGTTTGAGGAAAGTCAGTCGGTTGAACAAAATCCTTGGGAAATCTAAGGATTTCCGAGTGAACGCACTACGTTTGCCAAATGGCAATTTTAGTTCCTCTGTGGAAGAAGTTCTGAAATGTTTATTCAGTACACACTTCCCCGGATGTGCAGATATTACATCTTCGGATGAACCTGCTATCTTTTCTTGTAGTTTTAATTCTCTGGCTTCGACTCGGAGTATTGCAACTATGGAATCGATTAAATGGGCACTGAATAGCTTTGCCCCTTTTAAATCTCCTGGAGCAGATGGAATATATCCTATTTTAGCTCAGAAGGGATTTGATTATTTCAAACATGTTTTGAATAAAACACAACTTTTTTTGCAACTTTGCTACAGGGTAATTTCTCAAATCCTGGCGGAATATTACTGTAAAAGTTTTCCGAAAGTGAGACATGCGTCGTATGAAGAAGCAAAGAGTTTCAAGCGTATCAGTTTGAACTCTTTTCTTCTAAATTGCTTAGAACGCTTGATCGACAATATGACATCAATGATGTTCATCTGACCAACGTGCTTCTTCATGTGAACCAACATGCCTACCAATTTGGTAAATTCACTGTGACTTTTTACACAAGGTTGTTTTCGATTTCAAAAAAGTATTCCCTCAAAAGCATTCTTGTGTGGATGTGTTCTTAGATATCGAGGGTGCCTTTGACAATGTGCCTTTCGATGCCATATTGGAAGCCACCGGGTCATGGCATATCTCCAATGATTTTCAATTGGATTCACCAAATGCTCAAAAACCGACATCTTTTCTTGACATTGCGTGAAGCGGCGATTAGGAAATTGAGTGTTTGTGGGTGCCCTCAAGGGGGAGTCTTGTCACGTTGTCACCACTTTTGTAGAATCTCATAACAGGCACGCTATTGAGGCAACTCAATAATAGCGGTTTCCTTAACTATGGTTTTGCTGACGACTACCTAACATTGTTAGTTGGCATGTGCATCAGCACCCTTTTTGATCTGATGTAAAGCGCGCTACAGGTAGTTTAGGGTTGGTGTCGCCAATGTGATCTCTCGTTTAATTCCAATGTTAACATCTAACATAACCTGTGCGTCTCTCTGATTCTGAAATTGATATGACTGAAAGGGTAAATTACGGTGGAGTTATTCTTGATTCCAAGCTTTCCTAGACACCTCATGTTGAGCTCAGAATCAATAAAAAATGATGTTGTCAGCAATGATAAAACAAGTCATTCAACTGTAATTCAGTAAAATTGACGAATTCCTTCCGCATCGTCAAACACTACACAGCTGACGAAGAAAAACTTGTTTCTTTTTGTTCCAATAGCATCCTAAATAAACAACCATTACGGTTCTATTTATGTCGAGTCCACATATCTTACTGTGTATAGACAAGACCGACATTACCATTACCTTCGTACGCATGATACAAGGTCGTTTGCAAAAATAAACCGAAGGAAACGTTGTTCAACATTCGCACATTGGAACCTCTAGCAGCTAGGTACATTTTGTTTACTCTTTATTGCACTGAAAATATATTTTGTTTCATTGTACGAAATCGCTCATCATGTTTACAAATGCCATTCGTTGTTTTCTGCAACGAAAAGCTACGTAATGTGCATGAGTTCTTTTCGTACAAAATTGCTCCGACACATTTTTCTGTCTCTTTTTTTTGTCGGAATGACATTAAATATGCTTAAAAAAATACCACACGTTCGTCCACTTGGAGATATCACAGGCTTCGAATCACGTTTCTTCTGATTGATACCTACCAGTGCTAACCACCCATCCGTGGGCGCTTGTTGAAACCATCTGAAAACAACCAGAACGCTTTCCACTTTGGTTCTGTTTATAGGGCACTGCACTGTTTTGATTTTGTATGGGATTTTGACGTTTCGTGGCCTTGTTGTTTACAAAATTTCTGTAAGAGTGAAAGAGAAGGCGATAATTTCATGCACTGCCCTATAAATAACTTTTACTTCCAACCGAGAGCATGTTTCCTTTCCTCTTCTCGCACACGCACCGTCATATGCTCATGAAAACAGGTTGCTTTGTTTTCTCTGCGATCCAATCAATCGTCAGTGATGACTGCAAAACTTTGTTGCATTCTACGAAGCAAAATTTTCTTTTTACGCATGGTTAGTAAAAAACGTTTGACATTTGTATGTTTTGTTTTATTCTACACAGCTGGAGCTAAAATCTACGAATGAGCAAGTTGACCGCGTGTCGGATTCGTGATTTCGTACATGATACTACTCCATTTGTATTGTTTCAGCATGGTGGTACGAATGGGCCGTACATTATACGCAAATTGCTTTCAATTTACGAAAACTAGTTTTACGAAACATATTCGTTGAGGTTTAACGAAAGAATATTCTGAGTGTGACCTGTGCCGTGGTGGGAGGACCCTCCATCTCCAAGTCCAACTTCGCACGGGTCAGCAGAGCAGTGACTTTCGATTACGACTTTCTAAAAGGCTCGCATTCGCACACGTTGTTGGTCGGTTGACGGATAGGGTCATATCGCCATCGTCGTCCGTCCGTCCCGCGTGTCAGTTTGCAGTGACAGGTGCAGCGTGCAAATCTACCCGTCGTCATCTTATGCTGACTGACTTTGGTTGGCTGACTGGTTCCCTGGCCAAATAGCGTCCGGCCCCACCAGGCACCACGCTCGACCAGCAGAAGTGGAAAGTTTATTTTTTTCGTCATTTTGACAGCTCTAGAGAGACTAAAGAGACGGGTGACCCTGATTTGGGCCGGAAAGTGATACCCGGACGTGTATGGTTTAACAACGCGATTTGCTCCGATGGCGTGTCCAAAGATACCGATCAACATCGATGATGATGACGATGGGCGCGATGCGATAGTGCGCCTTCCTAGTGGTGTGTGGCGTGCCTCGCATGGGCGTTGCAAAGATTTTGGGTTTTCTAGGGGGTGGCGCCGTATAGCTCATCTGAAATGCACTGGTAATCAGCAAGATCATGCTGAGGATGACTGAATTCGATTCCCGGTACGGTCATGATTTGTTTGTTTGTTTTTCTCAAGATATTTTGCCTCAGAATAAGTTGCAACAATACGTCAAAGTCCATTTCAGGCCAAACATTTCAATAGGTCCTATCTGCATTTGAGAGGCTCTCTTTGTTCACTTTCTCTTTCAATTATTGCAATGTAATGGTACACTTTTGAACTATTTTTTCAGTGCAAATCAAAAGACGATTGTTTTGACCATCGTTCAATGCAAGGAGACAATAATAATACAAATGAACAGCTGAGATATTAACGAAAGAGAGGGAAACCAAAGAGAGCCTCTCTTCTGCAGATTGAACCTTTAGACATGTTTGGCCTGATTTTTTATGTTCGTGTAGGAAAAATTCTGCAGTTGATCTCCGACACCCCTGAATCTCCCTCCTAGCTACACCACCTGTGCGGCGTTCCTATCCTAATGTCCCTCTCGTTTAGCTTTTCGCTTGATGCTTCAAGCACGGATAGCGCGAGCAAACATTAGCAAATAAGCGAACGCGCGCACCACAAGAAACCGAGCAAGGCAAACGAAAGAAGCAACCAAACCAAACCAAACCGAACCAAAAAAAAAATCGCGAACAAATCCAATCGAAATCCAACCGCGTGACGTCAGTGGTGCGGGTAGCTTCTTGCCCGTTTTGTTTGTCTGCCACGGATTCGTCGCACCGCACCGCATTCAACCCCACCACCACCGACCGCACCACGCGGACGACGGATGGACGGACGGACGACCGGTCGGTCACCTCCACACACCGCAATGTTTGGCTCGCAGCAGCCGGTCCGGTCCTCCGGCTCCGGTCAGTCAGTGGTTCTCTTTGCGGCTCCCCATGCTCTGACTTTGCACGGGTGTGGGTGAGCCAAGGGAAACAATATTCGCGAAAACTCACACCAACTCGCCCGGGCAGGGACCGGGGGGTTTGTTGTATTTTTATGTTTCATCTGCGCACGCGAGGCAGAAACGACCGAATGGTGTTCTCCCGCGAGACACTGTGTGGCGGTGGATGGCTGGTTGTAACCATAGAATGCAATAATGGGGCCCGCTAACAATTGAAACGAACTTTTTCAAAGAATATTTTCAATCAATATTTAATATTCAATCGTTTTATTGGCATTGGCACCGTTGTTGATGTATTTGACATATAAAACCATAAAAAGAACGATCATTAATATGAACATGTGAGCATAATTTCAGGTAGTTTCAGAGGATTTTCGGCGGAATTCAGAGGAGTCACTCAGGCGTTATTGGGGGTTCCGGAGGGTCTCAGATGCGTTACATAAGATCCGAGGGGGTTTTAGAGGGATTTCGAAGGCATTTCAGGAAGCATCAGAGGATTTTTGGCAGGTTTCCGAGGTGCTATGCAGGCGTTACGTAAGCGTTTTTGGGCGTATCTGAGGGTCTCAGGTGCGTTACATGGGGTCCTAGGGGGTGGCATTTTAGGAAATTTCAGAGGTTTCTTAGAGACCCTATCACAATATCTTTTGAAACATCCTAGAAATACCCTTAGATTTAAAGGTGTTCTTGAAACCCCTGATACGACCCTGACCTGTTATACCTCGAATCACCCCTGAATCCTCCGTAATCCCATGAACGCTTTGGAAATTATCCTAATCAATTTGAAATGCCTCTGAAACCCCTTTGGACGCCTTTATTAGGGTCCATGAACCGCCTGAAACGCACCTGAAAACCTCTAAGAACGCCCTTTTAGGACGCGCGCCTGTTGGTTCCTAAAACTGCACCGCGCTCGAGATGTATACGACGAGCCATGTTTTTTGGCAGTGTTGTACTTTTTACAACGGCGCGCGTCCTTAAGAGTTAAAATGTTCCTGAAACTCTCTTAAACTTCCGTAACTCGCGTGGTTGGCCACAACCGTCAGTACCACGCTAATGCTGAGTACAAAAAGCGAGATTTTTTCAACGTGTTGTACAAAATACAACAGCGCAATCGCTCGAGGGTTAAATGACTCTGAAATACCTTGAAACGCCTCTTAAAACCCTTACAACGTCCTTTAACCCTTTCAGAACGGTTGGGTCATTTGCACCTCGCTGACGCGTTCTACAGCGCCGAGGTTGGTAAAAAAAAAGTCGTCCTGAAGGGGTTAAAGGCTCCTGAGATCGCTTGAATTGCCCTTAAAGCCCTTCGAAACGTCCCTGAAACCACCTTAATACTACTGAAATGCCAATGAATTTTATTGACCACACCAACAAATCTTGACCGAACGCCCTTAAAATGCTACTCAAACCTTCTGAAACAATCCCTTCAAACGCCCCTGAAGCCCCTTGGAACCCCACCTCAAATGCCCAGGAGCTAGACCTGTTCTCACGAACTAAATTATCTCGTTAAAGCCCAATCTTAATTTTTACTTCAGGATTCAGTGTGTAGTAACGCTATGAGTTGATACATGGGTTAAGTCATTCACTGTTTCTATGTTGTCATCATCCATAGTAAAAGTAATACAATTTTATGCTGAAGTTTTTCAACTGGAAATGGTATATTTTGGATAGTTTGGATAAAGTTTTGAAAAGGCCAAATAAATTAGGCCGAACCATCGGGCAGTGACAATTTTTTTTATCCAGGGTGGAGTTTTTTTTTTGCGGAATCAGAGAAAAACAATTTCTTTGGTATCCCGCTATAAATCTTTTTCACAAGAAACTTCTCAAAGAACCTCGTCATCATTCCGCAAGAAGTCTTGTAATACCATTTTAATCTGAACAAACAACAAAATCAGGCGTTTGATTTGAATATGTTTGCATTGATTCCTATGTAGATTCACCCTATTCAAATCCAACGCCAGAAATGTTCGTCATAATTTCGGAAAAAAAGGAGTCGTGTAAAACAATTGCATGACATCTGCTCGATTGATGTTTATTGAAAGAATTCTACCAGTAATTTTTTGCCAATAGATCCATTAGTTAACAAAGATTGGACCATCTTTGTGTTAAAAAAAAGACAATTCACACCGTCTTCAGCCAGAGGCTGCACACACTGAACACATAACTTACACTAGACAATGGACAACACACAGAACACCCAGTGGCCCAGTGATGAAATTTTCGTTTGACGAAAAGTTTCCACCGACTGGAGCGGAAATCGAACCTACACTCCGAGGCTTACGATACGCCTAGACGACTGCCGCCGCTAACCGCACGGCCTTCATGGCCCACAAAGATTTGCTCTATTCGGATTTCGAGAAGTAGTGAGAGCCTGGAAGGGGTTGTTGAAGCATGTTCGTGATTTTCGGGGGAATTGCTTCGGTGATTACAGCGTGAGGAGGTGGTGTTATTCTTCATTACACTAGTGAACCTAACCTCAACATGACTGAAGATTCTCAGATCATGTTGACAAGCGTAACACGATCATGGATAGGACGATAACATAGTCGGTAAAGTAGTAGATATATTTTGTCTTCTTCGTGCATGTGTGGGATCTGTCAAAATGGCCTGAGAATTATTAATAATTTTGAGGTTAGGTTTGGTGGTTTAATAAAGAATTGGCAACAGCAATATTTCACTGTCCACAAATTCAACTAATCACCACTTGGAGATTCTCTTTTTGGAAAATTGAAACTTCGGGAGCTTTAACGAATACTTTATTTCACTTGGGAGTTTATGTGGGATACAGTTTTGAGCTACTTCATTCGTTGGGATTTCAACTTGGAATAATTTTATTTCATAATTTATGGTTTAATGAAACCTAACTGCCCACTACTACTTATAACTCTTTCATTTCATGCTATTCATTTTTACCACTACTACTACCATCAGCACTCAACTGTAGTACTAGATGCGAAGTGGGAAATATATTGAGAACTAGTTGGGAACAAACAGGGTAATTTTCATTCATATTTCGATGAACCCTGAAGTTTTCACATGAATAATTCGGACAACTTCGTGAGAATGGCCACTTCTCTGAGGGCATCCGCAATATATCCGTGGTGGCCAAATTGATCCCGAGAACTCCTAAGGACTACTTTTTTTTCGCGATTTGATAAAACATGAAGTCCAATATGTCGTACAATTAATTTCGAGGTGTCGTATGCTTCTTGTTGGCGACCAATAAATTTAAATTCTATTTTTTTGTCATTTGTGGTTTCGAATTGACTATGTTCCTGAGGTATCCGGAACATATCCGGTAAGACCAGGTCACGCCCAAGAGGTCATGGGATCCTAGAATGATAATTTTCCTTATCGTTTCGACAAACCCTGAAGTTTGAGGTGGTGGTTTTGACTCAACTGTTGGAATGACCATTTTGACCTATGGAGGTGGTCAGTGATGGATTTGTTCTCATCATAAAGCAATTTGCGAGTGAAAAGCCAACACAAGGCTTACTCACGATTCCGAGAGTAAACAGTGTGTGAATTTATCGCATTCGCCTAATTCGTGAGTAAGAAGCAAAACGAAAACAAAAACACTCATGAAATTTTATTCGTGAAGAACTAGTGTAGGTGCGGGAAGTGCATTTTAGTGTGGTTATAATAGCAAATCCAGTGGTTATATATCATAAACTAATGCTTTATGCTTCATTGTTCCTGATAGCAGTACTGCCAGTCATGAAAATGCGTTTTTCGTCAAAATGCAAAAAACTCAGAGAAGCTTCGCAAATAACAGGCGAGTGCTTGCCAGCTTCGTTTAATCACAAATAAAGAAGTGCCCCTGTTGTTCACGAATAGGTTTGTCTTAATTTGGTTCTGCTCAGCTGAAATTTTCATCATTTTCCATCCCTGCTTCCATAGGGGGCATCCGGGCCATATCTAGCTCAAGGGACTGCTTTATTGCCTCTTCTCAAGACAGTTAGTGGTATTTAATGGTAATAGTTTCTGTACTCCAAATGCATAATATGTGTGAATTTTCTAAATAACAGCAGATGAAGATTGAAAAGAAAACCAGGGGTTGAACACAGGATAGATAGAATCAGAATCGGAAGCCACTAGACTACCAAGTCCGTCCTCAATATGGACCAGCCCCCCTTCTCAAACAGCTAGTGTACATGTTGAACTCGGGCTTTTAAGGTGTTAAAATTTTGTCTGAAAGCTCAAACATTCCTTCCCGGAAAATGCTTGTAGAAAACATTGAACTGAGATACAGGTGAGTTTTAAAAGAATTTGAGTGCCTGAAGCAGTTATGGCACTACATTACATAAGAATTATTACGGTCGATAAAAATATGTAAATTAAGGAGAACTGTTTCTACATCTATAAAGAAAAAGACCGACGATTGTTATCGACATGTCAAATGATTGATTAGTTTTCATATTTTACTGTAAAAATATAGAAACAGAGCCCGAACTAGTTTTAGTATTAATTACGATCTGTGCCAATGATAGGAACCATGTACCAGTTATGGACATAATTCTTAATTTCGGTTCCACTTCACACTATTTGCACCGACGAACCGAAGTGACAGCTAGAACAAACAAATTCAAATTTGTTGTCCTCGACGCCATGATGAAAAATAGCCGAACACTACCGCAACCTATGGGTTACCGCAACCCAACGGTTCGCGTTGATTTGATAGCTTGATCTCAAACCCCCGTGTGTTCATATCTCGCATTTAGTATCATACAGGCGTATCTCAAATGATCTATTCCTCTTCATTGAAATGTGACCAATACTCGGATGATCTCTCGGTGTGTTTCGGTGAAGGACGACTAGGACTATATCTAAATTGAGTTTAAATAAGGGCGAAAGTAACATGAGAGAGTTCTCTTCATCGACTCTCTCTTCTGCAAATTAAAGTGACAAGATGCAAATTCAATCGAACTTTTTTACACTTAGACGCTAGATTGCATCACAACCTAGCGATTTATGATAAAAAAATTCAACCATACTTGCATCTTGTCACTTTAATTTGCAGAAGAGAGAGTCGATAAAGAGAACTCTCTCATGTTACTTTCGCCCTTATTTAAACTCAATCTAGCTATATTATAGCTTCTGAAACAACAAAAACAACAGAAAATGAATTTTCAGCCGAGGTATTAGCCAAAGAGAAAATCGATGAAGAGAAATCGATTATTGTAGATACGCCCGTATACGCCTAAACGCGTGATATAGGAGAAGGTTCGCATTGACATTGACAGAAACGTTCGCTTAAACCCATAAATCCGTCCTTCCCATTTTTTTTTCTTCAATCCTTAACCTCGAAACAGCCGCGAGTACTTCGGCTTCCCAAACTAACATAGTTTTAAGGCAGTAATAAATTGTAAAATTTAAAATCATTGTAAAAACAAAAGATTTCGGCTCAGTTATGCCCATGTGGCGCCCGAGCCTTCCAAATAAACGAATAAGTAAAAAAAAAAAAGAAACGTTCGCTTTTAGCGGGGACACTTTTGAAACACCACTGTCACGTCGGTTCGTCGGTGCTATTTGCATGCATTCTTGATGGTATACTGAGGCCTACTGAGGCTAATGTTTGATGATTGATCGTATTAAAATTTGTTAATCATGTTTGTCTTTTACCAATCGTAAAAACTATTCTCCCACCGAATCGAAACGCACAAGCTCACACTACTGGCAGGAGCAGCAGCAGCATGTCGAAGATGGTACGCTTGTTAAGAGTCTCCACTTGCTGGTGCTATTCCCATACATCACACATCATCTGTGGTGACGATGGCGATACAGAGACTAGCACTAGAGAGACCCATAGGAAGCGAGAGAGAACGAACGAGCACATGGTGGGAGCGCACGCGGCCGCGGCGGGAAGAACGAATCTGTTCAAATTTGTTGTCGTTCTTTTTCGCTAAACTCTCGTCGACTCGACGAATCGTTGTTGAAAGGCGACAAGACAAGAACAACAAGGTTGAGTCGAGAGCGAACGCGGTTCATCCTCATCATCGCCATCGCCGCATCGTCGTCGTCGTCGTTTGGCACAGGTGACCTTTTGGGCGCTTATCTCACGATTTTTTTTTTCGTATTGTTTTGGTTGTTTGATAACATAATACGGCAAGGGAAAAAAGCTCATCGGCTCATCGTGGCCCGCAACGCAACATTATTGGATTTATGTTGAGGTGGGTGATAATACTGGAAACAAGTTGGTATCTGGTGGTGGTGTCTGCGGTCTTAAGTAGTGTGTGTATGTGTGCGTGCCTTTTTGGCAAAGTGGCCAGAGCTTATCTATTTAGGCCTCATCAACTCGATTGGCAAATGAATACTAATTTTCCAATAAAACGAGACAGTTCATCACGCAATAGTATTTCTTTTCCTAATCTACGATTGAAATGGGATAAAAGAGGTCGAATACGAAAATAGATTTAAACGCATTGAATGTTTTGTGACATGGATGTTTTGTACTGTGTTAGACACTTAAATAATATAATAATTACTTTTCGTTGCGTTGTATTCCTTGTAAACGGAGTTTTTTTTTCCTTCTACGTTGCTATCTAGTTGAAGATTGGTGTAAAAAAGACATGTAAACTTTCATTGCCGGCCACATCCATCTTATTCGATTTGGCTTAGCAATTTTTAATTTTACTCCAGACAAAAAAGATCTGTTGTATTTTAAGTTTTCAAAAGTCTATCAATTACATTCTTTACAAATTCATTTAGAATTCAAGTCTTTCAATTATAATATCTACACACTTTTGTCGAAATTTATTTTCATGAGCTGTTAAAACTCCTGCCAACAAATTAGTTTCCTATTCAACAAATTAAAAAAAAAATGAAAATTAATTTTTATAGCTTTTCAGCTTGTCTTCCATGTTCTACCATGCGAATCGTTGTTTTGTGGGGCTGCTCATAGCAGCACATTTCAAATGTTTGAGGTAGAAAAAATATTTTTCGCATCCTCTGCCACATAGCTGCCGGCAGCGGTTACCTTTGTTATGATTTATGTGGAAGCTTAACATGATAAACAGCTTACGAGTTCGTCAGCTGTTTGACCTGATTTTGCTGGGGTGTAGGATTAGGGAAAATGCTATCCATAGCCTAACAATTGAGATTCTATATATTTTAAAAACATCGGCAAGTGCTTGAAATCGGTAAAAGCTGGGTAACGCGTTTCTAAAAGAAAAAGATATTGGCCGTACACTGACAGTAAGGAATTTTGCTTCAGCAAACCTGAGCGTCCGTTGTTCATATTAGGAGCATCTGTTCTCTGAGTTTGCGACGGCTGATAAACGTCTGAGTATCAGTGGAGGAACCTAAGCTCAACTGTGACCTATGGCTTCCTAAGGCCCTTCGAGTCAGTCGTAAAAAACAATGTAGGTAACCTAAAATCAGCAACAGAATAATACGAACTGAGACCAACGGCAACGACCCCAACGAACAAAAAGGACAGGACGTGCGATGGGAACCTCGGTACGTAGAAATGCCGATCTCTCAACTTCATTGGGAGCACCCGCATACTCGTCGATCTACTGAAAGATCGCGGGTTCATGCAGGATCCATGGTGCGAACGATTAGAGTTAGTCATACCATGTACCAGAGCACCAAGAGATTGAGGAGGAGGTTGGCAGATTGAAAAACAACAAAGCTGCTGGAGCAGACTACCAAGCGAGCGTCTGAAATACGGTGGAGCCTGAAAAGGCTGGCCCGTCCCGGAACGATGGGAACAAGGGGTTGCGACCATTGGTGGGCCCTCAGCAGCCACAGAGCAGGGCGATCCAAGGAGAGGTAGAGCGGAAGAAGAAGAAGAGGAAGAATCCGCCGGTAGAAGAGCAGGACGCCAAGCCAAGGCGCAGGAGGGTACGTGCCAAGCGCGAGAAAGGTGACGCGCTCGTCATCAAGACTGAACAGTCGAAATACTCGGACGTCTTGAAGGCGATGAGGTGCGACGCCAAGCTTGAGGGTCTTGGAGCCGACGTACGCAGTATCAGACGTACTCGTACGGACGAAATGATCTTGGAGCTTAAGCGCGAGAAGGATCACAAGGGCGCCGCCTACAAGAGGCTGGCAGAAGAGGTCCTTGGTGATGGAGTGGAGGTGAGGGCTCTTACGCATGAGGCGACTCTGAAGTTCAAAGACCTAGACGAGATCACCGAAGCGGGAGAGCTCGTCACGGCACTGCGGCAACAGTGCGATGTTCAGGTGGCCGCCACAGCCGTCAGGCTGCGGAAGGGGCCAGCAGGGACACATATAGCTCTGGTTCAGCTACATGTGGCGGACGTTAAAAAGTCCGTTAAAGTAGGGCGGATAAAGGTGGGCTGGTGCGTATGTCCTCTGACATTCCACGAGCCACCAGAGGTTTGCTTTAGGTGTCTGGAACCAGGACACAAGTCGTGGGACTGCAAAGGCCCCGACAGGCGCAAACTGTGCAGGCGATGCGGCGCTGAAGGTCATAAGGCCCAAAGCTGCACGAGTCCGCCCATCTGCATGATCTGTACCGGGAAATCCTCGAACAACAGACATCCGATGGGTGGTCCAAGGTGCCCAGCCTTCAAGAAAGCCGCAGTGAACAACAAATCACAATGCAGGTAACGCAGCTGAACCTGAACCACTGTGATGCGGCTCAGCAACTGCTTTGTCAGGCAGTTTCTAAGTGGGAGACGGATATCGCCATCATATCGGACCCATACCGAGTACCCGCCGGCAACGGCAACTGGGTCGCGGATGGGACCAGAAAAATGGCGGCGATATGGACGACGGGTAAATACCCCGTTCAGGAGTTGGTGTCTACTACCTATGAGGGCTTCGTGGTCGCCAAAGTAAACGGGGTCTTCTTCTGCAGCCGTTATGCGCCTCCGCGGTGGCCGATCGAGCAGTTCATGCAAATGCTGGACCGATTAACGACCGTGCTAACAGGGCGAAGGCCGGTGGTAATAGCGGGCGACTTTAATGCCTGGGCCGTTGAATGGGGAAGCCGTTTCACGAACCAGCGGGGTCAGATCCTGCTAGAAACACTGGCCATCTTAGATGTCGACTTGGCTAATGTCGGTACCAAGAGTACCATTAGTCGAAACGGAGCGGAGTCAATTATTGACGTGACCTTTTGCAGTCCTGGCCTAACAAGTAGTTCGAACTGGAGAGTAGATGATGGCTACACTCACAGCGACCCCCTGGCGGTTCGCTACAGTATCGACTACAACAACAGCAGACAGCGGATAGAAGAAGAGGCGGCTAGGCCAAGGCCAAGCCCTCGTAGGTGGAAGACATCATACTTCGACGAAGAGGTATTTAGGGAAGCGCTCCGCCGTGAGCGAAGCTTAATCGGTTTAGACGGCGAAGAGCTGGTAGCGGTGCTCTCACGTGCGTGTGATGCGACCATGCCTAGGCGAGTCCACCCTAGAAATGGGAGGCCACCGGCTTACTGGTGGACCGACGCGATTGCTGACCTGCGCCGCGCCTGCCTACGGGCTAGGCGGCGGATGCAGCGAGCACAATCAGAGGAAGAGTGAAACGAACGGCGGGTGGTGTTCGCCGCTGCAAAAGCCGCGCTCAAGACCGAGATAAGAGCAAGCAAAAAGGCCTGCTTCGAGGGTCTCTGTCAGAGTGCCAATACGAAACCGTGGGGTGACGCCTACAGGATCGTTATGGCCAAGACGAGAGGTGTGATGGCTCCTACAGAGCAATCTCCAGAGATGTTGGAGGGGATCATTGGAGGACTTTTTCCGCGTCATGATCCTAGTCCTTGGCCTCCTTTCGTTGGACAGCCGGGGACTGGGGCTGGCGATGAGGAGAGGGTCACCGATGTGGAACTTGCGGGGATAGCTAAGTCCCTTAGCGTAGGTAAGGCCCCAGGTCCGGACGGAGTCCGAACCTGGCAGCAGACGGAGATCAGTGTAGGAGAGTGTACTATCCTGTCAAAGCGCTCCGTCAAACACTTGGGCGTGATGATCGACGATAAGCTTACCTTCGGTAGCCACAGCGATTATGCCTGTAAAAGTGCCTCCACAGCTATTGCGGCACTGTCCCGGATGATGTCCAATAGCTCTGCGGTGTACGCCAGTAAGCGCAAGCTTCTGGCTAGTGTTGCTACGTCCATACTTAGGTATGGCGGCCCGGCGTGGGGCACCGCGCTAACTACTAAATGCTACCGACGGAAGCTGGAAAGTACTTACAGGCTTATGTGCCTGAGGGTTGCGAGCGCGTACCGTACCGTGTCACACGACGCTCTCTGCGTCATTACTGGTATGGTGCCTATCAGCATTCTTATCAGTGAGGACATGGAGTGCTTCGAAATGCGCGGCACAAGAGGCATACGTAGGACTGCCAGGATGGCCTCTATGGTCAAATGGCAGCGCGCGTGGGACAGTTCCACCAAAGGAAGGTGGACCCATAGGTTGATACCGAGGGTAGATAGTTGGATTAATAGGCGCCATCGGGAAGTTACATTCCACCTGACACAGGTCCTTTCAGGTCATGGTGGCTTCCGACAGTATCTACACCGTTTCGGGCATGCGGATTCTCCCGAATGCCCAGTGTACAATGATTTAGAGGTAACGGCGGAACACGTTTTGTTCGTGTGCCCACGTTTTCACACAATGCATGACCGCATGCTTGCCACATGCGTGGAGGACACAACTCCAGACAATTTGGTCGAGAGGATGTGTAGGGATGAGGTTAGCTGGAACGCCGTTTCAACGGCTATCACCCATATCGTCTGGGAGCTTCAGAGGAGATGGCGCGTGGACTCAGAGAATGGCTAGTTCAGATGCGGTACAAGAGGTGGTCCAGGGGTTCGGAGTCGGCTTCGTAGGTCATTCCGGTGCCCTGCGGTCGAGATCGACCCTTACAGTGATTAAGTGGCCGCGGAGAGGAAGTCCCGGTAGCGGTGCTGTCGTGACGTCGGTCTACTGGGTTGGATCCGAGCCCGCGGTTGGAAAGGGGTCCCCGGCAAGGGTCGAGGCAGGTGAGACCCTGCTGTCTGCAACCTTCGAGTGCATCTGATAGGGCCTGAAAGGTAGTGATACCCTTCCTTTGCGGGCAGGTCAGATCGGGTCGCACGTGGGCATCAGTTCTTGATGTCTGCTAAGCAGTTGGGCGCGGGCGGGGTTGACCCTGACCGCCTTCCGAGGACAAAGGGAGTGGCGAGGACCACTCGGGAAACTGGCTAAGTGCCAGAATGCTATCGTGATGGGCTCTCCAAAGCGAGTCATCGGTGTTCGTTGCTGCTAGGCTACGCAGCTAACCGTGAGGGTGCGATGGGCACTAGTCCCTCTCTTAAGCAATGCCTTCTTGGTGGCTCCGGAGCGACCATAAAAATGTGTTTTCGTGGGTCGAGGAGAGAGTAGTCCTGGCTTTTATTATTGTTGTAGAAGACGGCCTTAACCCCACACTACCCTAACATTCCTGTTAGGGTGTGTGTTGAGCAGATTTTTCTCCCTATGATTTAGAGTCTTAGCCTGACTGCAAACAAAACCAGAACTGTGGCGGCATCATACGTGAGCTGGTAACAGCATGTGCAGGTTGAGGTGATCGCCACTTACAACATAGAGCGAATGAAGCAACTGGATATCGCCTCAACATACACGCAGATTCAAGAGGAAGCGTTGCCAGACGAGAGTGAGCTTAATGTGTCCCCTTTAGAAGACTGCTGGAGAACAATGAAAGCAGCCATCAATGACGCAGCCGAGAGCACCATCGGGTACATAGAAAAGAATCAACGACACGAACGGTTCGATGAGGAGTACTGAGCGATTTCTGAGGAGAAGAACGTAGCATGGGCGGTAATGCTGCAGCAAGGAACCCGGCATAACGTGGTACGTTACAACCAGAAGCTCAACGCAACGGCTTTGTGCTGCGAGCCGAAATATACGGGAATTAGGACGGGAGCCTCTTGACGGATAGACGTGCTGTGATAGAAAGGTGACAGCAGCACTTCGATGAGCACCTGAATGGCAGGGAGAACGTAGGCATGGGAGACCATGACAACGGAGGAGACTACGCCGATGCAGCAGAGGACGGAAACGAGCCAACTCCCTTGTTGAGGGAAGTTAAGGATGCCATTCACCAGCTCAAAACCAATAAAGCAGCTGGTAAGGATGGTATAGCAGCCGAACTTATCAAGATGGGCCCAGAAAAGTTGGCCAACTGTCTTCACCGGTTGGTAGTCAGGTTGTGGGAAACCGAACAGCTACCGGAGGAGTGGAAGAAAGAGGTAATCTGCCCCATTCACAAGAAAGGCGACCATTTGGAATGTGAGAACTTCAGGGCGATCACTATTTTGAATGCTACCTACAAAGTGCTATCCCAGATCATCTTCCGTCGTCTGTCACCTAAAACGAATGAGTTCGTGGGAAGTTATCAGGCTGGTTTCATCGACGGCCGATCGACAACGGACCAGATCTCTACCGTACGGCAAATCCTCCAGAAATACCGTGAATACCAGGTCCCAACGCATCACCTGTTCATCGACTTCAAAGCGGCATACGACTAGGGCTGTGCATTTATCGATATTATCGATAATATCGATATTATCGGATCAAATTTATCGATACGATATCCGATATTGCTCAAACCAATATTAAACAATAACGATAAAGGCTAACTATTTCCGATATTTCCGATTAATTTGAATGTTAAGGTCAGACATTGTAATAGTTAAATTTGAATTTCATTATTCTAGCAACATCATTGATCCCATATGTTCACTTGCAACATATGTTTTATTAAAAAGGCACACATATTCGTCATTTTTGTGTTTGTTGCCTTTTAATAAAGTTATCGGATATCGATACGATATCGATAATTTGGAATCCGATATATCGCCGATACCGATATGAGATGAATTGCGTATCGCCGATACCGATAAACCGCCACGATGCACAGCCCTACATACGACAGTATCGATTACTCGGAACTATGGAAAACCAGAGACAAGTATGGCTTTCCTAGGATGCTGTCTAGGCTGGTCAAAGTAACGATGGACTATGTATAAAACAGCGTAAGGTTTCCAGATAAACTGCCCAGTTCATCGGGAACTGCGACTTGATGACGGACTCTCATGCGTAATGTATGACGCCAGTCTTTAAGGCGTAATTCCGTACGAACCGACATGAACAGCCGAAGTACCACTTTCAACCAATCCGGTCAATTTGTCTGCCTTGCGAATGCCATAGAGGTTGCTTTCAGAGCATTTCGTGGTAGGTCTGAAATGCGTCAGAAACAAAGTCAAAGTACATTCTGGTAGGCGGAATCACTATTTCCTGGAAGGATGATTAACGGGCACTCATCTTAATCGAAAAACATGAACACACCCGCCATGATTTCAACACCACCGCATCGCATCGCCACCCGCCCGCCACAGTCAAACGATCCATAATCACCCGGAAAACGTGAAGAAATTTTCACCGGCAACAACAGGCAAAGCCAATGATGCAACCAAACCAACCAGTAAGATGACGTGCGTCAGTCTAGGAAAAAACAGTACATAGTTGTGCTACTCCCATTCGAATGGGGAAATTTACGATGTCGTACCACCACGGAAGTGTAGGGATCGCGCAGGAAAAATCTAACTGTTATGCAGTGTTTTTTCCCTCTGCCAAATACTTGCGAACACCGCTGATCCAATTCCTCTCCCCTTTGATTGGGCACATTGAAGATCAATTGGATACAAGCTGACCGAACCGCAACGCAGTCCACCCCCAACCCACCACCGAGAACACATGTTTCTGGCGGGCGTTTTTTTTTTTTTCTGGGAGGTCTATTTTCCGTGTTTTCATCGACACCGCCCGACGAATCCAAATCCGAACGGGACGAACGGACAAACGCACAAACACATCTCTACGGCGGCGCGCAGAGGTTCCGACGACGACGACGACGCCGAACAACAATCGGGTCACTGTCATTCATCACACTCCAATTATCGGGGCCTGACAACCGATAACAACACACAAACGGCGGCACATACAAATAGGCAGGCAAGCAGAGAGAGACATTTGCCGTGGGTCAGTACCACACCGACGGCCGCATTGATGTTGGGGCGGCATTGCATTGTGGTTGGCTGAATGGTGGGTAAGGAATGGTATAGGACTGGGTTTAGCATTCTCCGATCAAAGAAGAGCAAAAACGGAACATCGTATCGATATAAATCGACCGACTATGGGATGTGTGCATTGTGGTCGAGAATGGAATTCTAAAGGATGAAATGACATGATTTAAATAAAAATTATTTACTTCCCGTGTAACATTTTAGGTTCCTTGCTCAAGAACATATACGTTCCATGAAACCCAATCATAGCACCATTCACAAACATCCGATTCTCCTATTTACCACTCACCAGAAATATCCAGGTTCACATGATTTTACCTGGTAGATTTAGTGGCCACTCTGGTATTATTCTACTTGTAGGACGAATACCGAGCGATTGAAGGATGGAAGTAGGGTTTCATTAAACATCTGCACAACAAAAACCAAGTAACGTTTCGCTCCTGTAGCCTAGAATCATCAATCATCTGTAACATTCCTAATTTTCCATTTTTTGTTCTAGGTACTAGATACTTGTGTCTTGCATAGTGGGTTGAGGAAAAATGCTCAAAACAAAATGTATGTCCATTCTGGCGAAACTAGCTTTATAAAGCCAACCACGTCCTTGGATGATAAGATCCTGAGAAGGGCTTGCTGAGAACTTTGAACCTACGTTGGGTGAGTGCACTGCAATAGCAGAGGATGTGTTCTGATGCTTCACTCTCCTCGTCATAGAAGCGATAATTTGAGATTTGGATTGCTTCAATCTTTTGTAGATGGTATCTGCAGGGACCTAGGCAGGGACAGTGTCCAGTTTACCTAAAGACAGGTGTAGATGTTGAGATCCCTTTTGGTGAGACCTAATAGCCCAAGCAACCAAAAGTTCGGATAAAATAGCATGTTTGGGCTTAATCAGCTATTCGAAGGTATATGAATAGCATTCTATTCAGCTCACTTTTTAAGTAATTAACCGAACTTCAGTTCACAAAAAGTACACTTGTGTCGCTGAAAGGAACGCTATTCAGCTTAAAAATAAACTTCGAAAAAATGAAAAAAAAAAAATGTTTAGTCCTCAAAAGTAATTTATTATTAAGAACCATTAGTTCATGTGGAATCCAAATTGATTAATACCTTGAAATAATGTTTGATGTTTTTTACTTGAGATTTGAACTCGGGATCTCCTCGTTGAAAGTCGGTGCCTAACCACTACTCCATGTATGTGTTGTTATGCACTGTGGGATTTTACTCAATGTGCTGATATCATATAGTAGAGCTCAATCAGGTTCGCGTGTGAACTTTCTCTGAACTTGGAATAGTTTTTGAAGTCGAAAGTTCGAAAGAAGTTCACGTGGAACTTCTTGTGAACTTACGCAGTTTGACATTTTCAGTTTGTTGTGGTTCGCAGTGCAAAGCAATAAATTAAGGCCAGTGTATCGACTTCAAGAAAAGATTATAAGTTTTCAGCTTGGTTTTCAGTGAATACGATTGCGTCGATTACCGGTGCGCTGCAGTGACAAGTGAGACGGGTGTGAAAACATCCAGCAAAGCTGGAAAATTTTTGTGCGCAGCCGAAAAACCCCCGGCGGCATCCTGGGTGGAACAGTTTTCCGCTGCGGGGCAGCCTTTGATCCACACAATACGGATCCTTTGCGTTGATTACAAGTAAGTACGTTCAAATATTATAGTGGAACAAAGTGTACTTGTGGAATTAACACAAGCTGTGGCTGCTGGGCTCGATTTCCGAGTGATTTAATTGAAGGAGAACTTCTCCCCGGCCCCGCTGTCGCCGAAGTTCAAGTGAAGTTCACTTTTGGTACGGTTAATATTTATCCGAACTTTCAGTAGTAAGTTCAAAACAAGTTCGAAACAAGTTCGGAACGGATGATTTCAAGTTGTTAGAATATGTTCAAATGAACTATAAAGGCACACAAAAGTTCAACATGAGTTCGGTTAATATTTGATTGAACTCTGTTTTAAAGTTCAACATAAGTTCTTTTTGAACCTTTTTTCGACTTTAATGTCGTTTTGAAGAGAAGTCAAAAGCTTGTATACATGTACTTCCAAGTTCATAAACAATACAAGAGTAACTTTTTGGAGAATTAAGTTCAACGAAACCTGGAATTGAACCGAACTTGAACTTCTGAGTTCGTTCTTCAAGTGGAATCCGAACTTTTGGTTGCTTGGGAGTTGCTGGGTTTTCTTGGGGTTTATCGTTACGAGCCTTTTGGATTGACTCGTATGGGGAAGTGCATTCCAGTTTGATGTGATTAGACTGACCATATATTTGTTCAGTTCCATTTTAACAGAGCAGTCTGAGATCCCGCAGAAGGACTCAGGGCCAATGAACCTTTCATTAGATCCATTTCCGGCTAGCTCATCAGCAATCACGTTTTCCTCTAGACCCGTATGTCCTGGAAGACTCGATTGCGTATGCATAAGTTTTTCAAAGCCAGGAATTCCTGGAGGCACTCCTAAAAGAATTCACAGAAGAAATCCTGGAGGAATTTCTAGAGAACTACTAGAAAAATTTCTTAAGGATGTTCCCGGAGAAAGGTCTGAAAAGTACCGAAGGAACTCTTCAGAAGAATGCCGGATGAACTCATAAACAAATTTTCGGTGAACACCCCGGAGGAATTCTCTTGTAAAAATTCTTGAAATAACTCCAGAAGAATCCTGAGGTACACCTAAGTGATTTCCTGGGGATTTTCCTGGAGAAAGTGTCAGAGGAAACCCTAAAGGAAACTCATGGAGAAACTCTTGAAGAAATCCCAGAAGAAGTCTGGAAAGAATTTATAGAGGAAGTCCGGAGAATCTCTCAAAGGAATTCCCGAAGAAACTCCTAAAGAAGATTCCAGGTAGGACCCCAGAAGAAAATTCTTAAAAGAACTCCTAAAGGAATTTCTGGATGCACTGAAAGAATTCTCGAAACTGGTAGCGAAATTTCTGGAGAAGGTATTTGAGGAGCTTCTGAAGGAAATCCGGAGGAACTACGGAAATAATTACCAGGAAAACCTCCGGAAACAATTCTTGGAAGTTCTTCCGCTGGAAGTAAAAAAAAAACTGCTTCAGGCAACTCTCAAACAGGCATCCCCGAAGCAGGCTTGATAGAAACTGAAAGAAGACATTTACTTTTGTGAAGATACATTGTCTTCTTTCAAATGTTGTGAAGACTTTTGAATACATTTGCAAGTTG
Organism: Aedes albopictus; assembly: GCF_035046485.1. Classification (NCBI taxonomy): domain Eukaryota; kingdom Metazoa; phylum Arthropoda; class Insecta; order Diptera; family Culicidae; genus Aedes; species Aedes albopictus. The sequence continues at coordinate 478,190,160 of NC_085137.1, read as the reverse complement.
AGAATATATTTATGTTTTGTCAATCACGCAGCTTAATTCTGTAATAAAAACGAAATGATATACTGTAAATATGATGGGGATGCCAGTGAGATTTGGTTTGGTATATATTGTAATAAAAAACATGAAAACTTTGAAGAGTACTACTAGCGACTAATGTAAGACTTTTACAGAAACCACAAAATTACAGAATGTATTTCGATTTTATTTTTCAGTAATTCTAAAAAGACAAAATTTACAGGAACCAACTTTTGTGAAATATTTGACAAGGTTTCTTCTAAAAATTTCACTTTTTTCGAAAATTCCTACCAAGATTTCTTTACAATTTATATCAAGAAGTATATCAAGAATTTTATTAAGAACTCCTCGCAAATTTATCCGAAGATTTGTCCAAGAATATCCAAGATTTCTCCTGATAGCTCTACGACATTTCTGGAATTTCTTAGAGAACATTTTTAGTAATTCCTTAAAAAAATCTTGAGGAATTCTTCTCCAATACTTTCGGGAATTTTCCAAATATTCTTTTGAGGGTTGTTCCAGAACTTTTTTAAAAGATTCCCCTGAAATTCTACTGAGAATATTTTCAGAAACCGTTGCTGAAACAAATGCCGATAATATGTCTTCATCAGGGCGCAAAATTTTCGAGCAGACGGGTTGAAGTTCACCGTGCGGCAATTTTCATTCACTTGTTTGCATATTCATATTTAGCTGAATGAACTGAATGAAAGTCAATGAATATTTGTAAACATCTAACAAAGTGTTAAATTGCTGATAAAATATTAACGTTACGATAACATTTAACGGCGCTTTACACAGATCTTTTCCCATTTGATTGTTGTGGAGTGTTTTTGGAAGGAATCGTAGTCATAAACGTAGGTAATTATGAAGATGCTTCTCGATCGGCTTCATATTCAATGACTACGAATTGACTGACTGTGTGAAGAGGGAGAGCGAAAATGAATTTGTTTGTTTTGAATATTCAGTGCAGAATCATTCAAATTCGTGCTGTTTTCAGTCAATGACTATGAACATTTTGCACCCTGGTCTTCAGTAACTCAATTAAAAATGTGTATTAAGAGTTTTTCCACAAATTTCTCCACAAATTTCTCAAGAAATTTCTCCAAGGATCTGGATGAATCCTAGCTACTTTCAAAAATGATGCATAAATATCAGACAATATCTACACATTTTCTTTCAAAGATTTGTCCTTCAGAAAGAATCCTCCTGAAAGTTCAGTGAGCGTTTGCTCATGGTTTCCCCTAAAAAGTCTTTGAAGACTTTTCCAATCCTTCAGAAATGTGTGGTCATCCTTCATCGTTTTTTTTTTTTGAGATTCCTCTAAAAATTTCTCTTTCAGAAGTTTATCCGAGAATTTCTGTAGAAGTAAAAATACTGCGAAGCTTTTTGTATAAATTCTCCCGAGATTGTTTTTTAAACATTCCTCTTGAAGTTTCTGCGAGGATTCCTTCAAATCTTTGTGAGAATTCCTCTACAAATATCCCATAAGTTATTTATTTTTAAATCTTCTTCACACAGGCCATACATTTATCGGATGAATTATCGAAAATTTCCATCCGTGAAGTGTTGACGTCTTTGAAAGAGATCTTTATTTTATAAAAAAAAACAACTTTCTCGAAGAAACCAACTCTCTATAGTGTCTCGGTTAAGAGTTAGACGCTGGCACCACCCTTTCTAATATTATAACAAAGGATCAAATATCCCGAAAACACCAAAACATATTTCTTAAAATTTTTGACAATATGCAGTATTGATGTGTATTTGCTGAAAATTTTAGATTACGATTTTCAGCGCTTTGTGGGGTATTGTAATTTGAATATTACACGTTTTTTCGACTTTTCAATGTTCTCTTCAATTTTTAATATTAATATTCCACCAACTTCTGTCCGAAAGTTATTGTTTGACACATCTGGACAAGAAAATGTTTTAAATTCACATAGTTACTCGTAAAATTTTCAAAATAAGCTTAAAAATACTAATTTTTGACTATTTGAAATTATTTTTAAAATAACTCTGAAACTGTAGGATGTGGACGAATTGTTTATTTTGTCAAAATCAACAACTTTGTCGAAAACGCAAGGTCTCTAGGATGTAAAACAAAATAGTTAACTTTGTCTAAGACACCATGTACAGGAAATGCATCGTTTCAGAGTAAATAATTTTGTCCCGCTAGATTGCGATAATGGCCCTTAGTGCAATGTTTACTTTTGTCTATTGACTTCCAAGATTTCAAAAACAATCCTGCAGAAGTACTTCAATATATACCTCCAAAAAGGGCATTGACCAATCCAAAAGCCTCTGTGGTAGTGGTTTGTGTTCAAATTTCTCGTGTATAAAAACTGTAAGAACTTTGTAAACATGTTTTGTTCTCCCGTATATGGATAGGCTTGCATTAGGTTTCGTGAGACATTTTTTGGACAACTCAATAAGCAAATCTCCAAATTCACATTCGGAAGTAGGTCACAAACTCCTGTACAATGTTCACAGTTCTGTCCGAAAGATTTCATTCAAGAAGCTTTTCATGTTTTCCTTCATGTTTTATTTTCTTGCAATTCTGCTAAAAATACTCTGAAAGAGTTTATTATAAAAAACTTGAGTTTTTATGTCACTAATTGCAAGGATAATCTCTAGGAATCAACTTATAAACTCATCCAAGAATTCTACTAAAAGTTATACAGAAAACAAGAGTTCTTCCAAGTAATCCATCATAAATTGTTAGAACTGATGCACATGTTTCCATACATTTTTATACGTAACTAGCTGTCCCGGCAAACGTCGTTCTGCCTGCCTACAGTGTTTTGTGACATGCAGCTCTGTAGAAAAATACCCCGCAAAATGGAATTTCAAACTTTCTTGTTTTCGGTGCGTTCCCGGTAGATTTTCACAATTATTTTTTTCGTACGAACACGTCGGAGCCCTGCACCAATGAAACACTGAAAGAATTACGTACACTCCCGTTCAAAAGTTTGGGGTCACCCCCTCAAAAACATGTCATTTTTTTAGGCCCATATCTCCGCCAATTTGCGTCCGATTTCAAAACCCTAGGTTTCATTCAAAAGATAATAAGTCAAAGAAACTTTGAACATAATTTAAAAGAAACTTTTTCAAAAAATTTTGTATGTAAACTTAACCCAAAGTTGCCAAATTTTCTTAAAAATGAATATAAACTTACGGCAGTTTCGCTGGAAGTTGGGTCGACCAAATTTTAAGATGAGAGCGGTAATATGACCCATTTTCTATTAGCTTTCATCTGCTTTTTACAGAACTTAGCTAAAAAATCTAGAAAAAAAGTTATTAAGTAAATTAATCCTTGATGTCATCGACCAAAAGTTTGGGGTCACCCCTCAATATGATGTATCGGCCAAAAGTTTGGGGTCACTTTCGTAAAACATGAAAAAGTGATTTGGTGATATCTTCGTCATCTATAGTTCAATTTTAATTCTTGCAGTTCCACGTATCAATAATAAACAAAACTATATTGTAATTGATTTGATCCAGAATTAATATAATGCTCTCAGTCCAAGATTAGACGAAGAAAAAGCTACCCAGGTAACCACTAAGCATTTGAATAAGCCGTGTATCAGCCCGTATTACGCATTTAAACTGCTTGCTGCCCTACATAAGCAGTTCGAATGCATAGCTGCCTTGAGTCAGCATAAGCTGTGCTGCTCAAAAGCTTTCGGCTGTTAATTAGCATTTCAACTGCTTGAAGTGGTTTCACTTGGGAGCATACAGAATGCTTTTCAACTGCTCTTTAAATGCTAGGAGCAAAAAGGTTGGGAGATATGTTACGCATTTGGCAACACATTTTGTCTCTCTCTTACAGAGCCTATGCTTCTGTTTACAAATTTGTGCATCTTATTTGTTTCTTCATTTTCCCCTACTCATCCAAAAGCACCAAAGAAAACATTACTGCAGCTGGATTGGATTGGGAACTTGTCCATCAAAAAATCACCAGTTATTTATCATTTCGTCGGAAAATATGTGCCGAATAGGTGGATGCTTTGGTGGATCATAGGATTGTTTGAAAGAGGGAAGAAACAATCATATTCCACAGATATTTAAAAGAAGGGAGCATTACGTCTACCACAATAAAATATCTCAATGAAAACAAGTTTTGGATGTTGAATCTGAAGTTGTTATCGAATCATTCTTTATATTGGCGATTAAATCAACGCACGCCACCGGGACAGCTTTAGCATCGTGGATCAGGAGCAACAGAATCCGAAGCAGATATGATGATTCAATATCCGGATCGTAAGTTCAAACCTACATCACTACAAAAACCAGCAAAAAAGTACCACCTAGCACCGGCTGGAATATGGAAGGACGATGAAGCGGGGAAGCAGGCTGAGAGAACGAGAAGCAGACGTCAATCTATTTTTGTTTTTTTTTTGCTCGACGAGGCGTTACGCTTCTTTGACATTTCGTCACGACGTTCCTGAAGGGATAGCACTAAGACAGCCCGTTATTTTGCCAAAACCTGCTGTGAGGTAGCACTATAGGCGCATATACGGCTAATTAGCATTAAACGCCTTGCCGTAAAGGCTACTATAATGCTGAAGGAATGCTATTTTAAATGCTTACTGGTTACTTGGGTAGATATAACATGTTCAGTTATGGATTTTCAGTTTCTTGAATTTTCATTATTTTTTTTGTTTTGTACAACTACCATACTAGGGTACTGAGTCACTTGGGCAGTGGCTTCTATTTTGGGTACTTTTCCACTATAACTCAGTAAATTTTGAAACAATTGACTTAAAATTTTGTACACAGCTAAATATTTCTTCACTGCGTTCCAAAAATTATGTCAATTGGTTCAAAATTACTGAGCTGTAGCGGAAAAGTGCCATAGAAGCACTTCCCAAGTGGCTCGACACCCTACCAAGTTCTCAGCTAATATGTAATAACAGATATATCTATATCTACGACTTGTTATTGTGATACTTTCATTTCATCGGGGTTGCAATTGCATTCAACCAAAAAAAGATCTCTTCCGCTCTTTCAGAAACCGACTTAAACTTACACGTGTCCACAAAACTTTTACCCAAACAAATCCATCAACTTGTTCGCTTTTGACCACTGTACGACTTTCCCATCCAACACTATTGTGACCACCCAAGTTTTGCGTCGGTAGATATGTATCATCGGAAGTATCAGCAGCAGCAACAACAGTAGCAACAACACATCTTCGCCGGCTGGTTGGTAGGTGGAACCCCTTTTCTTCGGTCTTTCGTCCTGTTTCGTCTGTCACCCAGTACCACACAATTTCTGGTTCACATTCCGATGGGGCGGCGCGGCGGGCGGACGGGGGCGGACATAACCGGGTGACCGGTATATGTGCGCAATATTTGTTTTCATCCCGCTAATCCCGCTCTCGCACGCAGTTCCACTACATATAGTACTGCGGGCACAACACAGTAACTAAACCAAAGCAAATCGTCGTCCGCCGGTTTCGTGATCGTTTTGAAGGGGTAGAGAGAAAAAAAAATCGCACAAATTCGCACAACTGCCAATAGCTAAATTTACGCCGAAAATTTCTTCCTGCCTCGTTCGGATTCACTCTCGTACCCCAGTTCTTCTAACGACGACGACTATGACTAGACGACGACAACGACGACGCTAGGCCACAACCGGTAGACTCCCACACACAGGCCCCTCCCGGTTTCACACTAGAGTGGCTCCGATATGTTGGTCTCATCTGGAATTTATACTTATTCTTTTCTGGAAAATAGGGTTTCAGTGGTTGATAGGATGCTTTGGGAATTTGAGCTATTTTGGTGCAAAGGAAGTGCCACCGCCAACAGATAACAGTTTGTACCGAGAAGCTTAAGGCAAATGTACGGGGAAGAGTGTTTAATTTTACAGTTTTAACTAGAATTAACTAACTGAATATCAGGTCCACTCAAGATGCACATTATCCTCCATTTGGAACATTTGTGCCGTCGTCTTACTTCTCTCCAGATAACCAGACACTCTTCCCGGGAAGGGAATTTCCCGGGAAAATGTCCTTCATGGAAAATTACAAGCAGTTTTAAGATTACTTGGAGAAAGGACCACTTTGCCCCAATCCACCTAAAGTGGAAACAACGAGGTGTGTGTTGATCTGCGGTTCACAGGAGTTTCCTCTAGTGGACCGAGTAACTGTAGATGGTAAGTGCAAGAAAATGCTTCTTGTTTAAGATGAATGTGTAGTGCGGCAACGTCAAAGAGCACTTTGAGCGTTGTCGTGGGAGTTGAAGAGAACGAGCATCCTTTGGAGATGGCCTAATTTTGATTGGACCATTCTCACTTTACACTTTTGGCTTCATACAAGACATCCATAGGCCAATATTGACCGAGCAACAGTTGTGTAAATCCGTTTGATATACCTACTTGGGTTTTGGATCCCAAGTTTCATCAAAGGCGCGCCGTTATTGCCCGAAGGCCATACAAGCTTTCTTGATCCCTGGCCAAGTTCGCAGGGGATGACGGTATTAAAGTGAAGGAGTTTCATTTTGATTATTGTAATGTAGTGTTCTTTAGTGAAACATATCACCTTTTTAACACTTTAATGCGCCTCCAACGGTTCATCACGAACCGGCGGCTGCAGATGGAGTATGGCTGATCATATGCATCAGACATGCTCGATAAACATGGAGGATCCGCCAGGGCTCATTAGAGTCTATTCCCAAGCAATAGTTCTAAGTCGGTTGGATTTAAGAAGGTTTTGATGATCGTTACAAATCCTAATAAAAGTATTGTAGGATTTGTGACAGGTTTTGGAACCTTTTACAGCCAGCTGACTTCAAAATGTTGTTTGGGCTCTATTTCCCACGTTTCTCGGTTGATTTTGATTAGTAATTCATTAATATCATAGTCGCTTTTTCGAATTTTTAGAATGTTAGTTGGTCATATTTTCTTTAAATAAAGCAATTAAAATCGACCGAAGAATTAATAGTGGGAAGGAGATTTGCAGCACTTAATTGTGCTGATAGATTCGAAGCTAAAGTGCGAACACTTAAACGCATTGTTGACGTCAATGCGTCCGACGTGACATTTTGTACAAAAACTGACTGCTTTTTATTAACTGAACAACGTTACTTGTGTATGGCTAGATTGACATTTCTAGGCTACGCTTGAGAAAATGACATGGTTTATCTAGGTAGGACCGATAGGACAATTGAACGAATTTGAACATTTTTCATAGTATTTGTAGGGGGACAAATACATAATAGTTGACAAGCAATCTTTATTATTTTAAAATTTTATTGCAATCAACTGACCAACTTGACGTATTATTGTTTATCTCTTAAATGGCATTTTGACACCAACAGAAAAATATCAGAAGTTCAGTTGCATGTTTCTGTGGGTTTTGGACCGATGACAATTTAAGGACACAAGAGATGAACACAGAGAAGTAGAAAACGATTAGCGAAATCAAGAAAACAATTTGACACAGGATCGACTATATTTTAACATACAGGGTTTGATTGATTCGATGAAAAAAAAACAAACATACGACAACTGACTTAACGAGAAGAAAAACATATTGAACCATACCACAAAATCGAACAAGACGACAAACACAAACCGTGTGACCATAACACTACATAGGCAAATCCTGACTGACTGACCAATTGAAAACTTTCCAACCTTCTACCGTAACTTTCTGAGTCAGTAGGCAACAGTGTCTTAATGGATATCATTTTCCACGTACGGCTGGCAAACTGCTTCTGAAAGATTACGTACTCTTTTCTATCTTCGGGTCTAGTGTAGAGGTTTCAACTCTATTCAGAGTGCAGCTAGAAACCTAGCAAAAAAAAAAAGCCATACAAGCTTTCTTGATTCTGAACTCTATATGAGGTGTTCAGGAGGGCTTGGAATCAAGAATAACTCCAACGTACTTAAACTTGTTCAGTCACACTGATTTCAGAATCAGACGCCAAGGTTGAACGCCATTACGATTTGGCCTTTCCATAAAAAGAACAATAGATGTTTTACTCGCATTTACCGAAAGGCCATATTGACGACACCACCTCTTAACTACCTAAACTGCGCCTGGCGACGTGTCCGAAAGGCTGCTGATGCACATATCAACTAACAATGCTAGGTGGTAAGTAATCGACAAAACCACAACTAGGAAATTGCTGTTATTGAGATGCCTCAATGGCGTATCTGCTACGAGATTCCACATAAGTGGTGACAGATGACTCCCTCTTGGGGGCATCTACAAACACTCAATCGCTGCTTGATGTAATGTCGAAAGCAGATGTCAGTTTTAGAGCATTTGGTAGGTCCAATTGGTAATCTATATATCTCTTTATTGTGCACTCAACAGATTCTATACACTCTTAGAAAAAATCATGTAAATTTAAGTTCACTTAGATGCACATAAAAGGAGCGGCTCGTTTGACACAAATTGACGTCTTTTATCACAAATAAAGTAGAGCTAGCAATCGCTAGAGCCGAAGCGAGAGCATATGTTTTATAAGTAAAATATTGAACTGGATTCAAACTCTGTTCCGCTGATTGAGAGGCACGTACTTTACCTCTCTGCTGAATCATCGAGTTGCGAGACAAACGATAAATGTAAAACTGTTTCTACCTATCTGGTCAGATAGGTTTGTCGACATCTTGTGCAACCAACTCGAACTTACATGATGGATGTAAAATTGAGTCAAATTTGCCATTCAGTCATGAAATGTTTACGTACGATGATGGTTTACGCCACGTGTAAAATACTAATTTTTTAAGAGTGTAGTTATGATTCTCCGAGCCAAGGTCATATATAAGAACATCAGGTCATCTGAAGCTGTAATAACCACACAATCGGGGAAGAATGTACAGAGAAAACATTCCAGAACTCTCTAATCAGAGGAAGTTTAATCGCCGCGAAGCTCATTCGCTCGGAAATCCGTAAATTTTTCTAAGATTTTGTTCAACCGACAGACTTCATTTAAACTGGAAACTTTTATACAAAGGTTTTTTCCAGCCGGATCGTTCAGAGAGTTTTCTGGTAGGCCTTGCGAGCTGTCCTGAAAGCCTCCGATCCAGCCAAACGTCGTCTGTTCCGTTCCAACTCTCAGATCAGAATTCAACCAAGGGGTTCCTCTTGTGGTCTTTACAGATCGTAGAGGGCAAGCTTCTTCAAAAGCATCCATTATGAAAAACGTTGCACTATCAACGACATCATCTAAATCACTTGGAGTGTCAAATGGTGAGAATGCATGAAATTTGGCCGCAACCAAATCCTCAAAGAGATCCCAGTTGGTTGACTGGGGATTCCTGAAATGCAAAGTCTGCGAAGTAACATTCAAGTGTTTAAAAAAAAAGGTGTAACGATGGTCAGATAAAGATTCTTCATCTGACACATGCCAATTGGTCAGCTCGTGACAAATTCTACTAGAGTTAAGCGTTTTGTCTAACACTTCCTCTCCTGCAGATACCATGAAGGTTGAGCGGCTACCTATGTTAAGTAATCCAAAATCTGTACTACTTGAGTTCTTTATCAAACTGGAGCCTCTCAAGTTAATATCTTAGCTGCCCAGACGATATGGTGAGCATTAACATTGCTGCCAATAATTATCCGATGGGCTTTTGAAGTACAGTATGCGATGACTTGTTCAAAAGCATCCGTAGGGGATGGTTTATCATGCGGTGAATAAACCGAGTCATAGACGTATTTCCTGTTGAAGTTTTTAACAGATACTTCGATTGTGATATCACTTTAATCTCTAGTAGTTAGTTCAGCGATGAGCAATTATTGCGTTGCTGACAAGCACACATACTCGAGGCATGACACATGATTTGCCATTTCATTTTTACTGAAAGTAGCAAACATCGGGTTTACAAGGATTCCTAGATAGAATTTCGCCTTCCAATAGTAAGGTTCTTGGACTAAGGCCAATTGGGCTGTACCGTTTTACAAAGATTGATGGTTGCTGTTTTTTTAAGCCGTAGATTTATCTGAGCTATCCTTACCGTAGCCACTACCCAAACTAGGCAAGATTAAACCCTTTACAATTACAACACAACAAAAACAGCAGATATGAAACCAGAACGATATCGATTAAAAACGCCAAAGACGAGGGTACACAGAGTATACTATGTTATTCGCATAATGCATAACCACATAGGCAAAAATTTAAACTAATCAAGAACACCTACATAACTCCACCCTGTTTCACCCTCAAGTTTAAGAATGTGCAAATATTTGGCAAAATTTGACAAATTTATTTGTCATGCGCGTACTGACCAAATAAATTTGCAATAACATTGTTGTGCAACTTTGTCACAGCGAATGTTTTGTCATGTTTGCAACTCCAATCAGTACTAGAGTGGCAAACATGTGCAAATGTGAGTTTGTCAATTGTTTGTCATACGTGTACTGACCATTGACAAATAATATCACCTAACTATCGAACTGTTACCACTGTAACAAGCGTGGTCCGAAGTACTATTCTTGGCCAGTTGAAACCACCGCTACCGACACTATACAGCTATCTAGGCTGATTGAGAAAAGAAGTTTAAATATTGATGATAATCTTCATATGGGCTCGTAGAGCCAAAAATGGATAACTTTTTAAATTTTATTGGAATCTTTTTCAAAACCTCGCATTTTGTCTTGCCCCGGTTTACCTTACCTTAAAACATTATTGAGAGGGATAGCTCTTCTAGATGTTTTTGACATCATACATAAATTACGTGATGAACACATTTGTCACAACTTTTGAAACAGCCAAAATTTTTTTACAAATTATTACATTTCTGCGCCTTTGGTGCCTAACCTTATCCTAACCTCTTAGGGGCAATTTCTTCACCTCGGCTTAACCGGTAAGCCAGGCTTACCCATACAGTTAAACCTGGCTTAACGCTTAAGCTAGGGTGAAGAAATCGCCCCTTAGACCTATCTCGTTTCAAATTTCTGAAAACTTTCCAAAGATGCCTCCAGGAACTCCGCCCGTCAGAGCTGCTGGGATTGTTCCAGGAATTTATGCTGAGATTTATTGAACTGTTGTGGCTATCTCAGTCTAAAAGAGTTGAAATGGCTAGTTTGGCATAGCCCGACGTTTTGGTCCCTTGCTTTTATTATTTTATGCTATAGTTTTCGTGCTTGGAGTTCCTGCCGGAAGCCCTCCAGGTATTTTTACTAAATTTCCTCTAGGGATTTCTCCAGAGGTTTTTGCAAGAAAGTTTATCATGAATTCCTCTTGGAATTCCTCCAAAAATTTCTATTGAAACCCCATTCAGAAATTCGTGGTGAGATTCCTCCAGGAATTTCGGCTTCGAATCTTCCAAAAACATTTGCTGCTGTTCCTTCAGAAATTTCTCCGGGACTTCCTCCATGAATTCTTCCGGAGATTTCTATAAGACTCCTTTCTGGTATTTTCCTGGGAATTTTTAGGCACTCCTTATGAGTGCCTTCATAATTTTTTCTTGGGAACTCCTGCTGTGATTTCTCCTGAAATTACTGGCAGGTATTCCTGTAGGAATTTTTTTCAGTAATTTCTAAAGAAACTTCTCTTGGGATGTATACACAAATTTCTGTAGGGATTTCTCTTAGGAATACTCTGTGCAAATATCCAGCAATTTATCAAGGGATTTTTCTTATGGATTCTTACAGGAACTCCTGCTGGGATTCTTTCAGAAATTCTACCGGGGATTTACGCAGAGATTTCTCTGGGGTTCCCTCTTCAAGGGATTTCCTTAAGAAATCTCTAAGGATGCTTTCTGTTATTTCTCCAGGAAATACTCAAACAAACCTGCCAATATTCCATCCGGGGATTTCGCCAGAGTTTTTCCATAGATTTCCCTATAATGATTTCCTTTTTGGATTCCGTGGAGATTCCTCTATAATTCCTCCAGGATTTCTTCTAGATATTCGTACAAAAATGTCTTGTCGTATTGCTTCAGGGATTTTTTTTTGTCGTTGTTTTGTTCATTTGTTCAGGAATTTCATCGAAAATCTAAACTTGATTTTTTTTCAGAGATTTGAATTGAAATTTCTCCAATGATTCTCGAAGTAATAACTCCAGGGATTTATCCTGGAATTCTTTTAGGGATGCCTCTAGGGATTTCTTCAGTGAAATTACTCAAGAGATGAATCAGGGAATTCCTCTAGAGGGTTTTACAGAACTTACGTACGGGATTCGTTCAGGAACTTCTGTAGAGGATCGTCCTGTAGTACCTCGGTTACTTTCTTCAGGAATTCTTCCAGGGATTCTTCCAGAAATTCCAACTAAAATTACACCAACGATTTCCTCAGTAATTCCTCTCAAGATTTTTAAAAGTCTCTAAAGGGATTTTCCCACAGAGATTTCTTCCAAGATTTTTTCATGGGTTCCTCTATGAACTTCTCCAGGAATTTCATTAAGAATTGTGCTTACTGTTGTGATAATCATGCTTTTCCGTTACTGAAGTAACTGCATCCAAACACATAATTGTCACAGACACACAGTCGGAAATGTGTTTAGCTTTGAACACTTTGGAAATGGAAACGAAACCAATTCGGATAGTATGTGAAGCTAGGTGTTATGATACAAGCTTTAATTGCTGTAAGTTGCGAAAGGACTGTGCCGACGGAACTTTTTGATTCCATTATTTTCTAGAATTCTTCTATGAGATGGTCATTTGGCCTTTGGACTAAAGAAGACCAGATTAGATCTCTCCTAATGAGAATGTTGTATTTACCTTTTGATTCAGCCTCTAGTGCTTATGCTTTGACGAATTCGCGAATTTCGACTATCACTTGTAGTTTTTCACAGTATCAGCTATCCAGCAGTGGATAACTGACACTGAGGAGACAACAGGTGGTAGTCGAAATATGCATATCTGTCAATGGATTGGCATTAGGGAGCGGAATTAAAAAGTTCAAAGCTGATTATACTCAATTAAAGACGGTATTCTACTTGGCGGGTTTGAAAAGACGGTAAAAGATAAATTTGAGCGTCTCTAGCCGAACAAATAAACTTCTCCTCTTCATAAGTCGTTTCTTATAACTTAATAGATTCTTCATTTTACAAACGAGAGAATCCACCATCTGCTACACGATCAATTACAAGAAGATGATGTACACTACTTCCATATATTTAGACAGTTTATCCCATACTCTTGGCAGTACCACATCCATTTTATCAAAATCAGTTCACATTTCCATAAGCTCATATTGACCACAAACCCTTCCTATTTCAGGAAGTAAAGTTCAAAATTCCAGCATCTCACACTTCTCGCATAATCTTGGGCCACTCTATTCTTCACTCGTCGTCGTCGTCGTCGTCGTCGTGGCCGTCGTCGGACTATGGTGAGGTCGACCAACCAATTTATCAGCAGCAAACAGCACCAGGACCACACATGTACGCCGAGGTACCGTATTTGGGCGATAATATCTTCGCCAGCTTTACTTTTCTTTTTTCGATGATTTAATCTCGCTCTTCGTTGCTCTTCGCCGCGTTGCGCGCGGTTCTTATCGCTCGGTCGGGCGGGACCCAAGCACAACACACGAAATCCACGCTAAAAGGCCATACACAATTGATTAATCAACCGACGGGACTCGGTCACACCACTTGTCTTCCACCGCACTCGCAGAATTCACCGATTTTTTTTGCTTCTTCTAGCGCAATCCACCAGGGACCAAATTCATCAATAATTCTCTTCTCCGTCAACAGAAAAAAAAGCACCAAAACACACAGATTCCACGCGGGGTGGGCAGGTCCAACAAGTGGCCGCCGGCCGCTCCACTCTCACTCGGGGAGATCTCGCTCACCAGAACCACAGAACTTTGTGTGTCCGAAATCCAGTGCAGCACCTGTCGTTGCCGAACTCTCGCTACTCCCCACAAAATCCCCACGCGCTCTTCGCACTAAAACACACCGCTTCAGATATAAAACCTCCGGAAGCTGAAACCGTAAACCGTCGCGCGACAAACTTCTCGATCCTCAAAATCACAGAATCCGACTTCTAATCCTATTTGAAACCGATTCGTCCCCGCGTAGGAGAGAGGTAGGACAAACTTCGAAACCGTTCAGTACTACAGTGTATAGTTGAATAGAAATAGCCGAAACCGGCACCGCCAGCCACCCGCGTGTAGCTGCAGCTACTCATGAACTAAGACGACTGACGGATGGACTACCGATTTCGTACAACACCCAAGAGTTGTGCCGCGCGCGATGATGGTGGAAGAGGCTCTAGAGCTCTACTCTACCTACTTCTACAACAACAGCAGCCGTTCGACTTCGTTCGACTACCGACGACCGAGACCGCACACACCGCCACGCCGGATCGAGTTGCCGAGTTGCCACGCCGAGACTGGCCTATCGTGCGTCTCCACCGAACCAAACACGACCCCTACGATGGCTGGGCTGTTTGGGACTCTCACCCGGTACGACGACGACGATGACGACGGCAACGACGGGGTTCTCTTTTCTCGAAACGAAGTTCGATTTGGAGCAGTGGTGTAGCTAGGGGATGAAGCAGGTTACACATCGGTATGAATTATGATTTTTTTTTATAATTGATGCCCGAGCAGAAGGGCATACCTTACAAATACCATGCGAAGAGCAACATGTGTTCTAATACCTAAAATTGTTATTGCAGCGATATTGTACGAAATGTTATGAGACCATCACAACAACAGTTGGAGGTATTTGAGCAGAGTTTGGTATTGATGTAGTATTTGCTAGTTTAGCAGTGAAAATAACCGAAGAACAAGATTTGCTATTACATCATGAAGTCATCGAACATATGAAACATTTAATAACAAGAAATGTTATGAGTTTGTTATTCAATAACTTTGGAATAACAAATACAGCAATTCAAATTTTAGGTATGTATTTATTATTGAAATAACAAGACTTATTATTTTCTAGGTGTTATTTATACAAAATTATGGTATGTATTCGTTTTTGTTATTTTGCCTGTTATTACCACCTAATGAAGGGCATATCAAGGTATGGTAGTATTGAGGAGAAATACCTTGATATGTTATTCACTTGTTATTTTCTTCTACTCGGGTGGTGTTTCAATGTTCAAAGATGTTTCTCAATATCCTACGGATATTTTGCATACATACATATTTCATAATTGATGGTGGATAGAAAAAAAAATATATAAGGTCATATAGCCACCGCTGTGGAGGCGTCAGCATTCAGCATGACCATGCTGAGGGTGACAAGTTCGATTCCCGGTCGGTCCAGGAGCTTTTCGTAATGGAAATTTACTTGACTTCCTTGGATATAGAGAATCTTCGTGCCCATGCAAAATAATCATTGGCAGAGAAAGCTCCCAGTTAAAAACTGTGGTGTGCTCATAGCACACTAAGCTGCGAAGTAGGCTTTGTTTCACTTACCCAAGAAAAATAAGAAGAATATTTGTGCAACGGCGTCTGTTAACTTTATGCAGTATTGTAGAGATTGCTGTCGAATGCAATGGTTGAGTCTAGTGCATTCAATGCACCCTCACATTTACCCTACTAAGTAGCTCCTGCCATATCCCTTTCGTGACGAACCAGCGCCAGCTCCGTTTCGAAAGGGATATAGGCTTTCATAAGAGGATTTTCATTATAATAGTTCACAATATCAACAATTACATGATAAATATTACTAAACCTGCTGTTGCTTGCTAAGATTTAAATGGTGTTGAATGGGCAAATGGTACATACCTGAAAGAAAGAGAAAACACAGGGGATTAGGAAGTGATTTAATCAATGAAACAATTAAAGATGGGTTCAGAGCAGTCATGGTAACATTTAATTCGTTTACTCAAGGTTTCCAAATTGCTAGCGCCCTCTATGTTGATGCTGGTACGCCTCCATGGAAATTACTTCAATATGGCGCCGCGTTGAGAATTATACCAAGGAACTCCTCTATGAATATGTTTTACATATTTATCGTGGAAAGGCCATTTTCATAACAGTTCAGCAATAATTCTTCTAAAGATTCTTCCAAGAATTAGAATGTATTCCTTCCCATGTACAGGGGATACTCAAAATAACTGGGACAGGTAAAATTTTCACTTTTCAAAAAATGTTCAACTCGCTGTAACTGGCATCAAATAAGTTCATCAACTAGTTGTGTATCAGTGGTCAAAATTTGGAAAAGATCGGGCCATTCTACACGAAGTTATAAAGGTTCTAGAAAAAGGTATAATTATCCGATAGCCAACTTTGAGCTGTTATATCTCCGGATTCAATGAACCGAATGTAATGAAATTTTGATCATTTATGACTAATATAATAAACTTTAAAAAACAGTTTACTTAATTTGAAATTATTAAAAAGAAAAAAAGTTATGGCGATTTAATTTATTCTATGTTTTTTTTAGTAAATTTATCTATTTTTCATATGCATCCCATTACTTTTTCAATTTAATGCCGGCTATTTGGTTGCTTTCCTTTGAAACATAAATATATTCAAGTCAAATGGAGGGAATTTAAATAAACTATAATTACTATCTCGAATTTTGAAACGATGATGAAGTTTTGGATAAATTGGTGTTATATTAGAAAAATAATCCAATCGTAATAATTTTCTTTCTTGTAAAGAATTTTAAGTTTTTAATAGCTCATTATACAAGCCATAAATTATCGAAATTTCATTGCATTCGGTTCGTTGAATCCGGAGATGTAACAGCTCAAAATTGGCTATCGGATAAGTATACCTTTTTCTAGAACCTTTATAACTTCGTGTAGAATGGCCCGATCTTTTCCAAATTTTGACCACTGATACACAACTAGTTGATGAACTTACAGTAAAAAGTAAGAATATTTGATGCCCTTTTCGAAAAGTTACAGCGAGTTGAACATTTTTTGAAAAGTGAAAATTTTACCTGTCCCAGTTATTTTGAGTATCCCCTGTACTTCTTTAGAATTTTCGTCACGACTACTTTCTAGTGCATTGCCAGAAATTCCTGTGGGATTCTTTCAGGATTAATCCAATTATTTCCGGATTTTTTGTAAAAAGATTTTCTCGCAGGATGTAGAACGATTTCTGCAGAATTTCTTGGGATTCATCCAGCTATTTTTTCAGGAATTCCTCCTTTAATTCCTTGAAATTAGTGCACGGGTTTCGAATTCGAGGAATCTTTAAGAAATTCTTTCAAGGATTGCTACAGAAGTTCTTGTACGTTTATTGCTTTGTTATTCTTTTAACATTTCCGGAAGACTTCCTTCAGGCACACTGTCAGATTTAGTCCTGTAGTTTTCCTTTAGGATGTCTCCTGGAATTCTTCTAGAAAGTTCACAAGAAAATCTTCTAGCAATTACTCTAGAATTTCTACAAGGGTTTCTTCAAAAGTTGGAATTCCAGATGATTTATTCTTTAAGAAATTCCTTCAGATGTTCCCTTAAGGTTTTTCTATAAAAATTCAGAAATCTATCTACTAACTTTTTCAGACATTACTGTTGGGATTTCTCCACAAGTTCCTTCACATGTTACTCCATATATTCAGGGGATCTCTCAGTCATTCATTTAGAAATTTATATAAAAAAAACCTCAAGTTCCTCCAGGTGTTCCTGTAGCGATTACGTAGAAACATGCAGACCTTTTTTAAGAGATTTTCAAAGAAATTTTTCCGGGTTTATCAAGGAATTTTTGAAGATATTTTTTCAAGAATACCTGTAGAGTGTAAAACCTCCTTATAGTTCTAATGTCAAACAAGTTTTCAAAAATACAAATAATCAGAAATTATTTTAGTGGTTCTCTAAGAAATTCATCCTGTTTTTTTTTGTTTTTGTAAGATTTCCTCCAAACATTTCTCCAGTACTTCAGGGATGTTTGTGCACTAATGGCTTTAGAAGTTGTATAGGAAGAATCCCTTCAGAGATATCTCTAAGAGAACTTCAAAGAACCTTTACGGATTTCTTCAAGAATCCCTTCAGACATTTGTCAAGCAATGTTTTCTTGGAATTACTTCGAGACTTAAACCAGAAGCTTCTCATGTTTTCAACTTTGAGTTACGGAGGTATCTTAAGCATTTTCTTCAGGTTTTTACTCAGGCATTCATCCAGGAATGCCTAAAGTCCTCACTGATGATATCTCCAAAAGATAACGTCAGAGAATGCTCCAGGAAATTTGTCCGAGAATCCCTACAGACAATTTTTAAGAATTCTTCCAGTATTTTGTGTGAAAATTCTGGGAAAAGTCTGAAAAAATACCTGAATATCTGAAACAATGCCTGCACAAATCTACAAAATAATCCCAGGAGATATTTGTGAAAGAACCGCAGGAGTAAAAAAATGTAGAAATTTCTTCAGTAGTTCCTGAAAGAAATTCTCAAGTATTTATGGATGAATTTCCAAAAGAGTACCTGTAATACTTTTTAAGAAATTTAAGAAAATGTTTTTTTTTTTTGGAAAAAATCCATGGACTAGTCCATGGATAAACTTTTGAAGAAATTCCTAGCTGGAATTCCTGAAGGAATCCCCACAATTCCACAAACGTCTTTGGAGGAATAACTGAAAAAGTCCCTGAGGAATTTTTGAAGGAACTACTGGAAGAAAGCAGTATAGAATTTTGGGAAGAATTTCTGATGCAATCCCTGTAGCCGGGGCCCGTGGCGTTGTAGTCACACATTCACTTCATAAGTGGATGGTCATGGGTTCGATCCCAGCTCCGGCACTTGAAACTTTTCGTCAGTTGCTCTTCCCCCCGAGAGCGGCTGACACCTGCCCCTCTTCTGAGCAACAGCTCTAACGCACCCAGAAACTTGGATATCGGCTAACGGCCTCATAATGGACCCTCAATCGGACTGGAAAAGGAACAAGAGCCACCCATCAACATCCTCGTGCTCATCATTCTACCATGGACAGGATAGAAAAGTAACAGCAGCGCTGGTTGCCCAGTTCGATACAGTAGAATACATTTAGGCGCTGTACAAACTCTAATTGCAGCTGCCAATTGGATTCGCTCACGTAGTGCCCTAGTGGTCAAAAGAGCTGAAAATTAAGTTAAGAAGTTAAAGAATAAAAAAAATCCCTGTTGAAAACTCTGAAGTAAGTCTTACAGTAATTCCAGAAGATTTTTTGAACGAATCCCTAGTTACTTTTTTCGAAAATATTCTCAGGCGAATTTCAGAAGGAGCCCACGGAATTTAACCTAAAGAAATATTTGAAGAAATTTAGAAGAAGCGAGAAAATATAGAAAAAAGCCTTGAATTTTTTTTTTTTTTTTAAGAAACCGATTAGTGAAAATGAACTAACTAGGGAACTTATTAATGCGCTACGCCATCCAGAGAGTAAATTGAAGAAAAATACTCTTCAAAAGTGATTCGGGTGAAAATCTTTCACGAGTTTAGTGAATATTACGTCAACTTGAATCTGAGGAAGAAGACAAGCCGTGTAAAGTGAAGCATTTTACGTTCCTAGAGAATGGGCCGCGAGTGGATTCGAGCTGCGGAAATGAAATGAAAACAGTACGTGGTCCAGTGGCCGTCGCGAGCGTGGCGTATTCAAGTGCAAGGAACGCGAATCGTTCCCGGCCAGAACACAGATTTATTACGCAGACGACGAGAACCTTTAGTTGCTTTAGTTTAGTTTAGTGTTTTCGGAACCAGAAATCCAACTGATATTCCCGACTCTGTTTGGATAAGAAGCCCTGTGGGGGAAAAACTTAGTGAGGAAAAGCATGCTGTATGGGCAGTAGTGACGCCGTGCGCTACTGTACTTAACCCTCTAATACCCAAATTTTTGATTTTGATCTAAATATCATTTTTCGTCATCTAAAATCGATTTAAACATGTTTTGGAAGATGATTCTTTTTTTTTCTCGATTTCGTGAATTTCAGTTTTTGATTTTTCTAATTTTTATTTTTAAACATCCCCACACTTTTGTATTTTTCCTGGAAGCTAATTTGGGGCACGGACTTTTTGAGATGAAAACATTTTGAGATTTTATGATTATTGTTGAAATATTATTATTTTAATTTTTTTTTCACAGAAAATTTTATTTTCCGTGTAATTTTAAGGAAAATAATTTTAGAGTCTATTCGATTCCCTTAAACTATTAAACAATGATAGAATGATTTGGGAAAAATTTGAAATATGTTAATAGTAGCGATTCAATACATAATAAACAATGACTTCTAAAAGGTGACTAGAACATCAATTTTTCAATGATTTTTAAAAAATGTAAAAACGCTTTAAAATACACCAAAAATCATTTTTAAATATACAGAACAGTCCTAAATATCAGCCAAAAATATATAAAAAAAAAAGATTTTCCACGAAACAAAAATTACAAAAATGCTCAAACTATACCCCGTCTAAAGGCGGGATTGGGTATTAGAGGGTTAAGATATTAGTGAAAAGCTTGGAATTTTCTGGAGGACGATGTTGCATCAACGGCGAATTTCCACGGAGTTTTCCGGCGAATTGGTGAGATCGTTTCAGGGTACATATTGTTTTCTTTTATTTCCTCTTTTTTCGCGGCGACGTTCATAAACCATTGAGTAACTTGTTTTTGTTACGTCACAGCTCCTTAACTCCTAGAAATCAGTCTTTTGTTTCATTTCAGAGAGCGAGCAAAGGCGCTTAAAACTAGACACAAGGGCCAGGACACGGACCAAATACCTGTGTTCCACCCAGGATTTCAAGGACTATGGAGTGACATTAAGCTTCTAAGCAACGTCACCCCCACCGATTTTGGTTGGTACGAGATGTCCCCGCCTTTATGGTTTTATTGTAGAATTGAAAACGCTGCACAGTAGGTCTGGCCGCTTTAATGATTGTATTGCAATTTAGATGTACTGCAAGTATTAATAATGACAAGAAAAATGGTAGAAGTAGTCGATTCTATCATTTTCCAGGATTCTTTCAATGAATGGCTGTGGATGTGTAGACTAGACTAGAGTAGACTAGAAAACTTGTCTAATAAAACCGATGAAGGAGTTTCTGAAAAAAGTCTTGGTATATTTTAAATCGAATTAAGCGCAGTAACTTAAAAAGACAATTCACACCGTCTTCAGCCAGAGGCTGCACAGACTGAACACATTACTTACCCAGTGGCTCAGTGATGAATTTTTCGTTTGACGAAAAGTTTCCACCGACTGGAGCGGGAATCGAACCCACACTCCGAGGCTTACGATACGCCTAGACGACTGCCGCCGCTAACCTTTGCAAAGAAATGATAAAAGATTTCCTTACTTTCCTTTTGTTTATTTGTTTATTTTATGCTTCATCTGACTGTGAGTCTTAATGAAGCCTGATAGGGAAAAGTCTATTAGAGATCGTTTAGCTATCTCTGATAGGCATAAAAAACCTTTATCTTGCATCTTGCATCACGTTTCGAAAAGCTCACTGACGCAGTGTACGCTTTGGGTAAAAAAAAGACCCTAATACCAAAGGAAGGTTAAAGGAATCCTTGATCAAACTCATAGAGGAATCACATAGAGAATTTTTGGAGGAATCTGCAGGAAAAAATCTTTTGGGGTTTTAAAGATATTTTAAAGAAACCTCGGAACCTCGGGTGCTGAGGGCCATGCGGGGCGAAAATCGTCTCTCTCCGCTGTAAAAAGCATCCGGCGCACCAGGACCAGGATTATGTTAGTGCTGAAGAAGGAGGAGGCCAAGAAGGGCACCTCCTACAAACCACTGGCGCATGAGGTACTGGGCGAGTGTGTGCAGTTGAGAGCGGATGCGAGTCTCGCATCCACTGCCCGGTTAGTGTCTACGAGCCGCCAGAGGCGTGCTTCAAGTGCTTCGAGCAAGGACACAAGTCGTGAGCGTGAAAAGGAGCAAACTTTGCAGAAAGTGCGGAGTGAAAGGTCACATCGGTGTGCTTAGCTTTGCCCGATGTTTAGGCTCATTTGTTGCCTTAGAGCTAGGAGAAGGATGCAAAGAGCTCGCACTGCTAAGGGTAGAATGGAGCGAAATAAGGCGTGCAGGGCGGCTGAACTGGCAGCGAAAGAAGAGATTAAGGCGCGTAAGCGAACGTGCTACAGGAATCTCTGCCAGGCAGCCAACACGGCCCCCAGGAGTGATACCTACAGGATAGGTATACATGGCCTAAACAAAGGGCGCTTCAGCACTCCCAAAATGCTCGTTATTCCCACGCCATGACATAAGACCATAGGGTCGCAATTTCTTACCACAAAACCCCTCCAAACTAATCGCAAAAGCAAGATCGCTGAAGCGGAACAAGGCTCCGGGTCCGGATGGTATTCCAACAGTAGCCAAAACGGCGGCCATCGAAGCTAGCCCTGACATGTTCAGAAGGACTATGCAGATGTGCCTGGATAAAGGTGAATTTCCGAAGAAATGGGAAAGGCAAAGACTGATTCTACTGCCCAAACTGTTGGAGAGGACCATTCTATCGAGACGATCTATACCGAGAAACCAAATGACTCTGGGCTCTGGAATGGTCGATCATTGTTGGACGCTGTTATAGCTGTAACTAAAATGGCCGACCAAAAAAGTGAACGTTAAATCCACTATTGCGCGGTCGTCACGCTGGACGTGAAGAACGCATTCAACACCGTCAGCTGGACCGCCATCAAGTGTGCCATACACCACTTAGGAGTCCCGAACAGCCTATGCCGGTTACTGGAGAACTACTTCCAGAATAGGGTGCTTATCTGTGACACCGAGGTAATGAAAGGAGCTACAACATCTCTGCGGGGGTACCTCAGGGTTCCATCCTGGAACCGATACTAGGAAACGTAGCGTATGATGGCGTATTGACGCTCACACTTCCACCGGGCGTTTAGCTGGTTGGCTTGCAGTTAAAGAAACAAAAAATATTGCCCTATTGAAAAAAAAAACATAGCTCTAAATTGTGACGTGGTGGAGCATATCTTAGTTCGGATTCAGATTCAGCGGCAAGAAAAAAAAAAGGTTGCGCTGTGTTATACATTACTATTTACAAGAGCTATACTGCCGTAAATCGCATATGATTCCCATGTTTGCTGGATTTCTTATGCATATGGTACAGATACGCGGTTCACGGCAGTATCACACTTAGATGAGCTCGGCTAATTTTCATTCTTTTGCCGAGATCCGCACAGCTGAGTGCTCGGCAACCTTAATTCAACTGAAATATCGGCAAACAATCAACTTTATTCACTGCAGCACCTATGGGTGCCGCTGGTATCAAACTTCAAACGTCAAATGTTTAGCCGAGATTCAGCAAATGAACTTTAACCGAGATTTGCCCAGCCGATCTCAGAATTCTGTGTTAAGTGTGTAGATCAGTTTTCCTCAAGGTCACCCACTCCCCCATCAGTTTCAAAACCCTGGCTACGTCCTCGGCTTAGCGAGTGGCACATGGTCGGACGGGGTAGCAGAGTGCGGCAACATCTTGATGCTACTTTGTATTCAACGATGATGATGATGGGTGCTGCTGGTGCTCCAATATTAGCGAAACGGTCGTCGGACGGTCGCCGTTTTCGGCTTCTTGTGCGCGATTTGATTGACGAGCGAACGCCACGCTGCTGCCGCCGCCCGCCGGTATCAGCAGCAATCGGTGAGAGAACACCCGAACAAGAATCGGGCGGGAGATTTTTTGGGAGAATGAGTGTCGCCAGCTAGAGCCATTGTGTGGGGAGGAACCATTCGCGCGAGATGGTTGATTTACTTTCTGGCCACCGCCAGCTGGTGCGAGGGGGTGGACTTGCGGGAGGTGCAGCAGGTGTGGACCTGACCTGGGGATGATCAACTTTTATTTTCGAACGGTGCGGTGGTGGCGATTCGGGGGAAGTTATTTTTGGCGTGCATTGCGAGGAGTATAGGGATGCAGAAAGTGAAATTGGCTAGAATTAGATGGCCGTTCGCAAAACAATGTGTGATGTTTCGGAAGAGAGGGATTCAAAAGCAATTTGTTTGTCGAAATTGCACGGCTTGACAAAACGGAAACGAGGGAATTGTTTTAAAATTTATTTCATGCTTATGATATTCATTGAGACTACTGCACACACAGTTTTTTTTTCGTTGGTGTTGCGTCAAGACATGTGAAATTTATCGGTCTATTATGACGTATCGCATTTTTTTCATCGCTTACATAATCAAAAATTTTCAGAAGAATATGTACGAAAATTTGGTTGCATCTGTTCAATAGAAGATTTTAATAATTATAATTCTCATGAACTAAACCCTTCTTAAAGTTTGAACGTTACGGCCTCAAGGGTCCAACTTCTTTGATTGGCAGAGAAAGTTCTCAATTAATAACTGTGGAAGTCCATTTAAAAATCAAAACTAAGAAGCTGGCTTTTATCAAGTTGGAGCGTCCCGCTAAGAAGATTTTTTTAAGCATTTGTTAGTAAAAAAAAATAAAAAAATTTAACCCTTATGTGGCCGGCAGGGTACCCGGGTACCCAGCACCCATTTAAAATACACGGTGTAGAAAAAAGCAAAAAGTTTGCCGGCCACATAACGGTTAAAAAGAAAATCTTCCAACGGTTGAAAGCAGTCCTGGTTAAGTCCTTGCTATAGCTCAGGGATGGAAAAGCAAGATTACTTGGGCACCTTTGAAAAGTATGTAGAAACCTCTATGTACTCTCAAAATGTTGTGAGGGTTAAGTCCAAAGTATATCAGCACAAAGTTTGGTGCCGAAGTGATATCCCATTTGATTTTTCAATGAAATTCGGCACTGATGCCGAGAATTGGCGCTGGACTAGGTGCAGTAAACTTGTTCAAAATCCATTTTCCGGCAGAAAATATTCACAACAATCACTGTTAACAACAAGTTCACGCAATAAGGTATCTGATTAAGATGAGAGAAGTTGATGAAAACGATCGTTTCGTTGTGTATTTAGGTAGATTACAATTTTGTGTATTTGTGATGCCGGAAATGGGGTCAAAAAACCCTATGTAAGTAACACAAAAAGTTTCACGAAAATCAAGCGAAAATGAAGACGACTTCCCACATCCCTATGGGTGCACGTAGACCAAAATTTGGCCATCTCAGACACCTTTGGCTAGACTCCCTTCCCCAAAAAGTCTACGTGGTTTATGGACGGCCACTTAGCCCGCATTTAACTCGGACTGTTGGCCGCCATCTTGCATTTTGAGCTGCCATCTTATGGTCACCATTTTTTAACTCCGGAAATGTTTCTCTTACTAAATATACACAAAATGATTGTTTTTAGATGCAAAATCATGGTTTTAGGGGCAAATCACGAAATGTGGGTTGCTATCTTTGGTTTTGGACCACCATCTTGAATATTCTGATCACCATTTCTGGACTCTGAACCATACCAAATATACCCATATTGCACGGCTTAAGAGCCTAAAACTCCTCAAAACTACCGCCAACTTGAATTGTGAGCCACCATCTTGCATATTCTGGACGTCATCTTCGGAATACGGATATCTTCTCTATACCAAATATACCCATATTGCATGATTTAATGGCCTAACACTCCTTGAAACAACCGCCATGTTGAAGTTTGGGCCGCCAGCTTGGATTTTGGGATGCCATCTTGCATATTCTGGTTGCCATTTTTGGACTCCGGACATCTTGTTTATTCCAAATATATCCATGAAGCATTGCTTAAGATGCTAAAACTCCTTAAAACAACCTCCATTTTGGATTTTGGGCCGCCATCTTGATTATTCTGGTTGCCATTTTTTGACTCCGTACATCTTCACCATGCCAAATATACCCATATTGCATGGTTTTAGGGGTTTAAACTCCTTAAAGCATCTGCCTCTTATAGTTGTGGGCCGCCATCTTGGATTTAAGTTCGCTATCTTGAATTTTGACCGGCATCGTAGATTTGTGATTATCATTGATGTTTTCCGCATTGAATTCAGTAACCATGTTAAAGTTTACAAAATTCGGCGCAATGTGATGTGTCGAAAGATATAATTAAGTTTAGTTTTATATATGACCAGTTCGCCGCTGCTGGTCCGGATCAATAAAACGGCCATAACTCCGGAACGCCTTGAACGATCCACACCATTTTCTATAGCAAACAATGCGGTAAAATTCCGGTTCAATTCGAGCTATAACCCGTAAGGTCGGCCAATGGGAAGTGCCTTAAAAGTGAGTGTACTTTTTATGCGCACAGACATACATACATACACACATACAGGCATCATCTCTATTCGTCGAACTGAGTTGCTTGGTATATGTGACTCGACTCTCCGAGCCATCTATCGAAAATTCGTTTTTGGTATTTGAGAAAGGCAAAAAGCTTTGTTTGCAAACCAATAATAAATATCAATGCCGCAACATAGTTACAAGAACCGCAAGGATGTCCTAAACACTTCTTGTTTTATGAGATTTTATTGAACAATTTTTTTAACTCACATTCATTATGCATCCAATTGAACACTGGAATTACTTAAACTTATAGTATGACTGCCAGATTTTTTTTCGATTTCAGGCACGTTTCAGGAGTGTTTAGGTTGCGGGGGTTTTCAGATGATCTCAGGAAGTTTGAAGGGTTTCAGAGGCGTTCCAGGTGTGTTCCACAAGGCTCAGAGTCGTTTCAAGGGTTTTCAAGGAGCGTTCTAGAGGATTTCAGCAGTGTTCCAGGAAGTGTTAAAAGGATTTGCAAGAGGTTTCAGGAGTGTTCAAAGAGTTTTCAGTGACGCTTCAGCAATATTCTATAGCTGTTAGGAGCG
This sequence comes from Aedes albopictus, assembly GCF_035046485.1. Lineage (NCBI taxonomy): Eukaryota > Metazoa > Arthropoda > Insecta > Diptera > Culicidae > Aedes > Aedes albopictus. The sequence continues at coordinate 478,163,610 of NC_085137.1, read as the reverse complement.
TTCCAGGGGTATCAGGACATTTCAATTGGTTGTCATGGCAGTTCCAGGGGATTTTAATGGTGTTCCAGGGAGTTTTAGAAGTGTTCCAAAGGGTTTCAGAGACATTACAGAGATTTTTAAGAGATTTCAGGGGTGTTCTAGGGGATTTCAAGGGTGTTCTAGGGGATTTCAAGGGTGTTCCAGTAATTATTAAGGGGTGTCTGGGGTTTTCCAGGCCGTTTTAGGGGCGTGCAGAGGATTTCAAGGATTTTCAAGGATATTCCAGGAGTTTTCAGAGATTCTAGGAGTTTAAGTGACGTTCCAGGAGATTCACGGGGTTTCCAAGGGAGTGTTCCAGAAGGTTTCAAGGGCGTTGCAGGGGTGTTCCTATGGATTTCAGGAGCATTCCAAAGGGCTTTCAAGAAGTTTCAAGGGGGTTCCAGCGGTATAAGTGTATTCCAGGGTGTTCCAGGGTAATTAAGAGCATCCCAAGGGGTTCGAAGAGTTTTCAAAGGGTTTTAGGGATGGTCCTTGAATGCTGCCTACAAAGTGCTATCCCAGACCATCTTCCTTCGTCTGTCACCTAATCCTCCAGAAATGCTGTGAATACCAGGTCCCAACGCATCACCTGTTCATCGACTTCAAAGCGACATACGACAGTATCGACCGCGCAGAGCTATGGAGAATCATGGACGAAAACGGCTTTCCTGGGAAGCTGACTAGACTGATTAAAGCAACGATGGACGGTATGCAAAACTGCGTAAGGGTTTCGGGTGAACTAAACAGTTGACGGACTCTCATGCGTACTCTTCAACATCGCTCTGGAAGGTGTGATGCGACGAGCCGGGCTCAACAGCCGGGGAACGATTTTCACAAAATCCGATCAATTTGTGTGCTTTGCGGACGACATGGACATTTTTTTTTTTATTCTTAATAACCTAACCTAATTTACAGCTCTATTGTCCACTAGGGCACTACGTGAGCGATTTCAATTGACAGCTGTACCTACAGTATTGTACAGAGCCTAGATGAATTCTATTATACTTTATCGAACTGGTTGCCTTTTTGCTGCTTTCACTTTTCTACTCTACATGGTAGAATGATGAGCACAAGGATGATAGGTGGCCGTTGTTCCTTTCCAGTCCGATTGGGGATCCATTATGAGTAGCAATTCGCCGATGTCCAGGTATCCGGGTCCGTTTGAGCCATGGGGCTCAGAAGAAGGTCAGTGTCAGCTGCTCTCGGTTACGAAAAATTGCATGTGCCGGGGCTGCGAATCAAACCCATGACCATCCGCATATGAAGCGAACGACGAATCATGCAAAAATAAGACGATGATTTTTTTTTGTATGGAGTTTTTTTTTACGCGGCCGCGTAAATGAAAACCGCGTAAAAAAAGACCTGACTGTACAAAATGCTAATAAGACCGGTGGTCCTCTACCTGCACGAGATATGGACCATGCTCGAGGAGGACCTGCAAGCACTCGGAGTTTTCGAGCGACGCGTGCTAAGGACGATCTTCGTCGGTGTGCAGGAGAACGGTGTGTGACGGAGAAGGATGAACCACGAGCTCGCTGCACTTTACGGCGAACCCAGCATCCAGAAGGTGGCCAAAGCCGGAAGGATACGGTGGGCGGAGCATGTTGCAAGAATGCCGGACAACAACCCTGCAAAGCTGGTGTTTGCAATTGATCCGGTTGGCACAAGAAGACGTGGAGCGCAGAGAGCACGATGGGCGGACCAGGTGGAGCGTGACCTGGAGAGCATTGGGCGTGACCGAGGATGGAGTGGAGAGCGGCAGCCACAAACCGGGCATTGTGGAGTACTATCGTTGATTATGTCTTGTCTTAATGATGTTGAACAAATAAATGTATGTATGTATGTAGGGGTGGCCTTGTGGATTTCAGGAGAATTCAAGGGGTTTAATCGGCGTATTGGTGACGTTACAGAGGTTTCAGGGATGTTCCAGAACATTTCAAAGGCGTTCAAGAGGTGTCATGGCTGTTCCAGTAGTTTTCACGGTATTCCATTAGGTTTCAGGGCATTCCAGAAGTGTTGCAGAGATTTAACAGAGAGTTTAAGAAGGGCCATGGACGTTCCAAAGCGTTTCAAGTACTTGTACTGTCATAAGAGTTCCATAGGCGTTTCAGGTAGTTACGGGAGGTTTTAGTGATGGTTCTACGTGTTTCAAGTGTGGTCTAGTGGTTAGAGGGATGTTCTAGGGGTCTCAGAGAGAGGGTTGCCTGAGCATTCCATGAGATTCAGTAGCGTCCCCTCAATCCAATGAAAATCCCTTCGGAATCCTAATAAAATTCCCCGAACAGCCTTGAAACATACCTAAAGATCCTCACCATCTCTTGGAAACTCTCTTGAATCCCCGGAAGCCCCTCCGAAACCCTTCTGAAATTCCTATGAATCTTTAACCCTAAAAGGGATACCTGGGGTCCATTGGACCCCAGGCGCCTTTCAGAGCTCGTCTTTGATGGAACACACTCAGCGAGGTGACGAAACTGAGGCCATGAAGGTATCCCTTTTAGGGTTAAAATTAAAACGTTCAATATTTGGGGGCTCGACTTCCGGTAAAACGTTTTCTATTGGACCATTAGTTCAAGGTTTATGGTTATGGTACATAACGGTGTTTTGTAAAGCCATGTTCGTTGTTAACCGAAAGAGCTTCAATTCAGCACAAACAACTTTTCCCGCAAACCAAACGATTCCAAGAAAAAGAAATTTAAAAACCTCAAATCTATAGCCAATAAGCACTCAAGAACCCGCAGTACAGCGGAAAACATCCCTAGGTATTCGCTCGTACATTGTGCTACAATGTTGCAAATTATGAGCGGCGCAAAAAAAAATATTACAACTAGAGCTTCCCCGATCTCGGTCTCGGCCTCGTGTTTTCAATAATGTGGGTAGGTACCTAGCAGTCAGTGTAAACTGACTGCCTGCATTACTGACTGACTGATACGGATTGCGAGCCGGGTGAGTACCAGCGCGCGTTTCCGCCGCCGCCCGAGTGTGTAATGGTACGGTACGGCCGAGTACCGAGGAGAACGAGAGAGCTCTAGCGAGAATTTATTCGATGCTTACCTTGGATCCTAGGGGGGTGTTGGGTGGTGTGTACACTTAAGGGTGAAAGTTCGGGGTCACCCTTAGGAAATGCAGGTGAAAGTGGTTGATCCTAGCTCTAACAGCTAAACAATTCTACGATTCTTATGTGGAACTTCGATTTTAACGCCTATTGTTAGTCCTTGTCTCAAAAATTTTACTCTTTTTTTCATACAGCCCTGCCGATGAACGACAAGACCGTGTTGAGGATGTGGGTCCTATTCTAGGGTCTTTTCGCAATGGAATTTTCTATACCTCCATGGGCGGGTATACATTAGCTTCATCACCTGAATCAGGTGACCTGATACTCGGTATGGTAATGTAAAATAGTCAGTTGGTAGAGGATGCTCTTGGCCAGTAGGTAACTGTGTCATTAGTCATAGCAAACTTAGTGGAACTGGAAGCTCTGAGCTCTGTACTAGTAGGGATGTTATACCAGGAGTATTCATCAGTTGTTGAAAATCCATCAAAAAAAGTCAGGATAAGTCAAACGAAACTCTATAAAATGCACTTTCTCAAAGCTCAGACATCAAACTTTTATCCGACACTGTAACTTGCAACAATGTTGCCGCCGCCGGACCAAACAGTCTTACAGGTACGGGAGGAAAACCTAGAATTCTAGTTGAATGCTTCCGAGAGTGAAATTGTTGACTAGGTTGCGGGCTGCAACATGTTGTCGCTATACCTGATGCTATATATAAGGTACATCACATCATAGCTGCAATTATTGTATAGAATGACGACGGAAAGCTGGCTCGGATCATCGCTGAAGGGTGGGACTCTCTGTTTACCAAGAGTGGTGTTTATCGTGTGGAATGGCAATGAGATGGAAAGGGGGTACACATTTAGTCAAGTGTTTTTCTCTAAACACCGTCAAATACATTGTGAGCCATTGTGGTTGTGGAGTGATATGTGATCGCAAGTCATTTTCAATCAGAAATTCGTAGTTGGGTTGAAAACTTCAAAAAGTAAACGACAAATCAATGTGGCTTTTGATACTGTTCGCATTTAGAATACTGTACGATAATGGGTTATTAGGCCGAATGGCCACCAGGACGGATTACAAGTCAGCTGTTATAGAAGTGGAAACAGAACGGTTAAACTTTCAATTTATTAACAACTACTTCTACAATACTAATACTGTTTGATGGTTAGACCTTAATCTACAATCAGTTACAAAAACTATTTTAACAGTGAAACTAGAAAGAATAGCTTTTTCCCTAGATTCTTCCTGCGATTTCCCCTTTATTCCTGCCGAATCCTTTCCGGAATTCCTACATTGTTCCTTCCCTAGTTCCCTCTAGGAGTTTTTCCTGGGAATCATCCATGAAAGCGCCTCATATAGTTCTTTCACGGATGATTTTAAGATACCATCAGGAATTTCTTCATTGATTTTACCCAAGTTTTCTTTGGGGATTGCTCCTAAGATTCATTCAGGGATTCCCGTTGAAATCCCATGAGATTCTTTTTGGAATTTCTTTAATCATATCCCTATGGGGTTCCATCTAGGATTCCTCCCGGCAATCCTTCGGCGATTCATCCCAGAAATTGTTCATTTATTTCTTCCGAGATTATTTTATGGATTACTTTCGTTGTTTTTACGTGGGACTCCTTCAACAATTTGCTTGTATTTTCTTTCGGTATTCTTTCTGGATTTCCTCATTGATCCTTGGTGGGTTTTCTTTGGGGATTTCTCTTGGAATTCAGGGATTCTTCTAGAATCATGTCAAGAATTTCTCACGGAATTCTTTCTGGAATGGTAGACAATTAAACGTTCCATAAATAGTACAAAATTTCCAATAAATAATTCGAAAAGTCCCAGTGAAGAAACAGGGGTGTAAGCAGTAATAAATAACAAAAGTTGCATAAACAAATAAAAAAATGCATAAATAAATCAAAAGTTTCCATAAATAATTGGTTTTTGAGCAATTAAAAACGTCAAAAATGCAATGAATAATTCAACTGTTGCAATCAAAAAAGTCATTTTTTCCACCAAATTACTAAGAATTTTCCATGTATAAATCCGATTTTTCCATAATAAATTCGAAAATTCACAATAAAAAAATATCGAAAAAGCAATAAAAAATTCAAAAAATGCAATAAAAAATGACTAAATTACCCATGAAAAACAAATGTAGGAAAGTATGAGACAATGAAATGCTGAATCGCACTTATATGACTGAAACGACTGAAAAGCCTGCGTAACTATGATTGCAATTTACCGAGCAATTGCTTGCTGTCCGAACTCGCTATCGCTCATCGGACTTAAAAAAGGGATAACATCTATGTTTGCATTATACCGGGCAAATTCTTGGATCTGTGGTTTGCCTATTTCTGAATTTTTAGCAGAAGTCTTGGTAAAATTCTCGAAGGAATTCCTGAAGAAATCCCTGGAGCAGTCCTTGAAGAAATTTGTGGAGATATCGCTGAAGGAATACCTAAGGGAACCCCATGATAAATTCATGACGTATTCCTGGAGAACTTTCTGAAGAATTTCTAAAGAAATCCATAGAGAATTTCCTGGAAGAATCCTTGGAGGACCTTCTGGAGGATTTCCTGGAGGATTCTTCGAAGAATTTCCTGGAGGAATCCATGGGAAAATCCCTGAAAAAATCGTGGAAAAATTCACGGAGAAATGTCTGGAGTAATTCCTGAAGCAATTCCTGATGAAATCTTGAGAGAAATTCCTAGAGAAATGCCTGGAAGAATCCCTAGAGGAATTACTTACACAGTTTCTGAAGGATGCAATTCCTGGAGAAATTCCTGGATAAAATCCTTGAAGAATGCCTGGAGGAATTCCTAGATGTATTCCTGTGGGAATTGCTGAAGGAATCCATGATGAAATTCCTGGAGGAATCTCTAGAGAAATTCGTGAAATAATTGCTGGGTAAGTTTACAGAGGAATTCCCAGAGGAATTCCGGGAGATTTATAATATTTTTATATTTCTGAAAAAAAAACTCTTAAGAAAATCTTAAGAATTTGTGAAAAAAATCTCTGGAGGAATTTTTTGAGGAATTCCTGGAGAAGTACCTGGAAAAATTTCTGAAAAAATCCTGAAGGTAAAGAGAATCCCTAAACAGTGCCTGTAGGATGTACTGGAATAATTCTTAATTCATAATTCCAAGAAGAACTCCTGAAGGAATTCCAAGAAGTGTTCCGGGGGGAATCCTTGGAGGAATTTTTAAAATAATCCCTGGATTTGTTCCCGAAAGAAACACAGAAGAAATTCCCGCCTAAATCCCTGGAGGAATTCTTGAAGAAAAACCTGGAGGAATTTCTGAAAAAAACCCATGAGGAATCCCGGAAGCAATCTCATGAGAAAGTCCTTGGAAAATCCCAGGAAAGCTTTCTTAACAAATTCTGTAGAATTTCTGTAGAAAAAAAAATATGAAATCCATGTCTGCAATAATTTTTGGACGAATTATTGTTGGAATCTTTGGATGGACTCCCAAAAAAATGTTTTGTACGAAAGGAACTCCTGGATTAATTTTTAGCTAATCCCTGGTATTCCTGCTGAATTACTTCGAATTATTCCAGATTAAATTATTGGAACAATCACTAGTGGAATTCTTAAAGGAATATATAGAGAAATCCCTGAAGAAGGAACACTTACAGAAATACCTAGAAGAATGTCTGCTTACGGGAATCTCTGGAAAAATTCCTGGAGGAATTATCGAAAAAAGCACTACAAAAATTACTGGAGTAACTTCTATGAATATCAAAGGAGAAATTTCAGGAAGAATGTCTGGTGAAACCCATAGAGGAATTCATGAAAAATTCTCTAGCGCAATCAATGATGGAATCACTGAAGGAAGCAATGGAAAAATTCCTGAAGGAATTCGTCGATGCATCCTTGCAGACGCATTTGTCAACATTTTGGAAGGAATCGTGGGCTGAATTCTTGAAGCATTTCTTGGAACAAACCCTGAAACCATCACTATCGGAAGCCTGCAAGATGCCCATGAAAGAATTCACGAAAGAGAAACTCCTGGAGAAGTCCCTTTTGGAATTTCTAAAAAAAAAAATCCCTGAAAAGTTGCTGAAGAAATGCTTAAAGGAATTTCTGAAGGTTCCTTGAAAGAAATCCTAAAGAAATCCCAGGTTTTTTGCTCTTAGCATGACGTTTGGTTAAATTTACTAGTGGAAATTCGAGTAACAGTAGTACATAACTGCACTCTGTAGTAGCACAAGGTCGTACCAGAACCGGTTCCGGTATATCTTGAAAATTTGGCATGCTGTTTTTGTATTCCATGAATAAACATCACAAAATTTAGCCATTAAACCAAGCTTGTATTTTGGTAAAATTCTATGATAAAATTGAAGTGGTTCTCTTGGAGAAATACTTTGCGAAATGTTCTGTGGTTCTCAAATAACAAAGTTTAATAATTTCGAATAAAAACCTTAAGTATTAGAATAGTTTATATTTTTGTGGTATTTTTCTGGAACTCTAAAATATAGTTAATCTTTGAGTTGGCTCGATTTAAAAAAAATAAATCTGGTGGCCAGGAGGAAGGGGGGGCACGAACACACCCCCCCCCCCCCAGGCCCCTATCTGCCTATGCCCATAAACCGAATTACCGTTTAAATTCTCAAAATAAACAAACATGCCGGGGGAATCTTTAAATAAATTGACAAATCATCAATATCATAAGGAATTAATTGCCCTACAATTTTCGAAAGGAAATAACGGAGGAGTTTCACAGGAATATTCGAAAATATTTCTAACATATATCCGAAGAAATTTACGAACAGTTTTCAAAAGTATTACAGTGAGGACCTGATTTTGTCAGCTCCCGATTTTGTTATTTTTTTTTTTTTTTGAAGTATGTAAATAAAAGTGTTTTTCCACTTGAATTGCTTCAGGAGTTGCTGTCAGGATTTTCCCAGGGATTTATCCATTAGAAACCCTTAAAGAACTCGTGGTGGGATTCCTCCAGAAACTTTTGCTGCGATTTCTTCAAAAGTGTCGGTTTCGTTTGAAGGTGTTTATGCTGGTGGTTTTCCAAGAAAACCGCCGAAAATTCTTTCGGGGTTTCTATAATGATCGTTTCAGATGTTTCCTAGAAAAAAATATTCCAGGCATTCCTCCTATGGTTCCTCCAGAAGCTTATTTTGTCTTTTCATTTCATGAACTCCTGCTGGGATTCCTGCAGAAATGCTAGCTGATATTCCTGCAGGACTTTTTTCAAAAAAAATCTACATGATGTATCTAGGGGTTTGTCTAGGGATTCCTTTAATAATTCCTCCTAGAATTACTACGTGGATTTATCCAGGAATGTCTCTAGGGATTTTCCTAGTGATTCTCTCTAGACATTCTGCTGGAAAATCCATATATATCCGCTTTGAAATTTTCCAAGATTTTTTTTTAGTTTCTATAAGAGTTCTTTTAGATATAAATCTAGGGATTTTCTTAGGATTTTTTTCAGGAATTTCTCTTAGGATTCTTTCAGGGATCCTTCTAGGAATTTCTTAAAATGTTCTTCTATAAATGCCTTCAGTAATTATTACTCATTATAGGAATTCCTACTGAGATTTCACTAGGATTCCTCTTATCAAATTTCCTAATTGAAAAAAAAAACCTGTTGGTATTGATTTTGAAATTTTGAAATTATGAAATCCTTTAGAAATTATCCTGGAATTCATGCTGGAATTTATCAACACATTTTTGTTGTGATTCTTCCTGGAACTGTTCTACACATTTCTCCAGTACTTTTTACAGGAACTCCTCCATGGATTCCTCAAGAAATTTCATCTGATGTCCTAACAGAGATGTTTTCAAAGATTTCAATTGGAATTCCTTCAATGATTAGGAATTGCTCCAGAAATATCTCCAGGAATTTCTTGGAAGATTGTAAGATTCTTTCTGAGATTGCTAAAGAGATTTACGTCCCCTAATTCCTCTGGTGATTTCTCCAGTAATTCCCCTAAAAATTTCTTCAAACATTTCTCCAAAGTTTTTGTACGGATAAAGTTCTGGAAATTATAGCAGAAAGGCAGCGGAAACGTAGCCAATTCGGGCAGCATAAGCTGTGACATACTTGTCAATCAAATGTTGGCAACAGATTTTCATTTGTTGACAGCTAAAGCTAAAAATTATGATTGAGGCTGCGCTAACCAGTTTCACTCCGCTGCCGTAAACTGTCTACTGTACGTGATCTATTTCTTATGTTTTTCTTTTTTATTCTCAGCAATTAGCCTGCTGTGTATTAACAAATAACGCAAAAAAATTATCAGCAGACTTTTGCAGATAATCAGATTTACTAAAAAATCTTAAGAAGTTTAGTTAAAACTAGCAGTCCTGGCAAACGTCGTCCTGTCTGCCTACTCTGTTTTTTGACATCCGGTTCCATAAAGAAATGCCCCTCTAAATGGATTTTCAGATTTTCCTGTTTTTCTTGCTTACCCGGACACTTTTTCTAATTATTTTTTCGTACGAACACGTCGGAGCCCTGGCGGAATGCAACAGTGAAAGAATCATGTCGATCTGTTGACCCGTTCCCGAGCCTATTCGTGACATACAAACACCATTCCATTTTTATTTATATAGATATAAAATTCTTGGAATGTGTTTATCTTAAGCAGTTCCTTATTTTACAGTATTACGTAGGGTATTTTTTTTTGTTTTTTTGGAAAAAAATCTACGAATTCATAAAAATAAATTTGAATATTCGAGCTATTTCAAGTTCTAGCAATAGGTGATAAAAATCCATCAGTTGCATACTGAGCATGGCTGCATGCATCAACAGATTGTTCATCGGAAACTATGCAAAAAAATCAAGAAGTTTTTTTTAGAAATTATGTGATATTGAACTCTTCGAAACTTTCTCCAAACATTTTCCAGATTGCAACAGCAATTATTTCTGTCAAGTAATTACGGAAGTAACGTTTGAAGAAACTTGAGAATACGATGCTTTATTATTGTAACTGTTCTTAGTGGAATTGTAAGGATAATTTCTGGAGGAAGTTGAGAAGACAGATAAACGGCAATCCCTTATAATAAAATATATCAAATATGGAGCGGATAAGACGGACTTCTGAACAAACGCCTGAAGAGTTTTGTATGAAGCGTCAAAAGATTTTCGAAAATCTTGAAATACTTCGGCCAGAAATTTAAGTTAAAAATCCCAAGTTGATAATGACGATTCAGAGGAATTTCTAAACAAGCTTTTGAGGTACTCCCCATGAGAGCAGCTGACACTGACCCTCACCTGAGCCCATGGCTCAAACGGACCGGATACTTGGACATCGGCGAACGGTAACTAATAATGGACCCCCGATCGAACTGGAAAAAGGAACAATCAACAGCCGGTTCTATAACATTTACCCGAAAACCATCTACCCGAAAGACATTTACCCGAAAACCATTTACCCGAATGTAACATATACCCGAATGCCAAATACCCGAATGCGACATTTACCCGAATGCGACACTTACCCGAATACGACATTTACCCGAATAGTTTATTCAGGGTGTCTACTCAATTATGAAAATGAAATTCCCTGATATTTCCAGGATTTTTCCAGGTTTTTGAAAATAATTCCAGGTTTAACAAATCGACTAAACTAAACATGTTTTCAGATCTAGAAATTCGTGGAAACGCCACTTTTTCGGAAATTTCTAGTTCCAACTATAATGACATTTATGGGAACATTCCAGCAGCATTTAGGACGGAAGCACGAGATGATTTTCTGATGGAATTCTTAATACAATCCTGGCGATACTTTAGGAGAATTTTCTGCATAATTTGTTGAAAATTTTGTTCATGAATTTATGAAGGAATTTAGCAAGGAAAACAACAAGAAATTACAGTATAATTTTTTTAAAGGTAAGCTTGGCCGTTCCAGCAGAAATTTGTTCGAATAGTTCCTTTGCAAACTTTCTTTAATATTGTCGGACATTTTAAAAATTGCAGCTAACGCTTTTAAACTAATCCTAAAAGAAACTTTTCACGCATAGCTTCAGTTATTGCGCACGAAGACCTTCATTGGTTTCGCAAAAGAATCGCTCAAGTATGTATTTTCCAGGTATTTTGCTAGATTCTTTTCTCCAGTGATTTCTCCTTTTAAAGAAATTGCTAGCAACAATGTTAGACATATTTATAGGACTTCAGTCAGAAAACCCTTTCAGAGTTTCAAAAGAATTGACTTCAAATAATACTGCCAGTTACACTTGAAAATATTAAAAATGTCCACATAAATTCAACTAGAGGCATTTCTTAATTCCTTCAGAATATTTTAATTATTTTCTCCACAACATATTTGAACGATTACTTTACGTCAAAACATCGTTTTACCAAAAGTATATGAACAAACATTGTTACAGATAGACTACTTTCAAAATTAATAGGAAAAAAAAATTGTAATTCGATAGCTCTGGTTGTCAATAGTTTCACTTTTGGAACAAGTAATTGACAATTAGAATATACTAATGAGTTGGTAATCATGTTCCAAAACTAGTGTGAAAATAGTTTCTCTCGAGTTCGTTAAAATATGTGGAGCTCAGAAGCAACTATGGGAAAGAGAGAGTTGAACATTCTTTCAAAAAGAGAGGCCAGCCAAGGGCTGAAAAGCTGTATAATAAGGTTAAATCAATCAATTCTTTCAAACATTGTTAAGAATCAATTATAAGTTGTTCTAAAAACGTTTCAGAAATGGTCAGAAAAATGTTTAAAAAATTCTTCCAGAAGTCATCTAGTTAATTTTTCTAGAAATACTAACATCGAATCCACTTGAAGTTCCAATTGATCAATAATATTCTGCAGGAGTTTCAGGAACTACGCACAAAATGTATCTTTAAGTTCCTTCAGGTATTTTTCAACATCTACAGGCGATTGCGAATTTGTTAGGCAAACCTCAATAAATTTTGCAAGACAGTAAGCTCATTCACATGGGAATAAAGAAAAATATTTATGTCACTAAGCCAATATTTAACGCTGAAGTAGGTAAAACATAAAATAGGAGATTGCTGTGAAAAAAGTACAAGTTAGTTTCAACGTCAGATATTCATTACAGCTGATAAATAATATTTAACGAGCGGGTAGTTGATAGCGGCGCAGCCGAAATTTTTATTCGCTTTGAGGCATTTGTAACTGAAAATTTGTATTAAAATGATAAACACAGAAAATCCATGATTGTCACCAAAATTCCCTGAGAATTCCAGGATTTTTCCAGGTCAAGTAAAATTCCCTGATAATTGCAGGTTTTCCAGGTTTTTCCAGGTAGTAGACACCCAATTATTACTATGCATAAATTATGATTTTGTGAATAAAGTTCACTTATTTTGTTCAATTTAAAAAGTACATGTATTATTTTGTATTGTGGATCAGAAAAGCATTTTGAATATCAAGTTCCTCAAGAACCCATTTTATCAACTCACAGGGCATATGCTTGAATAAAACTCATCACTGCAGCTTACATTTGTTGTGTTAACGCTGTTAGCGTTCACTCTAGATATTTACCCTTCTTTGATTCATAAGCTGTTCTTTTGATAAGCAAAGAACAGTTTATGATTTAAAGAAGGGGCAATCTCTGCTTGTAGGCCAAATGGTCATTAGCTCATTAGAAAACAGCCCTCGGAAAATCAACATATCATTGGAAACAATTATTTGCCAGAGAAGTTTGCAGATTGTTCACCAAACAGAACATCCTATTATTAAAAGAAGGAAAAAATCTTAGATGTAGACTTGGAATCCATCACTCAATCATGTAATAGTGTAATTTAAAAGAACATCATATAATCGAAAGAAGGACAAAACTTATATGCATCCCAACTAACAATGGTAGCTGAATAACAGCATATTTACTCAAAATTTCAAAAATTAACCCTCTAATACCCAAATTTTTGATTTTGATCTAAATATCATTTTTCGTCATCTAAAATCGATTTAAACATGTTTTGGAAGATGATTCTTTTCAATTCTCGATTTCGTGAATTTCAGTTTTTGATTTTTCTAATTTTTATTTTTTGACATCCCCACACTTTTATATTTTTCCTGGAAGCCAATTTGGGCAAAGGATTTTTTGAGATGAAAACATTTTGAGATTTTATGATTATTGTAGAAATATTATTATTTTAATTTTTTTTCACAGAAAATTTTATTTTCCGTGTAATTTTAAGGAAAATAATTTTAGAGTGTATTCGATTCCCTTAAACTATTAAACAAGGATAGAATGATTTGGGAAAAATTTAAAATATGTTAATTGTAGCGATTCAATACAAAATAAACAATGACTTCTAAAAGGTAACTAAAACATAATTTTTTCAATGATTTTAAAAAAATGTAAATACGCTTCAAAATACACCAAAAACCATTTTGAGATATACAGAACAATCCTAAATATCAGCCAAAAATAAAAAAAAATGATTTTCATCGAAACAAAAATTACAAAAAATGCTCAAACTATACCCCGTCTAAAGGCGGGATTGGGTATTAGAGGGTTAAGCTTATGAATGGCTTATTCTTTTATTGTACAGTAATAATGTTTGTTGTGCAGTTAGTAGTTCAAACGCCAACAAAATATGCAGCAGTGCAACTCGAAAGAACAGCCTTTGAAGAGAAGAAGGGAAAATCTCCGAAGGATAGGTAACAGTTTGTCCACCAAACAAAACAGTGATACTATGTCTGTAAAAGAAACTCTACCACCTTACCCCGAATGCCATGGCCCGAATGTCATCATAACATCGAATAGGACATTATTCCAAAAGCCATTTCCCCGAATAGGTCATCACCCCGATAGATAAGTATAATAGTTCCCTAAAGGATATAGGTAGAAAGATGGATTCACGGGTCTCCTATGGAGTTAGTAGTTTATCCGCAACAAACTATATAACATTTGAACTCCAACTCGAAAAAGTAGCCTCTTATGAAAAGAAGGAATAAATTCTATGGAGAAATTACCAGTTTAGTCAGTACCAGCCGACCAACTCATCAACAGTTCACTGGTAGACAATGTAAATTCGAAAGAACAGCCTATTTTAAAAAGAAGGCAAATCTTAGAAGAAGTGGATAATACAGGGTGCGGCAGGAAAAAATGCGAAAAGTTCAAGGCACTTTTACACGCTAAATATGGGATATATATGACCATTTTTTCATTACAGTGTATCAGTCAATGTCTATATTCTAGCACTGCAAAATAAAAATAAACATATTTGATGTTCAACATGTGATAATGTAAGCCTAATATGCGGGTATCAATAAACTGCGCGCCCAATGGTCATTAAACAAAATGACTATATGTAACAGTAAAAAAAATAACTTAAATTCGATGAACAACCAGACCACACTGATCCAGAGACATGTAGTTTTACATGCTAGATGAAATAAGTACATATATTTGATGATATTGTAGAGAAAATTGAAAATTTTGTTTTATCAGATACGAAATTCAGCGACCTGCGGTTTGAAAATTTTGGTTGTCTTCAGATTCAGACACCACCCTGAAAAGGTTAGTGACCAAAATGGGAAAATTTTAATTAGCTTGTCAAAAAACTAGCCTACTAGATCATGGAACGTTGAAACATAGATTGGTTGATGTCAAATGGACGAAAATGAGGTTTGAAGTTGAAAAACACTTTCGCATTTTTTCCTGCCGCATACTGTACTTGCGGTATGGCAACCAGTTTGTGATCGTGTATATAAGTGTAGATAAGTAGCTCAAAGCAGCCTGTGTTAAAAAAATGTGATAGCTTGGTACTGAATAAGTCATCACATTCAGATGTTCTTCAGTTATGCTAAGAACATTCCATAATTCTTAATGACAATTTAGCATTCATCCTCATGACTTTCGACCTGAATATTTTTTGGCCGAATGGCTGGACGATTTTTTTTTCATTCTCATTCATCAAAAAGCCAGCCAGTTGACAAGGTCTGGAGCAAGTATTCCGTAACAAATGAATTATGATGAAAATAACAGTCAACATCTAAAAACAGGAAACATTTCAGATTGAAATACTTATGGTTTTCATAGCAATAACTATAAATACAGCCATATCTTGAGAAGGAGAATTCTAAATAAAAATTTACAGCTATATTGCAACAGCATTTTACAGTTCCAAAGAACAGTCAATGATAAAAAGAAGGGAAATTTATTATTTAAATATGATTTGTGATCAGCGCCAACAGCAAATGTTCAAGCAAATTTTAGAAGAACACATTAGGGTAATTGTTTGAATCTGAAACCTCTCCCTTCGCCATAGTTTTCTTAAATGCATTGCATTTGCTTCTTACGTTTCCACAAACTATTCTTGTTCATGAAAGACAACGTTGTTACAGATTACCCCAAGGGTTACCCTAACTGATTAACTTTTGAGCATTTTTTTGTGCGACCTCCTGATTGATTCGGATTGGCGTTCGGGCTAATTGGATGGAGCCGTAAAAGAACAGAATATTAACATAAATCCTTTGATTAAAATAGCATTGTGATCGCCAGTTTGTCCTGTACCAGAATGCTCGATGATCACTCAGTCTGATGATTATTAGGTCTAACCAAAGCCTGCTATATATGATACCGAGCCATAACATATTTATTATAGACAAATCATATGGGGATCAAGTACACATTTTTTTTATTTTTCGGGTAAGTGTCGCATTCGGGTTAATGTCGTATTCGGGTAAATGTTGCATTCGGGTAAATGTCGCATTCGGGTATTTGTCGTATTCGGGTATTTGTCGCATTCGGGTAAATGACGTTCGGGTAAATGTCATTCAGGTAAATGTCTTTCGGGTAAATGGTTTCCGGGTAAATGTTATAGAACCTCAACAGCCACATATCTACATCCTCGTGCTCATCATTCTACCATGAACAAGGTAGAAAAGTGACAGCAGTGCGAAGACAACCAGTTCGATATAGTAGAATTAGAGTAGAGTACATTTAGGCGCTGTACAAAGTATAAGTACAGTTGTCAATTGGAGTCGCTCACGAAGTGCCCTAGTGGACAAAAAAGTTGTAAATTAGGTATAGTGGTTCAGAATTATAATAGAATACTTCTAATGCAATGCCCCTGAATAAACTCCTGAATGACTCCATTATAACCACTAGAAATTCATTTTTTTTGCTTGTTTGTTTGGATATGGAAACAAGTAATGGTAATGTCAACCTATACCGAAAGTTTCTATCAAAAGTAGCACTCAGAAGCCTCGGAGATGCAGTGCAGGCGTTATATGACCGCGGGACTCATCTTCGATGTGCGATGAGGGCCTGTCCATAAACTACGTAGACTCTTAGGGGAAGAGGGACGGTCCGGCCAAAGTCTATGCTCCAAACAAATTCCGAAAATTTTGTAGAGTCTACGAGGGGGGAGGGGGTCTGAAATGGCCCAAAAAAGGCTACGTAGTTAATGGATAGCGACTGATGAAATTGTGTAATTTCAAAAATTACAATAATTGATTGATTGATTGATTTGTCTTTATCAAAGAGACTTTCAGCCCTTGGCTGGTTCGTCTCTATCCTAAACAAGAGGTGAGCCAGAAGGGCTCACCGGGAAAGTACAATATACGCTACAATATCTTTCAATAGCTGTCAATTTTTACATTTCAGTTTTCATTTTTTTTTTTGAAATTCGTTTTAAATTTTCGGGTCCGGGGTCCAGGGACCTGCGGCTTTTTTTGTGCCTCGTCTTGTCGGTCGGGTTGGTCGCAGGGGGTCTGTTCCTTCGCTTGTTTGGAGGGGGTGCGGCTTACCACTCGGGTTCCGGAAACGGGGGTCCGAGGTGTACAATAATTGTGCTCACATCCTTCAACTATCTAGACAGAACAGAAATTTGAATAGGTGACAAGCTCATCTTGAGAAATGATGATCATATTAAAACCGTTGTTTCCGGTGTTTGCAAACCTGATTTTGATGAACATTGTCTAAATTTAACACTATAACCCCAGCGATGGTCAAACATATTTTTAGCAGCAAAGCAGTTTTTTTTTTCAAGCATATTGATCAAGGTGTACTACTCGGTCGAGAGGTGAATGAGTCAAAAGTCCTAGTAGAATACGATTGAGAGTCGAAATCGCGCTGGACTATGATAAGCGCATTCTCCTCGTACCGTGCGTTGCGACAAAGAAAAACGGCATAAGTAGTAAGTATGGCAGAGTGCAACCGGGCCGGGCGGGGTAGGAACGGCAAGTCAAGGCACCCAACCATGAATGATTGCGATGTTTCGTGTCTTTCGGTATACGTTTCGGATTCGGTTTCCGATGATTGATGGGCGCGCGAATTTTGGGATTTTTTTTCCACTTCGCTCTGTTTTGATGCTTTCGGAGTGGTCGGTAAAAATGGTAATCTGTAATCGTCGTAGCTACTCGCTCGCGCGAGCTTTCTTAAGTGTTTTTGGCAGCTATTTATTGCAGCAATGACTGACGTTTTTTTTGGGAGATGTTACGAAGGTGAGATCAGGAGATAATTGTTGATTCGTTTGCACCTTTTTCGATGTTTTTATGTAGCGGAAGCAAAATGCGGCGAAATAATTGGCGAAAATGAGGAGCTATTTTCTATGCGTATGTGAACTTAAGCTTTCAAAATTATTTCGCGTATAAATATGTTTAGGCTTTTATAAAGATAAACGAATTTAATATTTACAATGTGTTTGAACTTAAAAGAAAAGTTGATAACAATCAAGCGGTTTTTCCAAATGTATGATTCAACAAGACAATGTATTTCTCAGCAATGTCTTAATTCAAACTGTCACAACATAGATTAAAACGTCCTTCAACGTGCCAGTAATTACATTTGGTATGGTAAAAGTGAATGCTTTAAATATACTGAAATGTGATAAACATCTATGCAGGGAATCACCTCCTGAAACATTTGCCATATTCATTATATTTTATAAATAATTGTTGTTAAGTGCTTGAGCCAAATACGGCTCCCTTGGGTTTATTTCTCGCGAATTAATGGACGGTTTGAGGACAAACGTCTTGAAATCCCGCTTCAACAGTGCGTCAGAGCTTCAGACTCACAAATCTCCAGAAGCATGATTCAAACAACAGTGCATTTTATTATTCTGTTCTTGCTCACTTGTAATGAGGTTGAATTGAGAAGCTCAGGTGCGCCGGTTTTGTTTACGAAGAGATTTATGCCCTCGAAATCGTGAGTAGGTGCCAAAGTCAGCCATTGTGGCGGCCATTTTGGGATTGTAACAAGTCTGCCATTAAAGTGGACTCTTTGAAAATAATATTTGCGGCCTTTTACAAATAAATTTATCAGACATCCCATTTAAATTATATTGAACCTCGTACACATGTAGGTAATGAAATATCAAGAGTTGTCCCCATTCACAAAATCAACGTAAATATCCTAGTCACATAATGATTTACTTCGAACCGATCTACAAGTTAAAATAAACTTAGTTTTCCAGTTACAGTGCAATTGCAGCTGCAATTTGCGAAATAATACCCCGTTCTATCACTTACTTGGAAGCACTGTTGTTTCCGCTGGCGCTGGCGTAAAACTTGTCTGCATCGGTGGAATCCATCCGGACTGCGCTGGGCTCGGTTGCCACCGACGACGGTCCACCCCTTTGCATACAATCATCGCTCTCGGAATCATAACTGGTGCACGAGATTGTTCTTGGAGGTCGCTGCAGTGGCGGTAACCCAGTTGCACTCGCACTGGCAGGGAAGACAGCAATCTGAGACCCGATGGCAACAGCAGCCCCCCGAACCAGCCCGCCAACAGCAGAAACAAGGCTGCTGCTGGCACTGTTGCCGGTGGGTGGTAAAGGCTTGGGGTTAGATTCCTCCTTCATGATGGCGAACGAGGGGGGTGCCACCACCCACGAAACGGATCGGTCAAATTTACGGAATCCGCTTCACTGCCCGACGCAGAGCAACCCCACGCGTGTACGGTGGTGCGTGGAACCAGGGGGTGGAAGTGGGCGTTATCTTTGGGTGGGCCTAGCCAGAGGAAGCGGTGTTGGCTAATATACCGATGATGAACGGCAAATAGAGTGCAGGATCCTATTTATATCATTCGTCTGAAAATAATGAGAAAGAAAGCAAACAAGTTAGATTTTTTTCCACTGGAATTGACACGACACTTTTACTGGGGGCGAATATGGACGAAGGCGAAGGCGCTGGAGGCTGGACCTCCCAGAGGGCAAATGAGAGTCAAGTTCTTCGAACCAGAATCCTTGGTTAAAATTGTAACGAAACCATCAGTGACGTTCATTGATGAATGAAACTTTATCCGCACGATCGGAGAGATATGAAAGGATAATGCAGTGGTTTTCAATTAGAAATATTCGAAGAGTTTTAAAGCACTTCCATTGTTAGTGTTTCTGCATTATTTGCCTAAATGTCTACAGCTCACGGGTGTTCTCGGCATTGACTTGGAATATTGAATCTATGGTCAAACTTTTGGAAACTCTATCTTTAACGATTTATGTTTGCAGGTATATTCAAATCAATCCTCACTACTGACAAACTAGTACTGTTTTACTGGATGAAATGTATTTGCCAGGCAACCCATACCCGCCTCAAGAATAGTTCACTTGTATATTCCTACCTGGAGGAGTGAGTATGCAGGTTAACAAAACAACGAAAACAATCGTCTGCTTTAAAAATAGGATAAGTATGGTATCAATATTATACAGCCGGACAAAGAGTAGTACCGGAGACTCCGGTACGTGGTCCACTGTAAACTTTGGCAGGGTTCGAAATTAATGAGTTGGTGAGTTCGTTTCATGTTATTATTTTATTGTGAACAGAATATCCATTTGATGTGAACCAATACTGTTTGGAAAATAATATTTTATTTCAACAAAAGTAGACATACAGCTGTTTAGTAAATGTTTTACGGCAACCCTAGTAACAATTTTGATTTGATCGATTCATAAACCCTAACTGTTCAGGAGATTATCTCTTTACGGTTTATTCACACCTTTTGGAAGCAGTTTTTTAGTTAAGTAGCTAAAATGCTGAAATGTTTTTTTTACCAATCTATCTGATATTTACAACAACAATTACCAATATACTAGTGTGAGTTTCCGTAGTTGGGCAAGAGTCAAACCTCCAAACGTCAGACTTACTTTTCTATTTCAAGTCTAGTCCTCTAATTGCTGCAGTGTTGCCAGTTTCACAGAATTCACCACGACACTACCCATAAAACCATTGATACCGACTTGAAAGTCCTCTCGAGCTCGTATATACCTCCCATGGCTCACGTTCTGGCTAATTGGCACAGATCTACAAAACTTCTAAGAGAGTGTTTCGGCTTTGGCAGTCAACAAACTTGCATCGATTACTTTTAAATCTTTGCCGACGTTTCGGTCCGGGGAGTGGACCTTCTTGAGGGCTCGATTTTCAGATCAACAAGTTAAAAAATTGATTTGTTAATTTTAAAATGTCGGGTTTGAAAGGGTTAGTCTTTCTCCTCTGGAGCATCAATCTAGATGATTTAGCCTCTGCTTACGGTCAGGGAAGTTTAATGTTGCAGGGTTTTTTTTTACTATAACTGCGCTTGGCACTGTTTGCTACGCCAGGTTCCTAATATGGCGCAAGTAGGTATGTGTGTGTTGACCGTTGTCTCGTTTTAGTAATGATCAGTTTGTGCAGCCTCTGGCTGAAGACAGTGTTGTTCCTTTTTTTAAATGAATCTGATCCAATGATTCATTAATTCCTCAATATATTTTCTTAGGGTTTTTTAAGGAATTTCTCCAGGCATTTCTTCACACATTCCTTCTAAAACCTCTCAAGAGATTCGTCTGGAAGTTCCTCCAGGAGGCTTCCTAAAAGATCCTCAGGTTTGATGAATACCTAGGTTGGAGCGTAAACTTCTCTTGGGTTTTACAGGAACCTTTTTTTAGGGATTCTTTAAGAAATTTTTCCGGTGACCCTTCCGAAATCCCTTCAGAGATTCTTTCAGAAGCTCCTTTAGCAATCACTTCGAGATTTATTTCTTGACGATTTTCCAGGATTTCAAGATTTTATTCTAGGAATAACTGTTCGGCATTCTCCAGTTTTACAGGCATTGATTCAGAGATTTCTTAAAAATATTAAATTTTTCAGGACCTTCTTCTGCTGATTCCTTCAAAAATACTGCCATTTGATTTAAATTTGCTTTGAAATTTCTTCAAGGGATCTAGCACTTTTTATCCACCAATACCTTTCCAGCATTTTTCAAGAAAAAACTTTTAAGAATTCCTCCAGAAGTATCTCGAGGAGTATTTCCAGGGTTTGTTGCAAATCATCCTCCATGGATCCCCTAAGAAATTTATTAGAAGATTTGTTCAAAAATTCCTCCAGATCCGTTGTCTGTAATATATGCACGGATTTCTGGAGATGTTTTTTCAAGGATTCTATCAGAATCTTTCTCAATATTTAATTCGGAAATTTCTCAAGGATATACTTTAGAAGTCCCTTCAGAAACCCCTCAGAAACTTCTCCAAGATTTTTCACTTAAATTTCTCCAGATTTTTTTTCTAAAATTTTTCTAAAAATTTCTCCAAATCATCCCAGGTATTCCTTCAAGTATTTTAGGTATTCCAGGAACTTCTCCACCAATTCCATGGAAATTCCTTTAGGTAACCCTTAAACAGTTACTTCAATACTTCTGTAAATATCTGTGGAGAAATATCTCAAAGAATTCCTGGAGGAATCTCTAAAGGAATCTTTTAAGATGTTTCTGAAAGAACCCAGGTAACCACTAAGCATTTGAATAAGCCGTACAACAGACCGTTTTCAGCATTTGAACTGCTTGCTGTCCTACATAAGCAGATCGAATGCATAGCTGCTTTGAGCTAGCATACGCTGTGCAGCTCAAGAGCTTTCAGCTTTTAATTAGCATTTCGACTGCCTGAGATGTTTTCGCTCGGAAGCAACGAAAATGCCTATTAAATGTTCTGTAAATGCTACGAGCAAAGAGTATGGAAGATATGTTATGCATTTGACAGCACATGCCGTCTCTTTTTCATGGTGTTTACCTTTGTTGACAAATTTGGACATCTGTGTTGCATATTCGTTTTTCCCTCCCTTTTCAGAAATCATCGGCGGAAACATTTCTATAGCTGGTTTTGATTGACAACACGAACATCCAAAAGTTACCGTTTCTCATTACATCGAAAGTGCACCGATCCACCGGATCCATCCGAAAGGATTCATTTGCTTAGGCGGATCAATAGTTATACATCAATAGTTATAGATCAAAAGAGGGAAGAGGGAAAAAAAATGCTTTATACAAAGGAAATATCTCTTCGAAAACAATTTGTTTTGGGGTGTGGAATTGGAGCCACATTCCAATCATTCTTTATATTGGGGATAAAATTAGTGCACCTTATCGTATCAGCTGCAGCGTATCCTGAAGCAGCACCAATTCAATTAGTCATCTCTGGATCATAAGTTCAAATCCCAATTACTACTAAACAAGCAAAAAAGTGTACAACAAGCTGGAGAAGGGGTTGGAGTGGGCAAGGACGAGGATGTGGGACCGCTGAGAGAGCAAGAAGAAACAAGCGTGAATCTATTTTTGTTTTGTTTTGCTCGACGACGAGGCGTTACGCTTTTTTTACATTTTGAAACGACGTTACTGAAGGGGTAGCACTAAGACAGCTCGTTATTTTGCCAAAACCTGCTGTTGAGCAGCACTGAAGGCGTATATACGGCTAGTTAGCATTAAAAGCGTTGTCTTATAGACTACTATAATGCTGAAGGAATGCCATTTTAAATGCTTGTTGGTTACTTGGGAAAAGCAGGAGGGGTTCCAAAGAAAAAAACTTCTAGATATTTTTTCGGTAACCCCGGACATTTTCCAAGGGATCCCTGGAGGACCTTTGAAGATCCTTGGAAGAATTTTCGAAGGAATCGCTGAAAATTCTCTGAAAATTAAAAAAAATCTATTCATTCAAAAACCCCTAAACCACAGACAAACAGACGTTACACTTGCGAAATTTCCATCGACCACGCTTTTAACGATCATTTTAAATTTTCAAAGTTGAGGCTTTCACAACCAGAGGCGCGCGCATCGTTTTTCTATGTGTTTGACGTTTCACACTAGCGCCTTCTGTTGACGATATGGCACAACACAGTGATTCGTGCAACTTTTCCACCAGGTGATGCTGTGAACTGGGCGATGGATTTCCATAAAAATCGTTCAAGGTGTTACTTCTGTTTGTCTGTGCCTAAACTACTGAAGAAGACTTTGGCGATATTTCTGAAGGAAATCCTGAGTTTGTTTTAGATGGAATCCATGTAGGAATTTCTGAAATAATCCTTGTAAGTATTTTTGAGTAAATTGTCTATCTAATTCCTGGAGATATTCTAAGACGAATCCCTGAAGGATTATATGGAAGAATCCCAGGGAATTTTATGTAGGAATTCTAGAAGTAGTTGCTAAAGAAATTTCTGGAAACTCTCCCTAATAAACGCTTGGTGGAATTTCTATAAGAATTCATTGATAAATTTATAAATTTCAAAAAATCCTAGAGAAACATTTTACCAAAATTCATGGAGGATTTCCTGAAAGAATTCCCGGAAGAATAAATTCACATATTTTTAAAGGAATCCCTGAAAGAATCTCTGGAGAAATTCCCAAACTTCTGTAAAGGTTCCTCGGAAAAAAAGTCATGAGAAATTTCCAAAGAAATTTATCTGAATCCACAGATAAACAGACGTTACCCTTCGAATATTTAAATACTAGCCATGGAAACATATTCGAACAATGCTGAATCTGGCCAACCATCACCAAGGTGGCGGTAGTGGGCAAACGTCAAACTCGAACAAAAACGATGTGAGCGCAGTTGGCTAATTATTGTTATTTTATGTACCGTAAAGTTGGTGTACGATAGGAATTATTAGAGTGTTTTGCTGTTCGTCTGCGTTTAAACTTTCTAGGAATTGTATCCTTGGAAGAAATCCAGGTTGAATGTCTGATGAAATACATTGAGAAATATCCGGAGGAGCTCATGAAGGAATCTCTATATGAATTTCTGCAGAAATCACTGATAGAATATATACTCTAATATAAAAGCAAAATCATCTAAGAAAAATTTCATGTCAGTTTCATGTGAAGAATTTCTTGACTCCATGAAGAAATTTATAGAACAAGCGCTGAAAGAACGTTCGAAAGAACCGGTTAATTGAGAAAGGAGGGGTTTGGAAAAGAAACCCAAACACAAATTTCAGAAGATATCCTTGTAATACAAAAAGTGTGTAACGGGGGGGCTTGAAAATAATGGACATTTTTTGCATGACCTGATTTATGGGATTTCTATGAAATCAGTGGAGCCATTTTAGGAGGTTCTCTAAAGAAATTCTTTGGAATATTTATGGAGCAACTTAATGCATCTCTAGACAATATTTCTGAAGGAACACACCGATTTTTTTAAAAGAAATCTGTAATGGCTGCACTTGCGGTCAAAACATTGCTAGAGGAAGTGTCGGTGTGGATTCAAACCATAACCACTGGATTGAAGTGAAATAGAATTTGAACTTACTTTATGTGTTACCTAAACTAGCTTATATAATACAATTTTGTATGACACAAGTCTTGTCTCTGTACCTGGAAATTAGTCCGTTTTGTGGTAATCGGTGATTAATCATCACCGGATTGAAAGAAGATAATGAAAATGCCATCGGCACGCCGATTGCTCTATGCAAATGCCAAACGATGCGTTGTAAATGACTCACGCACAAATGAAAATCGATCGTGTCATCGATTCCATGATTTAATACTATCTCGTTCGTCACAAAATCCTTGGAGAGATTTCTGAAAGAATTCTGAACTGCCCAGGTAACCAATAAGCATTTGAATAAGCTGTATTTCAGCTATAAAACTGCATTATATCTGCTTGCTGCTGTATCATAGCAGTTCGACTGCTGAATTGCTCTGTATAAGCAATTCAAATGCAGCTTTGAATCTGACAGCTGTTGTGTAGCATTTCAAATGCACGATATTTTTTGGGTAACAAGCATCCTAACTGCTACTTTACTGCCATAAAACTGCTAAGAGAGATGAGCGATGTTAAAACTGTTACACATTTCAACTTTTCAATTCATGTGCCACGACTATAGGATCCATTACCATTCAGATGCCCTATCATTTACTGGTAGCAACGAAGCTAACCAATGAGAGAACAAATGTTTTCCAAATAAATCCCATGGAATAAGAAACCAATTATGCCATCGTGTATTATGTGGATGGTTTGATTATCAGCACTTGTCCGAGCCGTTGTCCGGGCACAGCAAAATAACTGCCGGTGTGGTACTGAAGCTTTTAATAGATCAAAAAATCAACGCACATTATCTGATCATTTATAGCTCATCCTGTAACGTGGTTCATCATCATCATCAGCCAGAGGATTGTGGGATCGAATCCCAATTTCAGCGGGAACAGCAAAAAACAACTGCAAAAATAAACAACAGCCCCAAAGCCGCACAGGAGAGTGTGAGTACAAATAGAAAGGGAAGAATATGAAGCGACTGAAATGCGCAGGGGAAAATGTTTTTGTTTATGTTCGATTTTTTGGGGATAGGAAAGCTAAGCATTTAATCAGCCGTATATTGGGCCAAAACCTGCATTTAATTAGCACTTATGGCGCATATACGGCATATTAGCATTTAATGACCTGCAGTAAAGGCGCATATAGTGCTGAATAAAAGCAATTTTAACTGCTTATTGGTTACCTGGGTGTTCATCTTCTAAAAGTAAAACGCTGTTGGAATGTCTGGATTCCGTAAACCATTCACGGAAATAATCTCTGGAGAACTTTCCGAAATAATCCATTAAGGTTTTAATAGATAATTCAAAATATAATAAGTCAAAGTAACTTTGAACATGATCTGGGTGAAACTTTTACATATTTGTATGTAAACTTAACCCAAAGTTGCCAAATTTTCTAAAAAAAATGTATAAACTTACGGCAGTGTCGCTGGAAATTGAGTCCAACAAATTTTAAGATGAGAGCGGTAATATAACCTATTTCCTATTAGTTTTAGCATGTAAATTAAAAAAAGGTGTGGTTTAATGTCTTTGCAGTTAGTACCAATTATTATGTTTCAAATAAGCCTAGAAAAATTAAAATTCAATGAAAGATGACACAGATATCAACAAATCACTTTTCCTTGTTTTACGATAGTGATCCCAAATTTTCGACCGATACATCATTTTGATTTTGAAACTTTTGGTCCATGACATCAAGAGATAATGTACTTAATGTTCTTTTTTCTAGATTATTTAGCATAGTTCGGTAAAAAGCAACTGAAAGCTATTTGCTGAAAGCTAGCGGTGATGGCGCCTTTCTCGTGCCTTCGAAAACACATTTCAATAAAACTCAAGTGACATGTTGATGAGTCGCACTTTCATACGATAAACAAAAATCCATTACATGGCACCAGAAATGATATCGTTTATGTAGCTTTGATATTTGAGCCTCATACACATATATGATCAAATCCAAAGATGGCCGTCACAATGGCTGCCTTGCAAATACCGAACGCATGGATCTCGTCATCTAAACAACAAACAAAGCTGAAAAGGCAATGAGTAGCCCTGCTCACTCGTGATAAGCATTGAGTACACAGTTAGAAAAAATCACCGTGTTGGCGCGAGTTTCTTCCGGATTAATGAAACACATACTGACAGCAGCGTATTTCACGGCAGCTTCAATGCTATATTTAAAATATAGCCAGTTGCCAGTTTCACCAAAATACCGCCGCAACACACCGACTTCGGTAATGTTTCACCGAAATCTCAACCGTTAAGTTTGCTTTACAGGAAAAATTCGGTAAAGGTAGCAACTTTTACCGAAACTCGTTAGAGTTTGACAGATAAACGATAACATTTTACCGAAATTTGGTTATTTTTCACAGAATTTCGTTGAAAATCCATTACCGAACGCTCAGCGGTTGACATTTCGGTAAAAATTACCGAACGCGATTAGCTGTGTAGCATTTTCGTTTTCGGGCGTTTTGTGGATGACGAGATCGGTGCTCTAAAAAATGCCAGTCAAAATTGCACCTGGACGCTCTCCCATTTCACCTTAAGAAAAAGCCGCTATCTTGAATTTTAAGCCGCAATTTTGGATTTAAGTCCGCCATTTTAAATATTCTGGACTTTATTTTTGGACTCCACACTTCTTCCCCGTACCAGATATTCCCATATTGCATGGTTTTGGAGCCCAGAACTCCATTGAACAGCCACCATCTTGAATTTGAAGCCGCCATCTTGGATTTTCAATCGCTATCTTGGATATTCTGGTCACCATTTTTTGGAGTCCACAATTCGTCCCTATATCAAATAAACCCATATGACATGGATTTATAGCTTAAGACGCCATTAAACAGCCACCATCTTGAATTTGGAGCCGCCACCTTGGTGTTTGGGCCACCATTTTGCTTATTGCGGTCGTCATTTTTTGACTCCAGACATCTTTCCTATACCAAATATACGCATATCACATGAATTTAGGGTCTAAAACTGTCGTCTTGAATTTAGAGCCGCCATTTTGGATTTTAGATCGCCCTCTTGGAAATTGTGGTCGCCATTTTTGGACTCCGGATTTCCTTATACCAAATATATCCATTTTTCATAGTTTTAGCAAAGCAAAGCAAAGCAAAGCAAAGCAAAGATAACCGTACACATCGTAGTTGCTACTCCGTGATTGACCAGAACAATCGAAGTTGCACAGAGAGCCAATGAATGTGAAAGCTTGGGACTAGCTAACCATTCTCAATGTGCACAATTCGAGAGTTCAGCTATTTAAAGTCAATAACGGCGCTGGCCACGTCCTTACGGTCATCAGGAAAGGGAAGGAATGTTAGTTCGACAACCGTTGCTACTAGAAACCGTGGAATCCACAGCATCCCCACAGTTGTCACGGGAAGGAATGGTGGTTAGTAGGGTAGGGTAAGGTGTGGATCTAGGAGCCACCTCTGTTAGGTGATATGATCCACTAGTTATATGGAAATACACGTCGCGGTCTTCATCGCGATTATGATTTATTTGATCACGATGACCACTGATCCCGGATTTCGTGCTCGCGTTTCCATCGCCCTACCGTGGAAACCGACTGATCTACGAATATTGTAGCGCGATTCTGAACCCGGATTTTTCACTCGCACTTCCATCGCCCTACCGAGAAAACCGACTGACCAACGAATATTGTAGCGCGATTCTGATCCCGGATTTTTCACTCGCACTTCCATCGCCCTACCGAGAAAACCGACTCATATCCATTTTTCATAGTTTTAGAGGCTAAAACTCCAGTTTGAATTTGGAGCCGCCATCTTGGATTTTAGACCGCCATCTTAGATATTCAGATCGCCATTTTTGGAATCCATACATTTTCCTCATACAAAATATACCCTTATTGCATGGTTTTGGGGCCTAAAACTCCAATAAACAGCCGTCATCTTGAAATTACAATTACAATTCCATTCCATGCGTTGGAAGGGCCATCGCATGTTACAATTTTTTGATCAAAAACCAACATTTTGTCATAACTTTTCGAAATATTGATCAATTTTCATAATTTTTGGAGTGAAAGACTCTTTTTCAAAAAGGGTTCGAACAACCTTATGACACCCGAAAGAAATAATTTGAATTGAGTTCAAAAACTTCAAAAGAAACTCTTGCCCCACTCGAACTTTTGCCCCACTTTACTCTATATCTTTCAATTTGTGCTGGAAGAATTAATTTTTGACAAGTTTCAGTGTAGTTTGATTTTGCGAAGTTCGAAGGTAGTCGAAAAACATAAAACTGATTTGATACACCACTAAATTTCAATGGATTTGGCTTCCAAGAATGTTATTCGTAAATTGCCATTGAAAAAATCAAGAGATATACCAAGGAAATGTATGAGAATGTGCTTGTGGGCCTCATGGAAATACCGTCATGAATTTTATTGATAATCCGTTAAAGCTTACAAAAGAGACTCGCTTAGTACTTAAAAAGGAATAACTGAGGATCTTCGAAGTAGGTATTGCAGTAAGAAATCATAAAAAAATATTACAAAAGATTCCCAAAAAGAACTCCAGGTAATACGCCTTATATGCACAAGAAAAAAAATGTACAAACTTGTTGAAAATTACCACTATCATTACTATTCATGTAGGAAATTCTAGGGGAGACTGGGGAGACTTGATCCCTTTTTCTTAATTCACCTGAAACTTTAAGAAAAAAACACAAAACTAGATCCGATTTCCATACAAAATGACAGGTAAACATCTATTGCAAGTTAATACCCAACAGAATGCTTTTGAATTATTGTTAAAGTTTTCAAAACTGTGTTTTTTGTAGGCATGTCCTATGATGTATTTTTCAAAAATGGGTGACACTTGATCCCCTTTGAGCACATGGTTTATTTAGAGAGAAAATAATTCCAGAGTCTTCCTATTCATTTTCTTTTCAAGTTTTCTTGTATTTTCGATGAATATGGAATGTTTGAAATTGTAAGATTTCCTTAAATTTTTAAGGATATGCCGTACTTTCAAAATGGGGAGACTTGATCCCCCTTTTCTTGTTTTGTACTAAAGTTATAATTATCTGACACATTTTATCGTTGAATAGACTAGAATTCCAAGTAAATAGGGGCTTCCGAATAGAATTTTATTTTTCACATGTATAATGTGTGTGTAACCCTCGAGGGATCAAGTCTCCCCATGTCACTGTTGTGTATACTAAGCTGAATTAATTAAAATATGTTAACAACAGACTTATTTGGATAAATAAGTTTGAAAGTATTTCATTTAAACTATGTGCTGTGAAATTTTGACACGATTTGGTTCAATTTTCACAAAGTTATTGAGATTTTTCGGAATCGCCTAAAAGATTTCTGAAGGACTGAAAACAAACCATCAGCCGTTAAAAAAAATGCAATCTACAATCAAAATCACTTGTAACCAAAACATAGTCGTTTGTCCAGGAGTAGTTTTGGAAAAAATATGCTAGAAGAAAAATGTTTTTGATTCCGAGCAAATATGGGGGAACAAGTCTCCCCAGGGATCAAGTCTCCTCAGTCTCCCCTACATGAAATGAGACCATTAATTCCATCAGGGACTCATTCTGGATTTCCGCCAAAATTCAAAAGTTTCTATTAGTATTTAATAATTATTGTTTTTTTTTATTCTTCGGAACATCTTCTATACATATTAACCCGGCCCTGTATATATGCAAAAATCTCTAGAATATTATAATACTGTCTTTCTTGAGAGAATTGTTGTGGAACTCTGAATAATTGGTAATGTCGAGTCGAGCTGAGTTTAAAACTGTGCAAGCGATCAGGCCTACCACCCTCATCTCTGCTGCCCTCTAGATACGATCGTGGGAAACGCTACAAATGAAAAGGTAATAGGTAGTTCTACCAGGTTCTACCAAGTGTTATGATAAAAAGGCGAAGATTTCTGGAGAGTCAAAGTTGAAGAATTTCTATGAGATTACTCATTTATTTTGGTCTGTCCCGAAAGGGGTTTGGACGCTTCATTCTTCCCTGGATGAGGAATCGATGTGCGCTGCATATCGATAGAGACACATGACAAAAAAAAGTTGAAAACCTCTGCCCTAATGAGCCACACATGTTGTCCGCCTCGGCAAAATTCACGAAAGTCACTACAGTCAGAAGCCACCCCGCCGAGACTGGCAAGTAAGTTATCCGTAGTGGGTAGGAAGATACCTTAGAGGAGGATCACTATCTCTACGCGTTCCGTAGTTCATTTGCTGTCGCATTGTCCTGCGTGCGGCTCCGGCTGGCGGGACTCCGACACACGTTACAAATTTGTTTTGACAGACGTTCGCACCTGCTGGTTTCCGAGGTGGAACTTTAGGATCGTAGGAGCTTACGTGCCTTGGCACTCCCGGACTCGACTCGGCGGGCCGGAAGCAAACAGCACTGGCGCACTGACTGCACAGTGTGCAACGTGACAGAGTTTCCAGCAGGCACTTACGCTTCTCCTTCGATGGAAGGGCGAGAGCTGACGACGGTAGCGCGATTTGCGTAGGTAGGTACGCCGGTTCCCTACGGTGCGATCCGTCGTCGTCGTCTTCGTTGTCGCCGTCGTGGTTGTTCTCTGGGAATGACGTACGACGACGGAATGTGATCCAACTGCTGATTGGGCGGGAAAATGGTTTGAACGGTGGTAACCCGTTAGGGCTCGTTACACAAAAAGTGCAATTTCGAGGCAACTGGATTGCACTGCTTTCGCGCAAGCTGACAGCTAATTACATTTAGAAACTTCGGAGGAAACAATTTGGAACACGTAGGTTTATGCTTCGATTTCGATGTGGGTAATGAAGTCATCTCTGACGACGACCGGGGTCATTCGTTAACAGACAGTCAGTACCTTACGTGTAGGGACGTAATTGCGATAATTACGCCCTGTATTTGAGGTGATTATTTTGGACCTTTCCGGATTGGGAAATTTCTTAACTTCCTTGTGTATGGAGTGTCGAATGACGTAGAAATTATAAGAAAAACAATAACGTAAAGGCATGAAAAACAATGGACTCATGATTCCTGACCCCTTCCGTAACGCTGTAATTTAATTTCGAAACAGTTGACGTCAATAAGGGCGAGAAAACAAGATAATGTTTGTTTGAGGTAGTGAAAGTGAAAAGCCTAATTTTCTTATTTTCAAGTGACAGCCGTGACCACTAGCAGCGCTGTTCCTTGAAAGATTTGATGAATTTTAGGTTTTTATGTTTGGTTGTGCCATCGTGTAAATTGATCATTTTCAGATGTCTGCTAATATCATTACAAAAATTTCGAAAAAAAAATCGTTGCTGTCTTCTATCTCTACGATTAGTTGTTAAGTTACATTGAGAAGTCTCATTTCAACCAGCATAAACTTCAACTAGGAATCGTCAGCCAACAGAAGCAAATTTCGATACCTATTCAACTTTTGCGATAAATCATCATCGGCACCATTCTATTCCTCGGTAATGAAGATCCAAACGGCACGTATAAATGGTAAACACTATCCATCCTTGGCTGTGGAATACACCGTGTTAGCCCCAGTAGCACGTACGTCCGATGAGTGTACAGTACAGCGCCCATCACTTAGCCAGCAGTGCTGATAATATATCATACTGAGAAATTCCAACAAACCTCATCGTGCATTGATGGCGTTTTTGTTGTCACAAAGGGAATCATATCGGCCGGTTGGACAGGTAATTAAGAGCCTTCCCGAGACCATGGAAACAACACACAAAACTAGTACCTACATATCCACCTACATGAAACTGCAACACTGCCTACCCACGGGCAGGCTAAAATTGTAATGGCGAGCCTTCGCAAAGGTTCCGCTTTCGCCAGACCAGACATTCGCGTATCAAATATTCAAACTGGGTCATTTGTAACCGGACCGGAGTTACTAAATTGTCACTCGCACGGCTTGCGGAATTCTACTTTGTCATCCCACCTCCTCAACTAGCCAATTTTACCAGGAAAGGAAAAGTTTTTCGCGTGACAGAACAATCTAGGGTTTCTCGGTCAGATTGGCGCTGCTGGCCACTGGTCGTCTGTGAACGCTGACAGGTGCATATTGTACGCTGGTTCCAGGAGTAGTGGAAGAACCAATTACGTATGCGGGAACGAGGAAGCGAAATTGTAAACCGCAAAGAGCATTAGAAATAGCGGGGACGTGGAATCGCCATCAAAGCTTGTGTTGTTGAAGGTCAACTCATACGTTGAGAATGAAAATGCTTTATTCAACACGTAATTACTGTAATAGCACTCTTTTGAATAAAGGTCATCTCTCTTACAGGTATTTAGTTTTATGATTTGAAACTAGGTTTTCTGTATGTGGTCAAACATTTGTATCTTAATTTCTTAAAATAAGTATGCTCTGCTCAAGACAGATCAGTTAGTACAATGGTATGGGCTTAGACTCACAATCTCGAGGTGTCGTGTTCTAGGCTAGGTGTCAACTTTTTATAGCTAATTTCGGACATCGTATTTCATATCACACGAAGTCGTATTTTATTCTTTCAATCGATTATTTGGGACATCGTAATGATGATCATATGAAATCGCGAAATGGCGTCAGAAGTATGTGTATGGCCTCCTATTTGGTACGTGTATAGCAGTTTTGTGCAGTTTATACGATTGGATAGGTTCTTATGTAGTAGCGTATAACACTAATTATACAGACCAAAATGTTTACTGGGAAGTACCGTTTAAGAAACCGAAAATGAAAGATTACGAACTGATTCAACGGCAACGATTTTTAGCGGGAAACAACGGACAAGAATTGAAACTTGGAATGAATTAACCCTCAAAGGGATACCTTAAATGAAGGTCCATTTTGAGACCCTGGGGTCCATTGGACCCCAACATATATTCTCGTGTATCTCGTGATCCTTACTTTTTAAAAGGATGATGTTTTCAGCAAAGATGTTAGGTATGTCAAGGCCTATCTAATGATAAATAATTTAGTATAGGAAAATTCCGCTAGGTTACGCTACAGAGCATCCAAAAATGCTCTCAATCAATAGGATATAACGTACCTAAGCAAGCGGACACGACGCTCATAACAATAGGGTGAATCGCATTTCTGTGGATGGGTAGACATATATGTCCTGCGGCTCAAAAGGGGTCGTTCAAATATTACGTAAAGCTAGGGGAGCGAGCAGATCACGCGCTGTGTTACGCTTTATACAAAATTTTCAAATTTCCTATATAAAAGTTGTTACGTGGAGTAGAGAGGCGTATACGTATTATTTGAATGAACCCAAAAAGACATCACAGGCAAACAGACGTAACACTGACGAAATTAACGTCTCATATATCGTAAGAACCAAAGTTGTTTGCTTTGGCAAGGGCTTACAGTTGATGAACGGTTTGGTTTGATATTTCACCACGAGGCAGCGCTAGTGAGCATACAAATTTTATATCTCATATATCTCAGGATCCTGATTGCTTAGAAAGATGGTGTCTTTGGCATAGTTGTTCGGTAGGTCAAACATTCACAGTTGATGAGCCATTTGATTCGGAATTCTGCCATGAGGTGGCGCTAATGAGCATGTACAGTGTATATCTGTCGTACATTGGAATTATTTGTTGACATAGTGTCTACGGCAAAGTTTTTTGCAGGCATCGGCCTTCATAAAAAAGCCCAATAATTCAAATTAGCCCTTCAGGATGCGTGTCGCACAACGGCGTAAAACACCATCAAAAACCTCGCTCGTCGAATACAGCGCGAGTGCGGTGCAGTTTTAGGATCGAATAGGCGCGCGTCCTAAAAGGTTAACACTATAGAATCTACAGACTTGCGGAGACATGGTTGAGTAATGAAATGGTTTTTATACATAATACCTAATAACTAAATCAACGAGTAACTCTTAGTCAGACGATCATCTTTACATAAAACATCAAAATGATATCTTTTCATTGGACTGAGATAACGGTGAAATAAATTGATTGTGCAGGAGCACCATCAACTTAGAATATTTTCTCTCGATCGAGATAAGGTAACAAATGTATATTACATTCTTGGCTCAAAGGTCTTATCCATATGTAATCTTTGCAACTATACTTTCGCCACCTGGTGAGTCAATTCTGAAGTAAATTATCCATCAAATAGGAAGTATTGGTATTGTTTGTCAAGATAATAACCTCAAAAGAAGTTTACTTTTATGAGGACGTTTGTCGCTCAGGGTATCTAGGATGCTGAGCGAATATCTATTAATTAGCATTTGCTTGCAAAAAAGCATTAGCATAATTTTAATTATCAAATAGATCTTGATGTATCTAACACTTTTTCCGAAGACACGAACATTCAGAATATCAAGATATTGAAGCTATCAAAGCGTAATTTGAATACACACTAGCGCCATCTACTGGGCTAATTTCGATTCAATTTATTTATCATAAGATTGCCCTTGGTCTGTGGAACAATTTTGTCGAATACAGCATTATTCTAGGAAGTCATGATCAAAAGATACAATCATTCGTTCCGTGGGGTCCAATGGACCCCAGGGGTACAAAATCGCCCGGTTCAACTTTGACATCGAAAATAATCCATAGTACGCCATGAAACTATTGGTATTTTTCTTAAATAACTCATCGCTGTGTAGTTTGAAGGTACTGTGAAAATGGAACCGATATATCAATCCAAACTTGTTTGCGGCCACTTCAAAGTGACTCTGGGGTCCAATGGACTCCAGGTATCCATTAGAGGGTTAACACTGGCCCAGCAGGGTAAACTGACACAACTAGCCAATGAGGCATGCCGTATGAAGCTTGAGAATCTTGAGATCTTAGGACTCAGTGAAGTCCGTTGGCCGAACTTTGGGAACACAGATTGGTGTCGGGCCAAATTCTGCTATACTCTGACCTATGAGACGAACACGACCCCCGCCACTGTGGAGTTGGTTTCCTGATCAGCACTCACGCTCACGCTGCACTTATGAAGTGGGAACCTATTTATGATAGGATAATTGTAGCCAGATTCAGAGCACGGGTTCGAAACCTTACCATGATCCAATGTTACGCGCCAACCGATGCTGCCGAATTGCAATATAAAGAGAACTTTTACAGTCAACTGAATGCTGTCGTAGACAACCCGACTAGATGGACATTACACAATTATAACAAGCTGTGTTATTTTGTTACAATATTTTTTATAACAAGGGTTGTTATAAAACATGTACCGTTAGTAGTTAAAATAACAAAAATTCTAACAAAGTTCCCACAAGAAAAGAACAAAAATGTAATAGCTTTTGTTATGATCATAAGAAAAATATTACAAAACTTGTTCCATGAAATTTGATAGAATTTAACAAAATTATTACAAATTGTGTTATAATTCCTTGACAACCTTTTAGGGTGAAAACTAAATTTTTAAACTCATTTTTGGGTAAATATTTTAAGTGTGTTATTCTATTTTTAGAATAAGTAGGTATACCTGTTATAACATACAAAATAGTTTCCAGTACGTTATAAAATTTTCGGATCCGAACAGGACTTGAACCAAGACACCTACCATCGGTAGCAATCTGACGCCTTTGCCAATGAGGCCATCACAACACTTGAAGAGGGCGGTGATAGAAGCTTTACTAGTTCTACGTATTTCCAGTTTCCTCATTCAAATCCTTGTTTTTCCGACGCACAATATGATAACAGCTGTAGATATAATTTAGTTATATTCAACTTTTTTTTTTATTTTAAGCAATGAAATGGAATCTATCACATAAGAGGTCATCCATTAACTTTGTCGTCACTTTTGGAGGATTCAGGGAGGGTTGAAATTTTCCAATTTTATCGTGACGTACTTAATAGATGCTCCCTAAGGTCGAAGCAAAATAGGTAGAATAAACAAATTCCGTGTTATAATTATTTAGTTCCACTTTTGCTTTCTCCATGTTCAATAACATTCACTACTTGGTATACTTTTCGATGGCGAACACTATGGTCAGATATAGCACTATAAAGGAAATCCGAGTCTGGTTGATAGGGTGCTCACGCAGAAATGACGCATGTTTAAAACAATAAAACGCATGATTGATTTACAAACTGAGAATTCACTTATTTCAAAGTTGTATTTCTTTGTTCTTACTTAGAGTTCATCGATAAAAACAACCCATTATCATCATTTCACGTTAGAAACTTCAATCGTTACTACAAAAT
Organism: Aedes albopictus; assembly: GCF_035046485.1. Lineage (NCBI taxonomy): Eukaryota > Metazoa > Arthropoda > Insecta > Diptera > Culicidae > Aedes > Aedes albopictus. The sequence continues at coordinate 478,126,978 of NC_085137.1, read as the reverse complement.
GAAGTTCACAATCTTCTTATATTCGAACTGTTCGTCCAATCGAGTGAGTGAGTGTTTTTGTGATATACAAATGTGTTGCAAATAACATAATGTTGTTGATGGAGCATCGAATAATTTATGAAAATAGCGCATCTCCTTACATATTGAGAGACTCATGAGGTTAAAATCCGAATATCCCGGAAACGGTTTCTTTCAGACAGGTTATTACAGTAGACGTTCGGTCAGTGCAAGCGGCTTAACTGCAATGCTTTTTAACAACAAGCACCTTCAAATGTCAAAATGGTGCGCCATGTTAGCCCAAATGAACAGATAGATAAAGTTCACGTTCATTAAACGTTAGTTGATGGTTTGTTGATACTGTCAGGTGTTCCAGTTATCGGATTTTTGTTCGCTAATTGAAACGTAAACATGTTGTAGTTATCGAACGTCTACGGTATCTTTGATATTCTACTAAAGTTTGAAAACGGTCTGATAAAAAGTTACAAACCTTTTTTCACGTTGTTTACCCGACTACCTATCGCGTAAGAAAAAACTAAGATTAATGGAGAAAAAAGAAAAGCTAATGATCTGATGAAGGGGAAGATTGTCAATGTTTACTCGTTTTATTTCAATTAGCATAGCATAGCATAGCATGAATACTTGCACAAATCTTGGATGGAGTTGCAAAGTTGCAATAGATATCCATTGACATTGCTGATGTCGCTACTATCTACAATGTCATAGATTCACTCAGCTCCACACACCTGGCCAAGTCCTTGCAAGCATTTATAAATCCCTTCATCAACTTAGAAAGAGCCCAGAACTGAAGCAGCTTCCAATAGATGAAAGGATGTTGAAAATAGCGAATTTTCAACCTATTTGCAGTTATATAGCAAATATATACTTAAGTAGAATTATTTATAAATAAATAATGTTGAAAAGATCTCACCAATTGTTGTGTGGTACTTGTAGTTTAATGCCGATCATTTAATTATCTTGATTAATGTTCTTCTTTACAAAGAACAACACAATACTGAACACCAAACACCCGCGTATCTATTGTTTTGATTTTCATGCGAGACAATAGCGAACGATTATGCTGCCATACTCACCCCTTACAGGAGCGATGCATGCACAGCAAAGAACGACACAATACATGTTTACTCGTTTTATTTCAATTGTGCCTTAATTGTGCCTCAAAACTAACCCAACATCATCTAGATTCTAGAAAATACTGTGCTGTTGCGTCAACAGGTTCTTCGCCACAGCTTCCAGCAGAAAGTATGTTCTTTAAAACGCTACAAAGTACTGCTGGTTTGGGGAGAATTTGGCAGATTATAACTAAAAGATAACTCTGTTGCAGTTTTTTTAAACAAATATGACGCCGTCCCCAAATTACGCGTAGCTCAAGGGAGAGGGAAAAGTACAATCGAACGTTACGGTTCGTACAAAAATTTTAGGACTTTCAAACAAAGCGTAACGGAAGAGGGGGGGTTGTTAAAACATGACGATTTTAGCGTTGCGATCAAAATGAATGCTGTATATGGCTTTTGACTCGAGTGGTCAGTATTACATTCGCGTCAATATTAAAAAAACCTAACACATTTTGAAATTATTTTGTTACAAAAAATGTAGCACATACTACAATAAATGTGTTACGATATTTTGTTATAGGCAACTATTTTGATATGCATAATGTAACAAATGCTGTTATAAATCTGTTTGAATAAATAATTCAAGTTTTGTTATAGTTTTGTTTTTAAAATAATAACAAATTTTGTTACAATTGTGTTATGGTTATTCACATATATACGAATCCTTCTGACAAAATTATGTCAAATCGTGTTATTTATAACAACAGTTGTAATAATTTTGTTATAATTTTGTTAGGAGCTTCTGGTCGGGGCGCCATTTGGCCGAAAGGGTCATTTGTCCGAATGCCATTTGGCCGAATGCCGTTTGGCCGAAAAATGAATGATGTACTTATGGCGAAACTGAAAGCATTTCCTCATTCTTTCAGTTTTTGATTTTTTTTTAAATCTCGAAGCAATATTTTCAAAAAGGGTATTCGTACACATGTAGAGTATGGATCAATGTATCTCTTGATTTGTTTTCGTCTTGAAATAGTTTTCCATTTTTTCAAAAACCATTTTTTGTGAAATTTCCTTCAAAAATGGTTTTTGCAGAAACAAAAATCATTTTCCACTACGAAAAAAAAATCAGAAGTTACCTTGATCCATCCTCTACATGTGTACGAAAACCGATTTTGAAAATATTGCTTCACTAATTAATAAAAAATCAAAAACCAAAAAGTGAGGAAATGCTTCCAGTTTCGCCTTAAGTGGCCATACCACTGTTCCGTGCCTCAGTGTAACTTGAAGGAACAGCCTATGAGTCAAAAAAGGAAAAAAATCTGTGATAAAATACAGGGTGTTAGGTTCCTGAGTGCAAACTTTTCAAAGGGTGATAGAGGACCATGAATGGAGAAAAAAATTGTTCTACGCATATGGTCAAATCTCAACCGTTACGTAGTTATTGAACTTCCCATGTTTTTGACTCTTATTGCCTTAACTGGCAATAACTTGAAAATGGCCAAACTTTTCGAAGTTTTTTTACCCTTATTTGAAAGATTATTGAATTTTCCATCAAATGGCGTCTTTGAATCGATTGGTTTAGTTAAATAACTAAGTTTTCTAGAGCAAAATAGCTAAAAATAGCGTATTTTTATTAGTTTTTGTCAATTATCTTTGAAACATGCGTAATAAATTAAAATTCTTTCTTAGGCAAAGTTGCGGGCCCGGTTACACTCTACAATTCGTTCTTTGACACTAAACTACTAGCTCTTATCGTTTTCTTGCAATTTTGATTCAAATGTGCGGCACAATGCGCAAAAAAGTGCTTTCCATGACAGTTGCAAATTTATGATCTGAAATGCGATGTTAAAATCGAAATTGCAACAAAATGATAAGAGATAGAAGTTTGATGTCAAAGAACGAATTGTAGAGTGGAACAGGGGCCACAACTTTGCCTAATAAAGAATTTCGAATTATTACGCATTTTTCAAAGATAATTGGCAAAACTAAATTAAAACACACTACTTTTGAGCTTTTTGCTGTAGAAAACTTAGTTATTTAACTAAACCAATCGATTCAAAGATGCCATTTGATAGAAAATTCAATAATCTTTCGAATAAGGGTCAAAAAACTTCGATAAGTTTGGCCATTTTCAAGTTATAGGCAGTTAAGGAAATAAGAGTCAAAAACATGGGAAGTTCAATAACTACGTAACGGTTAAGATTTGACCATATGCGTAGATCAATTTTTTTCTCCATTTATGGTCCTCTATCACCCTTTAAAAAGTTTGCACTCAGGAACCTAACACCCTGTATAGGCAGTTTCAATGTCAACTATACCCTGAATGTCAAAACTAGAAAGAATAGCCTATGATTAAAAGAAGGGAATATTTCTGATAATCATATTGGCAGTTAGAATGTCAAAAACTTTTTTTGAACTCTTTTGATCACGATTCGGCCAAACGGCATTCGGCCAAATTACCCTTTCGGCCAGATGGCATTCAGCCAAATGGCGTTCGGTCAAACGGCATTCGGCCAAACGGCATTCGGCGTTTCCCGTGATGACGTCACAGAAACTCAAATCGACTAAATCTGCTTCAGCCAAAAATGGAAACCGAGCCTTCTAGATGTGTAGAATAAACGCAGTACCAACATTGCGCCGGTCCATCATCTTCTAATCGGCAAGATCCAACTGCGCATTTCTAGGATCCAGCGACAGGAGGAAAAAATCAAGTGCCGGTTCAACACACGCCGACTGGAAGACGCTGCGATGAAAAGGTCCTTCGTCGAGGAGCTAGAGAACCGTACTGCGGATATTCCGGAAGGTGGAAGCGTAGAAGATCAATGGAGCGCCATCAAGAATGCCTTCATCGCCACCGGCGAGAATAATTTGGGTGAGCTACGCACCCGGAAAAAGCCGTGGGTCACAGATGATACCTGAAGGATGATAGAGGAGCGAAGGAACGCCAAAGTCGCGATAGAGCGAGCGAAAACACGAGGAGCCAAAGCTGTAGCCCGTCAGCGCTATTCGGTCCTCGAGAAGAAAATGAAACGCTCATGTAGACGGGACAAAAGAGCGTGGGCGGACTACCTAGTCGACGAAGGCGAGAAAGCAGCTAACACCGGCAATATCCATCTTCTCTACGATGTTTCACGTCACCTTAGTGGGACTAAGATGAATGCTACAATGCCCGTGAAAGACACGCCTGGACAATTATTGACGGACCCGGCTGACCAGTTGAAACGCTGGTTCTAGCACTATGGAATCCTTCTTCAAGTGTCGGCCACGTCATCAACACCTCAGTATGATCCACCAAGGGTTCGACTCATTACCCGTGTTAACGAAGGAGTTCCATCATTGCTGGAGATAGAAATAGCCATCCGTAGCATGAGCCCCGGGGGTAGATCGCATATCAGCTGAGATGCTTAAAGCTGACCCCGTAGTATCCGCACAAATACTGCATCAATTATTCTGAACATATGGGAAGCCGTGACATTTCTGGCTGACCGTGTGCAAGGTATCTTAGTAAAGGTTCTCAAAAAGGGTGACCTGACTATATGCGATAATTGACGGGGCATCATGTTACTGTGTATCGTTCTCGAAGTCCTCAGCAAAGTGATCCTTAACCTGATACAGTAGAAGATTGACGCAACTCGCCCGTCTCTCTACCTGCTGTTCACTGATTACGAAAAGCATTCGACCGTCTCAATCGCGAAAACATGGGGTAAGACCTCAGGTGCAAGAATGTCCCTGAGAAAATCATCGGCCTCATTGAAGCTTAGTACAGGGCATTTTCGTGCAGAGTACTGCACAACGATGTCGATGTATACTATCACCGCTTCTGTTCATCATCGTATTCGATGAGATCCTGGTAGGTGCGACTGATCGTGAACCAAATCGTTGGTTGCTGTGGCAGCCCATTACCATGGAGCACTTCATCAGCAATCGATGACGTAGCTTCAGGAAGTGTTCTGAACAGGATCCATGGTAAATACGTATCCTAATAAATGTACATAACGTTAGTGTGGGTCATCGGAACCGTTTTCTCAGATCAAAGCTTTTTTGGTTCCGTTTCGGGTCCTGAGTATCTGTGCAAAATTTGAGCACGATCGGTTGCGTCTACACTTTGCGCATTGCAATTGAAATTTGCATGGGGTTTTGTATGGGAAAATATACTTTTTTGCATTTTTGTCATAAGTTGTAAAAGTTTGTCTAAAACTTTTTAACCGATACTGTAAAGTGATAGCCTAGGATGTTCTGAAAAACTTTGTTGAAGACCGCAAGCGATCCGATGCTTGTGAAAATAGTTATAACCAACGAACCGCATGCATGTGTTTATGTTTTAACATTTAAAGGAATAACAATAGTAACAAAATCATGCTGTTTCGCCAAGCAATATCAACGCTTTAACTTTTTTCATAAGCATCAGATCACTTCGCGGACTTCGACAAAGTTTTTCAGGGCACCCTAGGCTATGTTTTCACTTTAACGATTACATGGTTTTAGACAAATTCGAGCTTGTTATGAGAGAAATGCAAAAAAGTGTGTTTTCCCATGTAAAACCCCATACAAACTTCAAACGCGATGCGCAAAACGTAGACATAACCGATCGTGCCCAAATTTTGCACACTTATTTGAGTCCTGAAATGGTATCAAAAAAGCTTTGATCTGATGGGATACCATTGAATTTTTCACTTTTCCATATAAACGATGACCCACTCTAACATAGCGTATGTGTAAGCTATTTTAGGTTGTCTTAGTTAGTTTAGACTTCAGAGCACCTGACGAAAACTTGCAAGTGCTGGGGCTAAGAATCGTACCCATGACCATCCGCTTATGAAGCGAACATGTATCCACTGTGCAAAGGATTCCGACTAGGATCAGATTTATTACTTTTAGATAATAATCCGTAGCTAATGTGTCATGAATTTGACAATATTTGATCATCTGACTCCATTCGGTACATATGATACACCTCGCCCATTGTAAAACTATAAAATATCCAGCAAATGCCCCAAAGCGCTTAGCAAGAGGGCACTGACATCTACGAGTCATTCAAATTGCCCAAACTAAAACGATGAGCCACCGCTCTGTTATCGATTCAATCCATGTTGTCTAGCTGAGCTAGAGCATGCAGTTCATCCGCATGACCTTGTTGTATTGTGATGCTCGCTCGCATCGGTCACACAAAGTGACTAGTAGGTATTGCAGCGCGGCGGTGCGGCGATGAGTGAGTGGAAAAAGGTAAACAAACTAAACACAATCTATATTTAAAAATGCCCCAAGGCGTTTGCGCGTCTTGTTCCGTGGGAATGGGACGCGGGACCGGGGGAATGGGGAAACCGGTAAACGTCGGAGGAGCCTTAGAAATGAACAAATTTTAGGAGGTACAATGACATCTTGGATAAAGCGTATGGCAGCTGATGCACGTGGTGCAATAGTAACTGCCCTGCATATTAGTTCGTATCAAACAGCTTCGATCGTTGGAACGGAACGATGAGTCAATGTACCTACCTATAGTAATTAGGAGCCTTCCGATTTGTGTGTTTAGCATGGAGTTTTGTGATCTTATAAGCTGTACTTTCGTAACGAGGAAACCTTAGTTGGTGATTCACAGATTCACGCTCACAACAACTGTGAAGATGCTCTGTAATTTTCGGACTCAATGGCAACGATTGTTAAACTAACATTCCTTCTGATCCCGAAAACCGCAAGCACATAACAGGCGGTATTGATTTATTATAGTAGAACGTAGAACTCTCCAATTGAGCATGGTGGTGAGCTAATTCCACATCCAATAGATTTTTTAAATGCAAAATTTGTTGTTCTGTCAACTATGGATTTTTACGAACATGTTCTCAATGTAAATTAGGTAAATTATCCAAATTACTAACAAGTTTCGTAAGGATAATTTTGGACCCCATTACTCTTTCTGGAATATGCCGTACGACATATTCAAGAAGCCGTTTGTCGCAACAATTTCCAAGAAATTTACTACTACCTTCCTTGCAGTGTTTGTCACATACGTCTTGACATTATTCATTCGCAATCACAAGCAATTTGTAATCTCTTGCGACACTCTGTGTTGAATCTTCCTCCCCCTCTGGGCAATTTACGACCGAACCGGACAATTCCACCAAATAGCATTAATATTTCAGCGCCACAGGATGAATGGGCAACATCGATCACAATCTTGCCTACAACCCTAGACCACCGCAGTCATTAGCCATTACTGCCCAATGCCCAAGCCCGGCAGCCACACAAGTTGCAACAATGTTGCCGAAATATGTGCATCTACTTCGATGCCGATGATTTATGCCCTACCGTGAAATATGCCAATTAGGTGCAATTTGTCATGCAATCGAATGGGAATAATCGTCCCTCCAGCGAGGTATTTGCATGTGGTGACCTCTAGCTCCGCCCAACCGGGATGGCTGGAGCAACCGAATCGGCGCTTTTCATCTGAAAATTGTCTATTTGCCTGATTTTCCCACCACCACCACCGCACCGCAGCCAGGTCAATGCGAACGAAACCTGTTGATTGCGAACCCCGTAATTTCCAGCCTGTTCTAATGTGGTTCTCACCAGTCAGTGCAGTGCGCACGCCACTCATCATCATCGTCTACTCGTCGTAATCATTGTTGTCATCAGAGAGGCGGGTGGTCGAGTGCGCCGCCGCCAGTGAGGACAGACGTCCAGACAGGGGGCACTTCCAACGCTTCTAGCTATTAGACGCCTCCCGACCAAGTCCCTGTGTATCTAGCTAGATGCAACAAAAACTCGGAGCTTTTTCACATGTTGAGGCACGCGAGCTGTGCTCTCCTATACTTAGTGGGCGCCTATCGTGTGCGAAATGAAGGATGTTCTGTAGGATCATGGTTTTTCCAGTTTCTGAAATTTAAATTCAAAACAAAACAACACCAGGCCTTTTGGCCTCTTGGAAAGATCCTGAAAATTAAAGATGATAGAAGATTGCAATAACAGAGGAACTAGAGGACATCAGTATTTTCAAGGTAAAATTAGAGCTGATTAATCAAGGATTTTCCTATGTTTGTACGTCTCGATGAAAATAGTTTCCCAAGAAGTTTTTCACTGAAGGAAATACAGTCATAACACAATCTTGGGTCACCCACAATTATGGGTCAATTCTATTTGAATTGCATGGTGAACTGACATACTAATAAGTGTGACAGAGTGACCCATAATTCGCCCCCTTAATGCTAGAACTAGGTAACTCGTTTTGGAAACTGCGGGTAAAAACTGCTGGTAAAACTTATCCTGCTATAAAACAAATTTTATGTTGGTCTTAAAAGGTAAATTAATATGTATTTTTCTAGTTTCAATTGACAAACTTTTGTTTATTGTGGTGTACGTTCAGATATGAACAAATTTCTCGCGATTTCGCAAAACCAGTTACCTAGTTCTAGCATTAAGGGGACGAATTGTGCAATGACTGTACTGGAGCAAATTTTAAAGGAATAACACTCGAGGAATTTCAATAAATAAATCATAAATTTCTGAAAGAGTTTCAAAACTTATTTCTAAAATAATTTCACGAATTTTTTTTAAAAGAATATCTGAAGGAGTTGCTTGCCAAATCTATCGAAAGAACCGCCGGAATAATTTCTGAATTATATAAGATTTATGAAGTATATTCTTGTGTAATTCCTGAAGAAATCCATGGAAGGTTTTTTCCAAAAAAAATCCTGATGCAGTTAGTACAGAATTCCACCAATTTATTAAAAAAAAATCATGAAAGGGGGCATCCATAATTGACGTAGCTTTTGGGAGGGGGAGGGGATGTTTGTGATATTGTGACGAAGTGTGACGATAGGGAGGTAGGGGTTTATGATATGCTGCGTAGCTTTCTACTAAGCCTATTGAAAAAAAGTATTTCGTAATTAATAAAAAATCTTACTTACATTAAGTACCATTATCCAGTAAATAATAAAAAAATATATATTGCATGAATTATTTTTTTCCATTCACATTAATGTGAATAACAAATAATGGACATAAATGCCAGCATCCTTTCATAAGACGGACGCAACAACTATATCTGGGAAAATGGTTTTGAAATGTTTTGAAAGAATAATGTATGCAGACAAAAATCAATTTCGCTCAAACTCACGGCCAAGTGACATACTTGTCACAGAATAGTCACAGCGGCGCAGGTTTTTGTTGCGCAGGAGTCACAATTTCTTACTTCTAACAAATAAATACTTGTTTGCTAGAAGTAAGTCAAAGTGTAGAATTAGTATAATTGGCAGTTTAGTCCGACACTGTGGGCTCGCCATTAAGGGTGTAAAAAGAAGAAGAAGAAGAATTAACATAAGTTAAAATACACAATAATAAAAATTAAAAAAAAAAAGAAGTAAGTCACAGTAACTTCTGCGCAACAAAAACCTACGCCGCCGTGACTTTTCTGTGACAAGTGTGTTACTTGGATAGTTTGCTGCTTGTTAGAGCACTGTAGGCCGTTAGCGTTGCAAAGGAATTTATTTTTTCAAGTTTTTGGCATTTTTCCAGAAGTTCCTATATGGCTTCTACAGGATTTCCTCTAAGAATTTATCCAACAATTTCTAAGGAACTCCTCTAGCAGCTTTGTAAGGGATTTCTCATGATGTTCTTTATGGGTTTCCCCAACAGGAGAAGGAATACATTTCCACAAGAATTCCTACTGAGAATCCCGGAAAGAAAAACTTCTGAAAACATTCCAAAAGGATATGGAGGAATCTCAGAAGGAATCCCTGAAGGAAGTTCCAGAAGAATTTCAGAAGGAACTGCTAGAGGAATCTTGAAAGGAAATCATAGAGAAATTCCTAAAGAAATCCCGTGAAAAGTTCCTGGAGCAATTCCAGATGGAACTTTTGTTGAAATCTTGAATAAAGTCCTGGAAGAATCTCAGAAGGAGCTATTTTTTGAGTCTCAGAAGGGACTCGTGGTTCAATTTCTGAAGAAAACACGGAAGAATTTTTTGAAGGAATCCAGATAGAAATCCTGGTGATATCTAAGAAAGAAAATCCTGGAGGAATTCCAGAAGGAACTATGGGAGGAATGCGAAAAGGGATTTCTCACGGAATACTAAGAGATTCAGAAGGAGTCCTGGAAGGAGTGAATAAAGCGATGCTGTTCCTGGAAAAGTCCCTGGAAAAAAATCCAGGATAAATCCTAGAAGGAAGTTTCTAGAGGAATCTCAGAAGAAACTCTCAGAAGAATCCAGGAATGAATCCGAAAAAAAACTCCTAGAGGAGTTTTAAAGAATGCCGGAGGTGTTTCTTGTACAGATATCGGAATGAATATCTAAGTGAATTTTTGAAGGAAACCAAGGAGGAACTGTTAGAGGTATCCCGAAAGGAACTTCTTAAGGAAATCCAGAAAGAAGTTTTTAAGGAATCTTGAAAGAATTTCCGGGTAAAATCCCTGACGAGATGTCCGGAGAAACTGCTCGTGAAAGAGAGGAGAAGAAAACCTTGGAAGAACCTGAAGGAAATCATGGATATACTATTCGAAAAATTTTAGAAAAAAAAAACGCCCGGAGAATTCTCAGAAGGATCTTTTTCCGGAAAGAATTGTTGGAGGAATTTCTGAAAGAACCCCTGAAGGAATACAAGAAGAAGGAATTCTCAAATTAAATCCCAAAGGAATCTCTTGGAAAAATCCCAGCTGGAAAAATTAAAAAGGAAGGAGTTCTCAGAAATGGGAATGCCAAAAGAAACTCCTTGAGGAATTCCAGAATGAACTGCAGAAAGGATTAAGAAAAACTCCTGCAGGATTCTTCGAATGTCGTGGTGAATTTTATTCAAATGAAACCAATTTGATGTTTTTAACTAATTTATAAGTGAGCAAACTACATATATTGGGAGCACCAACTTCCTGTTCCTGTTCTTCCTGTTCGGCATCAAGTAGAACGATGGATGGTTTTATTGAGTCACTAGCTTTCGTGATTATCACCACTGGTTGCTATTATTGTTATTTCATAACATTCGTTAAACATACAAGCTAAAACTAAAATCAGGCAATCATGATTTTTCGATTTTTTTTTTTTTGCTTTTTGACCTGAATTTTTTTGTCATTTATCGGGGGGTATCCGGATTTGTGACAAAATGCTACGAGGAGGGAGGGGGTATTAAAAATCGCCTAAAAATCTACGTAATTTATGGACGCCCCCAAAGGTTTTCTAAGAAATCCATGGAAAAACTTCTGTAAGAATCTCTAGAGGATTTGCAGTAGTAGTCCTTGAAGTGTTCTTAAGGAATCTCAGAAAAAAATCTGAAGGAAGTTTGCAGAAACTTCTGAAGGAATTCATTTTTTAATTTTCTGTAAGATTCGTAGAAGCTTTCAGAAAGAATCCTTGGAGGTATTTCCGAAAGTACTCATGAAGTTGATTTTTGAGAAAGTTCATTGAAAATTTTCTTGAGGAATCCTTGCAAAACTTCTGGAGGAATCTCTGGACTAAAGCAATATCTGAATGGATCCTAAATATTATTGAAGAAATTCACTGAGCAAGATTTGCTTAAATAATCCGTGGAGACATTTTCAGTTAGCCCGTGGAAGATTTTCTGAAAAGAATTCTTGAAGGATTTTCTATGCAACAGTTTTGGAAGAAATTCTTCCATAAATAATTTCTAGAGTCAGAAAGAATCCCCAGATAAATTTCTAATTCAATTCCTAGAAGATTTTGTCGGTGGTATCTATCTATATATATATAAAAATGAGTTTGAAGTCCCTTTGAAGAAACAAAACTCAAGAACGGCTGAACCGATCAGGATGATTCTTGCATGGTTCGGTTCGTATTCGTGGTGGCTGTGTTTATATGTACAAAAAGTTACGAAAATCAGCTAGAAAAGTAACAAAATTGAAAAATTTTGATGATGATTAACCTGGGCTTGTTAGGGGAATATCTGTAAATAAAAGAAAAATTTTGATTTTTCATGAGCTGGGAAGGAAATCAACACGATCGAAATGAAATCAATCTAGAGTGCGGTGCTGCAATGACTTCAGTTGTTAAACCACCACAACCGGGCAAGACAAAGTCTGCCGGGACAGCCAATATCAGAATAAAATTCTGGGGGAATTTCTGAAGCCAACCAGACAATCATTGGGTAAATCTTTGAAACAATTCGGAACACAAGGAACCTGTGTTTCTTAAGTAAATTTCTGAAATTCCAGAAATTCCTCCGAAGGGTGTGTTTGTTGAAGAAAGCCAGGCAGAAATGTTTGAATAAATATATTGAAGACTTTCTGAAGCAATACATGCAACATCTTCTTAAATAACATTTCTGACATTTCTGAATGAATCCCTTAATAAAATTTCTGAATGAATCCTTGAAAGATTATTTGAAGAATAATTTTTCAAGAAAACTTTTTATTTAAGGAACGCTTGGAAAAATTTCTAAAAACATTCCGCGAGGAATTTCTGAAGCAAATTCTGGAAGAAGTTCTACTGACAAAGATTCTTTTGCGCTTAGAAGGGATCAGAGATTATGAAAAAGATTTAGTAAACAGACAAGGGAAATGAAATAAATGAAGAAGGAACAAAGGAGTGAGGTAAAATCGAAATAAAAGAATAAGAGAAGAAAGGTGAGTTTGGAGAGATAAATCAGACAGGGAAGAACACCAACAAAAACAAAAATTGAAACAAAAAAAGGGAGGAAGAGCAGATTGAGAAGATAAAAACGTTACAGAAAGTTGGAATAAAGAAATAGATAGGAATGATGGAAATTACTAGCAAATAGAAGACAGAGGAGTTTAAAACGAAGAACAAATAATGATCACATTGACATTAGAAGTTTGTTTGAAAAAAGGAGGAATAGTATAGATATAAAGGAAAGAGAATCGAACATTTTGAAAAGAGAATATCGCAAAGATAATGAAGAAAATACATTCAGATAAAGAGAAGATAAAGAACATAAGAAAATTTCTTTGGTGATTGTGAGTCGTGCACAAACACTAAACGGCATCAAATCATTACTCCAATAAATTTCTAGGATGCAATGGAGTTTAGATAATGTGAGAGGCTAGGAGAAGTCCTCAGGAACCTCAAATGCTTTCAGAAGAACTTCAGAGACGTTTCAGAGGGGTTACACAGCGGTAACAAGGAGTTACCCAGTGTTTCAGTGGCTGTCTAAAGAATGCCCGAGCAAAGTACAATAACTGACCACTAACAAACTGATAACTAGTGCTCGCTCCATAACTCATTTTACAATTTTGTGTTATCAACTTGATAATTCATGTTACCACACCTGTCAAACCGGGGGGCATCATCGTCGACGACAACAGTGGAAGTTAGTTATCCATGACCGTTGCAAATATCTTTTCGATAACAAAATGAGTTTTCATTTGGATGAAATTGATTGATTTACAGAAATTGTTATCAGGGTGCCTTTGACGATAACAAAATGAGCTATTTAAATGATATCTCACGTATACTTGGTTGTTATCATGCTTGTTATGTTGCCTGCTTATTCAGCCAAAATGAGAATAAATTTAGTTATTAATTTTTGATATCAGATAACTCATTATATTATCCGGTTGTTATGGAACTTTGCTCGGGTGGCTTTTCAGGGAGTTTCAGGAAGCTTCATGGGGATGCAGCGGAGCCTCAGTTGGGTTTATGGGAACTTCTTTTTATTCGTGAATTTTAACTTAAGCTAATTCTTCTCACTGAGACGTATAATGGGTTAAAGGCTATTAGGTTAGCTTCAGACGTGTTCCAGGGAAGCGTTTCAGGCAGTTTCAAGGAATTTCAGAGGAGATTTAGGGCACTAAACTTGGATTATCATCTCTCACGTGAGATTCAGGAGGATATCAGGGCGTTTTAAATAGATCTAAGGAGTTTAAGAGCTGTTTCGAGGCATTTCAAAGCATGCGCTTTAAGGCGTTTCATAAGGCTTCAGTGGGAATTTAAGGGGGTTTCTTAAGCTCTTAAGTGAACTTCACGGGGATTTCAGGGGGTTTCCAGTGATGTTTCAGGGGGCTTGTTGAACGCCGGAGTTGATGGTCGAGCTCAGAGCCGAGGCGCAATAACTTAGTTGTGTAATCACTAGAACGATTATCGACCGAACGAATGTTGATGAGTTTCTTCTTTCAATTGACGAGCACACACTAGTTGAAGTTCACATATGTTTATTCACTTATGGTCAAATAATGTTCTCTATTTACATAATTACAATGTACTAAAATAACTTGCGCCCACTACCGATCTGTGGGCGGGAAATTCGTAGCACGTCCGCGACGGGCACAGCAATAGCTGAGCCAAATGGACCCTACAGATTGGCGGTCAACTGTGTACTGCTGATTGGAGAATTAAAAAACGAGTTCAATAACGGCAGCTATTCTATATTCAGGACGGTGAAAGATGTGAGAGGGGGGGGGTGTATAGGCATATCTGCCGTAAAACAATGCTGTTTGTCTACACACTTCGAAAAAATCTTGTAATTTTGTGTCATATAAGTCCGACATATAAAAGCAACACATTTGACGCAAAATTGTGTGCGATCTTATTTTTACAGGAAAAGGAAAATGTTTGACTCATGTAATTTTACCGCAACAGCTCAGCGCGTCGGCTGCTTGTATACATGATTGAGAACACTGTGCTATTTATAGCACCGAATATTGAAACAAAAAAAAAAAAACAAAAAGATCCATTCGGGAATCAAAACTTCGATCTTCAGAGTGTCAGTTTTCGATCTTGCTCTCTCGGCTGACTCACCACGTTGAAAATATGGCAGTCGAAGATGAACAAGTTCTACCATAAACAAACTTGCCAGTTCAGCTGTCGCATCGTCACTGCTGGCGTGTATGTATGTAGGGGAAAGTGGGGCAATATGCCATTTTTCAAACTTTCATCGTTTTCAATGATATATAGCCTCATTTGTTAGGCTTTCAAAGTGGTAACAGCAACTAGACAATATTTGCTCGATGCTTCAGCAAAAATATTCACTAAATTATTGCATTTTCATTGATTTTTAGCGATTTCAAAAACTGGTTCGTGAAACGGAAGTGGTGCAAAAAGGCCATCTGCCATGGGGTAAGATGCCACTTCATGAAAACATTCAAAAATTACGTCCTTCAGTTTTCTGGCATTTTCGGCTCACTTTCACCTTTTTGTCACGTTTTTTCGTTTACTCAATACATGGAGTGTTACCCCCCTCCCCGCAAAACGATGATCGTAATATTTGAATGACCCCTAACATGGAAAGCGTAGACATCAACAACCATGCGACTCCATGCGTGCCTCAATCTCGTTGGAAACACTTGGCTGGTAATAAAATCACCAGAAAACCTTAATTGCAAGCACGGAAAACCGGAAGTTGCCAATTTTCATTGGGAAATCAAAAGATTTTCCGTGGGTTTGGCGGCCTAGCATCTAGAAGAATGTTCAATGCAAACATATCTTGACACCGTTCACCTATATCAATGATCAAGTCCCATTCAGGAATGATTTTATGAGTTGGGCCATTTTACCCCATCTTGGCATTTTGGGCTCTGTTCCCTACTGAGACAGCCGTCATCGCAGCCAAGCAGACAAAGCCGCCTTCTGATTGACTGAGCGTGGCTGTTTTCGTTTACCACTGCATCGGCTGATGGCAACGGATTGTCATTTCCAGGTTTGTAGCTCAACTCGGTGTTAAATTTATGAGCGGTTTTCATGCTGTTTCACCTTCGTAATAAACAAATTTCTAATCGACTGCAGTCTTCATTTGATTTTGTAAGGTGCTGTTTGACAGTTCAACATCAGCAATCATTATGTTTCTGTAACATATCGCTTAAATTTACAGCATAGTGAACTAAATTATCAGTTCTGTGATTTAAAATTATGGCTGGAAGAACTCAAACAATATAAACTTAATACGTACGTCACAAAAAGTGTAAAAATGTGGCACATTTATGTTTATGTCAAAGCTTTTTCAGGCAGTTCGATCAATTGTGTCACTATAAAAATTAAGATTTTTTTAGTGTGTAGCAACATTCGACAGTGTTTACGAATTAGCGTGGAAACTGATTGGAATACAAATGTTTACGTTGAGGCTATTGTGCTGGCGAATAGTCGATGGTGTACCGACGCATTCTCTCAGAGCTACCTGCAGAGCTCTGGAACTACACAATCGGCGAGAAAAAATATTGCTCGCACTGTGGGAACGGGCGAGTGGCCAACATATCGGTCTTTCACGTTTTGGCGTAAACAGGGCTTTTTAGGGGATTTTAGGAGGCTTTACAGACTTTCAGATGAGTTACAGGGAGATTCCAGATTAAGCTTCAGGGGCATTTGAAGACGTTTCTGGGCGTTTCAAGGTGGAGATTTAGGGAACTTTACAGATGAACTTCAAGGAGTTTTCAGGGAGGTTTCAGAGGCGTTTCAGGTCGTTTCAAGGCATTTCAAGAGATTCCAATGGAGTCTTAGGGAGATTAACTGACTATTCAGGAACGTTTAAAGGCGTTTTTACGATGGCATTCCAGGACTTCCAGGGTATTTCACTGGGGATTTGGGAGGTTTAAGAAGCCTTCATGGGCTTTCAGGTGAGCTTCAGGGGAATTTAATGAGAGTTTCAGATTATATTTTTGAAATATTGCGCCAGTGCAAAACACAGTGGGACGGATTCCGATGTTATTTTGAAACTAGTTTTCCTAGAGCAAAACACTGAAAAAACTAAACGCAAATGACGGAGGAAAGTTCAAACAATCACGATAATTAAAAAGAAACTACTCTTCATTGAAAAAAGGCCGTCATTATCTGATCAAGAACACATATAGTTGTTTCGATTCTCCAAGAAGCCTGAAAAGCCAGCAACATAACTGAAGAGGTTTATTAAGACGATTCAGTGGTTCAGATGGGTCCCGTGAGTTTCAAGAAGATTATCAGGCTCGCAGGTCGTTTCAGGGGAGCCATAAGCGATACAGGGTATTTCAAGAGGCTTCAGTGAAATTTTAAAGGGGTTTCATAATCTCGCAGGTAAGCTTCAGGGGAATTTTAGGGGGCATCTAGAAGCGTTTCAAACCGTTTCAGAGGGTTTCATGGGATTTTTATGGGATTTAAGGGGGCTTCACAGACTTTCATATAAACTTCAGTGGAATTTAAGGGGGTACTTTTGAAGAAGTTTCAGGGAGCATTTCAAGTTTTAGAGCATTTCAAGGGGAAGGATGGGTTAATAGGCTTTCAGTTGAACTGCACGGGACTTCCAGAGGTGCTTCGTGGCGTTTTAAAGTGTTTCAAAGCATAACAGGCAGTTTCAGAGGCGTTTCAAGGCGTTACAGAATGTATGAAAGAGGTATTAAGAGAATTCACAGGCTGTCAGGTGAGCTAGAAGAACGTTTCAGGGGAGGTTCCAGAAAGTGAGCTTCAGAAGGATTTTAGGGCAGTTTCAGAGGTGTGAGGTGCTTCAATGCGTTTAATCAGTTTCAGAGGGTCCCCAAGAGCTTTAGGAGTGCTTCACAGGCTTTTACGTGGATTCAGGGGATTTCACAAAGGCTTGTAGACATGTTAGGCTGATTACGCTTGTAGATCCGTTGGTCTCGAGAGAGTTCACGGATACGCTTAGACACTTATTGAGCTCATAACTACATAAAACATAGATGTATAAGCCTATGTGAGTACACATTTTATTCGTAGTACAGCGACAGGTCACAAGATCCGCATGCATCAAGATGTTCGCGGAGTTCGAAAGGGGTTTCAGGAGGACTTCAAAAGAGGTTTCAAAGTGATTTCAGGATATTGCAGGGGAGTTTTAGAAGGTTTCTTCAGGGGAGTTCAGCTGCGAATGGGAGCAATGGAAGTATAAGGAATGGTACAAGGAGTGCAGCAAGAGTAAAATGTAGATTGAAATATGGCTGCAGAAACGGTGCAAAATGGTGTTTAAAGGGAGGAACAACGAAGGCCACACGAAGCCCTAAGGAGGTTTAGGGGATACTGTTTTTGAAGAGGACGAAGAAGTTTCCTCGTAGAAAGAGTTTGTTTGCCGGAGAGGTCATAAACCAAACGATTCATCTGCAAAAAGTTAAGATGCGTTTCAGGGGGTTTTAGATTCAGCAGAGAGGAAGGGGACAGCATAGGTTTTATGGGAAGTGCAAGTATGGTTTCAAGGAGAGAAACAGATAGAAATTCAAGGGAAGTTTTAGGGCGAAGGGCAAACAAGATTTAGGGAATTTAGGAGATTTATTCCGGAAAGCTTTAAAAGCGTGTGAGTCAAGAATCGTTTAAGGGCCATAAGGTGATTCAAGAGGCTAGATCAAAACAGATCAAGGGATCCATGAAAATTAAAAGGGATGGTTTTTGGGAGTTTAATGAGGGATTTAACGGGTTAGCGCTTTGGTAGTAGGGGGTGTCAAGTAAGGTCCAGAGTACTCTCGTAAGGGCTTCGGCGGATGAGAAAAAAAACAGTAATTTGAAACCCTAGAAGTGTCATATTGAAAGAATTTTTGAAAAATATTGGAACAGGACTTCACAGTTTATGACTGAAGTTTGTATGGCGTTTTCGGTATTTTGGTTTGTAAGGATATTTTCCAACGCCACAATACATGCATGACACGTTAGGGTGGGGCTAATTTTACCAAACATCTCCGGGACATGCTTTCCCAAGTGGGAATTAATCTACTGGTCGAAATAAGTAAGCTGTGCAAAAATGAGCTACAGTAATGTTCCGATTTCATCACGCCCTCCTCGCGTCAGTCCTTCATTTTTCATATATTTGCTGTTACATTTCAGAGGAAGTGTTCTCCGTCTTCTTCAAGATAAATGTTGAAGGCGCGTTATGTAACGATAAAAATATTGAAAATGCGAAAAGTTTTTGTAGAATATTGAAAAGCAGTTTTGAAAAGAGGCGTGATAAAATCGGAACAATACTGTATTTCGGTTGATATTTAGGGGTGGCGCAAAGGCTTTAAGTGGAATTTATGCTAGAGCATCTGGGGATTTTTTGTATTATCGTACAAATTGGGCCGAAGGGTCTCAGATTTTCATGAAACTTTTTCCAGGGCAGGGCTCATGGATATATGAACAAAAAAAAAATTGAGAAAAATTCAGGGTCACCTACTTTCGCGGAAAACTCAGGTGGAAATTGTTTATTTTTCCCTGACACTACTTACTTTGAAAAATCATAACTCAAGAACGAAGCATCGTAGATACAAAGTTTTTTTTTTAAATGAAAGCATATTTTCTCAGAAATCCAAAAAAATATGAAGTGGAAAAAGTTTCTCACAGTTGGGAAAATTCATAAAGGAAAGCCGGAAAAACTATGCCCAAACTCGAGAAAAATTATCAAAAAAAATATTTTTGAGAAGGTGATTTCATAACCTATGACCGCTGAAATTTTTGGAATGCACTTTTTATCTTTCCTGAGGTAAGGCCAATTTTGTGGAAAGTGGCCATGTAATTATATGGTCACTTTTCACAACATTGGCTATAACTCAGGAACGAAAAAAATGTACATTCAAAAAATGGCACATTTGGACATTTGTCAACAAAATTGGCCAGAACTCAAAAACGGAAAAAATACATTCCAAAAATTTCAGCGATTAAAGCTTATGGAATAACTTTCTCAAAAATATTTTTTTTTAATTTTCCACTAGTTCGGGCATAGTTTTTCCGGCTTTTCTTCAGATATTTTCTACACTGTGAAAATTGTGTGGAAATTTTTTTTCAGTTTATTATTTTATTTTTGATTTTTGAGAAAATTTGCCTTCATTTTCTAAAAAACTTTGGTTCTACGATGCTTCGTTCTTGAGTTATGATTTTTCAAAGTAAGTTGTGTCAGGGGAAAACAAACAATCTCCACCTGAGTTTTCCGGGATAATAGACGACTCTGAATTCTTCTCAATTTGTTTTTGTTCATATATCCATTAGCCTGGTACACGGTTTATATGGGAAAATATAAAAACTGTAAAAAACTCCAACTCCTGTATACTTTTTGAGTTCCTTTTCGGTGCCATATCAACTGTGCAAAATTTCAGATCGATCGAAGAAACTATATTTTAGCGCCCGCCATTCTTAGTTTTTCATACGGTTTACTATGGGGAAAATTTACTTCTTCAAAGAAAAATCGCTTGAGGTCGCCCATTGATCCCTAAAAATAAGTCGTTGAATGATTTCTTTAGATAACTTCACGAGGAATCAGACCTCCGAAGACCGCAAAGCGGTGCGACATTCGTAGAAAAAGTTATTAAGCCTTACCGGATCGATGAAATGACGAGATTTTATTATTTATTGTTATTCCTTACATGTTAAACAGCGTTGGCATGCCATTCGGTTTTCAGTCAATAGCTTTTTCCACATGCCTTAGATCGCTTTATTATCTTCAGAGGGTTTGTTCCTCGTAAAATTTCCAACAGAAATCATTCATCGATGTATTTTTAAGGATTAAGGGGCAACGTCTGGCGATTTTTCTTTGAAAAAGTGATTCTCCCCATAGTAAATCGTATGAAAACTTAGAACGGCTGGCGATCGAGCTGAAATTTTGCACAGTTGATATGGGGCTAAAATGGAGCTCAAAAAGTGTACAGAAGTAAAATGTCTTTTTGTGTCCCACGTCCCAAGTTTCATGAAAATCTGAGACCCTTCGGCCCAAACCAGTACGGTAATGAAAAAATAAATCCCCATCTGTTAAAAAAAAAAAACAATTCAAATTTTTTAGCTTTTCTAGATTATATCGATGATTCTAGAACTCAATTGCGCAAAATATGACCTCAAAATTGGGATATCTCTTCTGGTTTCCGAGATATTTAAAAATATGTCATATTTTTGTATTTGTTCGGGTTGGATACACAATGTGTAAATTCATGCAATGGCAGTCACAGAAAGCCTTTCAATTATTAACTGTGAAAGTGCTCTAGGAACCCTAAGTTGAATAGAGGCAGGCCTTGTTCCAATGCGAACGTCGAGCCACAAAGAAAAATAAGAAGAAGAAAGAAAATAGATAAAGAATATTTGAAAATGTGGCAAAAAATACTAAATCGATAGAGAACTTTCAGACAATAAAAAGATAAGAAACACAACATAGGTAATAGATAAAAAAAGGGATAAGGGATGAAGGTTGAATAATTGGCGATTTACCCTAAAATGATTTCTGTCATTAGGTATCAGGTCATTGGGTAAGATAAAATAGAAAATCCAACAGACGTTGGATAATGAAATACAAATGCTAGAAAATAGAAGCAAGGAAGAATAGAGACTGTAGACGAATTCACTGAAATTTCATATTCTTACTCCAACCCTTTGACCGGTGACGATAGTGCAATCCCCATGACGCACACGGTAAACTATCACTCAACCAGAGCGCGCTTATCGCTCACTATCTCAACCCGTTGCACAATGTGACACAAAGTTGCAATCAGTAGTGCTATACGATCACTACAGCCAGGCTCAACGCTGGAAAAAGCAGCAGTAAGCTATTGTAGCGCAAGCAAGCTTTCTCAATGTGCTTCTAATGGGCGGCAATTTATCGCATCGACCACAACCGCTCCTGACCCGCCGCCACCGACATAGATCGATGTACCCGCGCGCGCCGCGGCCGCCACCACCACTTTGTCAATTATTGTTTGCAATGCACATTTGCAAACAAACACTCGCGGTTTCGATTGCGGGCGCGCTCCGGAACCGTACTCTGCGCACAGCCCATCATCCGTGTGTCCCATCCCGTTTGCGTGTCTAATTAGACGCGATACGTACCTACTCTCGAGACTCATCACTTGTATGGTCATGTTCGTATTAGCAGCGATAAGAACATCGATTTCAATTAGCTGGCTCAATCGAGTAGGAGTAGATAATGCGTCTCAAGTTGCAACAAGCTAGCTAACATCCTAGCGGGCGGACGGCGCGGCAGAGGGAATGATAAGCACTGAACTCTCACGACTCATACATTCTGATTGAGTAATGATTGGGAGATAATCAAACAAGATTGTAGAGCGGGTAATTCGAGAGGTGGAAAACCTGTCGTGAGAGGTTAATAGTTATAATCCTATTTTCAAGTTTGAGTGTCTGTTCTAGAACAAAAAAGTAGCAATCCAGTAGATGTTATTAGCTGATGAGTTTATCGTTTTACTCTATCATAATGGTTATATAACAAACTGGAAACAATGTATGTGAATTGAACGTGTTCCAAAGCTTGAAAGTTCAGAACTACGATGTGGAGATATGATAATGCGTGGATCATTTCTTATTGTGTACAGAGAGTAAATCTTTTTCTTTGCGTAGCGTCCCCGCAGGGATAAAAGCTGCTACTCAGCTTCCTAGCTTATATTTTCAATTACATTTTAAGAAATCATCACCAATTGTAAAAATTCACACTAAGCAATCAAGATAAATTAATTGTTTGAGAAAAGCTTTGACAATGTTTGCAACCAGGGCCGCATTTACAGATGTGGGGGCCCGGGGCCACAATGTTGTGGGGGCCCTCCATATGTATCCTTTTTTTTGCTGATCTAACATGGAAAAATCTAAAAAATATTAATCTTACTAACAAATATAACAATGAAGGTGTTTTTGTCGTTGTGGAAAATTTTGAATATAATGAAAATGCTGTATCCATTGTATATGTTCATAACAGATGTTCTAAAAATCTAGTGGGAGAACAATGATAAAAGAAATTCATATAATGTAGAAATGCAATTAACGAGTGTATTCCCAGATTCCTGATTTAGTAAAAAATCAAGCCGAGTTAACAATGAAATGGCAAGAAGAATTTACAGCTTAAATTTGCAAGAAGCTTTAGCAAAATTTGTAGTACAATCGGCGGTGTCGTTTTTGCGAAATCCAAAGAGAATTTCTAGTGGATTCAAAGCGACTGCTAGTTGAGGTCCACGAAACTCTGAATTCAAACAGGAATTTCTAATAGAAAATGCTCAAAAAAATTTAGAGGGAATCCATGATAAGTTCCTGAAGGAATTTGTGACTTAATTTCCAATAGAATTTTCTATAAAATTTCCTGAAAATCTTCAGTGGAAAACTCCAAATTTTTAGCCAATTTCTTCATAAATTTATTCTGAAATTTACTCAAGGAATCTATGGCTTTTATCAGGAATTTGCCATGGATTCATCCTTATTTCAATGTGCAAATTTCTGAACTCAACAAAATCGGACTGATAATTCTAGCAAGGCACTAGATTTTCTCTAAAAATGTTTGAATAGTGTCGGTGTTCTCCGATTTGAGTAAGTCGTAAGCTGTCTAAGCAAAGTCAAACTCATGAGTTTCAAAAATACTTCAAAATTTCAAGAAAAAAGAATTCCCCTGAAATGTGGTGGCCCGGGGCCCTATGCCTATTCCCTGAGTTGCGTTTTTAAATTAAGAAAAAATTATTGAATTTATGATTTTATACGAAAGAGCACCTTTTTCTGAACCACCATGATTTTTTTCAGATTTTTAGAACTTCATTTTGGTACCTAGAATCGCTTTCGAAAATATTTTTCGAAATCATCTTTTTACAGCTGGCAAACTGCTTCACAGCTCCGCCCAGTACAAAATGCGACGAGGGGTTATTCAACAAATCGCTCCCATACAAACTTCAAACTGATTTTTAAATAGGGTCCCGGGCACCAAAATTCATGAAAATTTGAATTTCGGCTCAGTTTTGCATGCAGATTTTGAATATGGAATTATCTCAACACCGCTAAAGAAGCCAATTGTTAACAATGCTAGTGATCCAAACTTTAAAAACGACGTGTGTAGAGACATGTTTGGTTTATTTTACGCCTAAAACAGGACGAATTTCAACCAGAATGGCGCAATCAGTGAAGTACTAGATTGTAGTAATGAGCTGAATTTGTGTATAGTGAGAAGGTAAATTCTCAATTTCTGCAATGAAATGATGCAAAAAGCTTGGCTATTATGATTCCTTGCCTTATTTAATGGTGTTTGAGCAAAATTTTGGGTAACTGTGTTATTGTTTTCTCCATTTCTCCATTTCTTGCAACAAAGTTTTCCAAAGTTTTGTTCTAACAGCATTAAATAAGGCAAGGAATCATAATACCCACGCTTTTTGCATAATTTCGTTGCAGAAACGGAGAATTTACCTTCTAGCCATAAAAAATCAGCTAAAAATCTAGTATGTACTTCACTGAACGTGCTCTTGTGAACTGTCGCCCAGAAAAGCTTTGGAAACATTTAGAAGATCGTAATCGTCACGACTGTCGTCTGTTCGTATACCCTCCTTTTTGTCCCAGTGCGCGTTTGTAAAATTTGTAGTGGACATAAGGGAATATTTTTGAACTTGGTAGTTGATTCATTAGGATCTGGCGGCCTCCATAATGTGTTTTTGTGTATGATAACTCCAACTTTTTTGTATGGATCGTAACGCTAGGCTGTATTCCCTATTCCCCTGGAGCATTACGTAAATTATTTAACCCCTATCTCCTGAAGCGTTACGTTATTTAGGGACGGCGCATAATGAAAGTTGAAAACATAAAATAGCTTTTATGCGCAATGTTGGGAAATTTCGACATTCTTACAGCGGGTTGCACTAGGCTTTCCAAAGATCAAATTAGGTACTAATTTTGAAATCGTATCAGGATGAGATATTGTGCAGATATTTGGCAACTTTTTTAATATCTCATCAATATCATATTAAGATATGACATCAAAATTTGATCGTTTCAAGATATGATTATGATATTCACGTCTACCCGGGAGGACTACCGATCTAATCAGCGTTTTGAAGATAGAACTTGTGATGAAAACAGAACAATACATAGACAATCGGGTGCCTGAAACTTTTGCCAGTCTTGGTTTAGGTGGTAAGTAGAATAAACAGCCACAGAATGTCAATGTCGCGAGTGTTCGTGTGACCAACATCTAGTTTGCCACGCCCTCACAGCGTCAGTACCGGTCCTACAAGTGTCAAACCATTTTTTATAACAACAACATCTGTATTTAAAAATAATGGATAAATACATCTGAGGTTGAAATAAAATAAATTAATTTATTGGCTACAGCGCCATTAGCGATCTAATTACTCATACACCTACTAGGTGGTATGAACTACCAACCAAGCCGATCTGTTTAAAAGCACAGGTCGTACGGCAGAAGTTTCACGTATTCGATGTATTCGTTCAATAGATGGCCTACTTGCCTAATTTCACCTTCTATAAAAATTTTCATACTTGTTCGCAACCTAGCGAATACCTACTATCATATCTATCATTTCATTATCCACTTTGATCTCTACTCCCTTATATTCTGAGTAGAAAAAGACCGATACCTATAGCCATAAAATCATCAAGTTATTAATAGAATACGGTCGATAAATCAGAATATGTTTTGAAGATAGTTATCTTCATGTGATGACGAACTTCGATCGTAGGGATCTTCGGAGTCCAAAGTAAACTCGATTCCCTGTTACAATGCGTCTAGACCAGAGATGCCATATATACAGATTTATCTGTATTATACATATTTTTGAGCACCCATACAGATTTCGTTTTGTATGAAATACAGATTTCTGAGCTAGAGGAGTCATTTAATTTTTGTATGGGATACAGATTTTTCTCCCAAAATTTGTATGGGATACAGATTTTTCAAAAAATCATCTGGCATCCCTGGTCTAAACGGACTCTATGACATTACCTAGAAGTCCATTACCCAGAATGACATTACCCGGATGATCCATTACCCCGAATATTGCTCTCTAAATGATAAATTTTGCTATTGAAATACAACTGTACGGTTGATTCTCTTGATTAACGGCTACGCAGTCTTCATCTAACATGTCACACACGTGCAAGATAAGGACAAAAAATACCTTATTATTATATATGTCAAATGACCTGCTCGGATTTATTGGTTTTCGATTTTTTATTGAATACCGGAAAATCGGTGTTCATTCAAGGTTACTTCTGATTTTTTTTCCTGGTTCCCAGGAAAACTGATAAAAATGTCCAGTGAAAATTTGAGATCGGAATCGGTGCTCTTGAAGCTGAGATTCGCAGCTCTTAACTTAAGTATTTTGTATCAAAATCGGCCAAAGCGTTCTTTATGTTGTCCAGTATTGTTCATGTGCGTAATTTTCAAAGGTGTTAATTTAATATGGAATGAAAAAAAAACACGATTTTGAACATTTTACGAAGACCGTAAAAGAATGACCCATATACAGAGGCGCAGTGATTGTGATGCGTGGTGTACTAGAAAAGTTTGATTCAATAATCCTTAAGAAGATACTCACAATTTCATCCCTTTATTTTCATCATAGAAATCAATTTCTTTATGGTGTAAAAACTTGGAATAACCTGAAAAAGAGAAGAAAGTGAATAGTCATATTATTTACTTGGTTTAAGGTAAAATTAAAATTGTCGGATTTCCAACTGATTTATTGTTGGCCCATACAGTATGAACAAAACCTGTAAAAATATGATGGATCGAATGTAACAAAAATACCCTGTCATATATAATAGAAATTTTTGTGCGATTCTAGAATAACATTGCAGATGATTGTTAATGAAAAAGAAAAATAATACTTGGATTCGAACTCGGACACTTGTGATGTGAGTAGCACGCCTGAGCACTCATGGCTATCTCAACTTGAAGAAATCTTGACAGTCAAATGCCAGCTTCTACTATAAACGAACGACCATCATCCGCCGTGTGTTCTGCTGTAGCGAGGGCAAAGTGAGAAAACCCTCACAGCTGCGAGCAAGCAAAGTGTACGCAGAGAGTTGTTGGCATGATTTATAGCAGATGCATGTAAATTTCAAGCGTATATGCCCTAAAATCTGTAAACAAGCCGCCTGGTTGGTTGAAATCTGATTGGGCTGCTTGGCTGACATTAAATATATGTGGTTTACATAATTTATGTCACAATTATTAGTGGATCTTTAATTTGGGTGCTGTTTAATTTTCTTTTTTTTTTTGCTGTGCACTGTAGATGTTTCTTATCGTTGTTTTTGATCACCGTTCACTTTATCTTTATGGGGTTCAATTGGTGTTTTTCGGTGATGATTTAAAACTCATTTTTTACTTTTCTTTACGTTTCAACCTATTTTATTGCTTTCGGTCATCTTCAGAACTGTCAGATTAACTAATACATAATACAAATCACAAATTACAAACATTATAAACAATAAAATTTACAATACTTACGATTACGCCGGACGTTTGTTTGTCAAGGCGGCATATTAAATTCTAAAATCGTTTTGTTCTTAAGTAATATGTCCTCGTCTCTCTTGCTGTCGTCGTGTTCGTCGCTGTTCGTCTTTTAGTTTGTTAATCAAGTTGTTGTATGTGTTCGAAAACCCGGCTACGTCACGCTGTAAATTAACCGTCGTTGATTAACGTACAAAATTTCATTTAATTCGGTTCACTGGTTTCCGAGTTATGACAGTTCAAAAATAAGTTGTTTAAAAAAAGTGTTTTACGAGAACGGTTCTAACTTCGTCAAAGATTAACCTATTGAGCTCAAATTTGTACCAAAGATGCACATATACAGGGGATAGACAAAATGATAGGGACAGGTGAAATTTTCACTTTTCAAAAAAATTTTTCTGTACGTTCATCAACCAGTTGTGTATCAGTGGTCCAAATTTGGAAAAGATCGGGCCATTTTCCACGAAGTTATAAAGATTCTTGAAAAAGGTAAAATTATCAGATAGCCAACTTTGAGCTGTTATATATCCGGATTTAATTACCCGATTGCAATGAAATTTTGACCATTCATGACTTATATAATGAACTCTGTAATAAAATTAACTTAACTTGAAATTTTTAACAAAAGGAAAAGTTATAGCGATTTAATATTTTTTTGCGATTTTTTAGCAAATTGGTCTATTTTTAATATGTATTCTATTACTTTTCCAATTTATTGGCGGCTATGTTGTGACATACCTTCAAAACACATTTTATATGAGTCAATTAGAAGGAAATTAAATCAACTATAATTTGCATCTTGAATTTTTAAACGATGTTGAAGTTTTGGATAATTTGGTGTTTTATTAGAAAAATAATCTAATCGTTATAATTTTCTTCCGTGTTAAGAATCAACGGTTTTTCATAGCTCATTATATAAGTCATAAATGGTCAAAACTTCATTGCATTCGGTTCATTGAATCCGGAGATATAACAGCTCAAAGTTGGCTATATGATAATTTTACCTTTTCCAAGAATCTTTATAACTTCGTGGAGAATGGCCCGATCTTTCCAAATTTTTACCACTGATAAACAACTAGTTGATGACATACAGTGAAATTTTGAGAATATTTGCTGCACTTTTCAAAAAGTTACAGCTAGTTGAACATTTTTTGAAAAGTGAAAATTTTGCCTATCCCGATCATCTTATCTATCCCCTGTAATACGTTGGTAAACAGTCAGTGAGTACAGTGAGATTTTTTGATGCACTCTATAAAAAGTAACAGCATGTTGAACTTTTTTGTGAGAGAAAAAAAGTTGCCTATCCCAAACATTTTGGCCACCACCTGTATGTATCCACAATAGACCGAATATACCTCTTTGTATACACAAAATCATGCGACTGTCGGAGTGTTGGTGGGATAGGTATAGTTTGCAGAAGTTTCACACATATTCGCATTGTGTTTTAATACATATTCTGAAGGATTTTGTTTTATTATTTGTATTAACGAGATTTTTAACCCTAGGCTTATTCATCTTGGGATCCGGGCTTTACTTCCCTTCCGAAGGAATAGGTCACATACATTTTGGGAGTTTGTTGGGAGTGGGTTTCGATCCCAGGTCCTCGGCGTGATAGTAACAGACTTTAACCATCACACCAAGTCTGCTCCATATTCTGAAGATGATGCGGCACAGTTCGCTTGATTGCATAATCCGTAGGCGTTATCTGATAGATTGATACTGTGCTGTGAAAGTTGTAAGGAAGGGAAACGTTGTTTTTTTAACCATCTCCGGTTTTTTGCTAACACCCACCACCCACCAACCCCTGGTGCACGGGCTTGCATAGTGCACCAATTTCGTGCCTTTGAGTATTTATACAGACAAAAAAATTCCTATGAGTTTCATGTTTTTTAATAGTACTAGGGGGTGATACACAAATTATGTCACGCAAAAATCGACCTTTTCCAACCAGACAACCCAACCCCCCACCCCCCATGTGTCACACTTTTTGTATGAGACGTCTAAAAATTTTTTATTGTTCGTCACGTTATGCAAACCCCCTCTCCCCTCTAACAGCGTGACATAGTTTGTGCATGTCCCGTAGTGATGCATATTTGTCCGTATTGGAGTTTCTTTGAAGAACTCCAGAACGATATTTTTCATGAATCTGCCATAGAACATTTGAGTGAGATGCAGAATAACAGTATTGAAACGTTCAAAAGATAAACCTTCAAACAAACGCACCTATCGAATCCCATAAAAAATTCTTCAGAGATGCATTCGAAGTTTCGTCAATAAAGATTCTTCCCTTCGAAGCCTACTCCATACAAACCCATTAAATGTGAGCTCTTCCGTCGAAAAGAATAGAAGCCGTTTTTGCCGAGAGGCTAGAATCATTTCGCACAGATATCATAATCTTTCAAGGAGTTTCTGGTGTCTGTGTCTTGACTTCAAATATTATGTGTGCCTTTGCTTGATTGGAAAACATTTTCAAACTGATTTTGAAAACTTCCCCCACACGTTAAGCTTATTGCACCCTGTTCTTTAAGTATGACTTGCAAGCTGGCAATAAAACTCTCGAAAGAACACTTTCACCCTTAGCCGAACGAACACCTCTCCCAGCTGATTCATGCACTCGACAAGTGATGGAATCTTTATCAATATTTAATCGCTCCAAAGAATCAATACCACCCAACTCCCAATCGTCGTCCCTTCTCTACATTCCAAAGCGCACTTCTTCCGGTACACTACGGTGGGCAACATTGTAGCGCAACTGCAACACATTGGCATTGCCGGCTCACGCGAAAAAGAGAGAGAAAGTGTAATCCTTAGAGTGTGACGGCGGTGCGGCAAGTTGACTTTTCCCACTCAACAAAATACGGGTGATTTGCTGTTTTACACGAACGAACTTGAACACATTCGCGGCTGCCCACAGCGCGTCACCAGCGATTGCAAAAAGTGCACTCGATGGTCACGTTTCCCTATTTCTAACACGAACGACGATTACGGCGGCGGCGCCGTGTGTATACAGAAGATAAAGTGACTTTGATAATAATACAGGGGATTTGATTAGGGGGTTTTAAACTGCTTTGTCAAATGATAAAACCTCATAAATGTTATTTCAATTAAGCTCAATTCAACATAAGTTAATTTCAAATGTTTATCAATTTATTTATAATTTATTTGTACATATTTGTTATTTGTAGTAATAATTCTCAAAATGTTGCCCTTAATATGTACAATAAAACAATATTTTCTCTTATTCTTCTTCGTTAAATTTTTCGTCTTCTTGGTATGCGCTCCAAAAGGAATAGAGTCTGCTTTGCGGCTGAGTGTTCTATGGGTACTTACACAGTTTAACTGAAAGCCAATGGTCTTTGCCAATTGACTATTTTGCATTCGTATATCGTGTGACATGTGACAAGCACAAAGGCACTTCTTGATCAAAATGTTGAGGAAATATCTATAACGAATGGGATTCGTCCCGACTGTAAATCGAACGCAGAATTCCTCAGCATGCTCATGTGACATATTTAAGCTATCCTGAGTAACATTTTGATGACAAATTAGCCTAACAGAGGTCTTGTTGAGAACCGTCATAAAACCTTATACCTTTTATTTTGGTTTTATGATGGTTTTGAGAACCTCTTCAACTCTATTTGACTAAAAAATGTTACTTGGAAATTTAAGTAAATACAAGGGGATTAAGAACACCATCATAAACAAATGTTTTGGTTTTATGCTGATTCCCAAAACCTGTTTAAATCAAATTAGTCATCAATCTCTTGTTGGAGTCTGCTCATTTTTCCGCTTCGGCCATGTGATCCTAGTTTAAATCCCCCCCAAACCTTCAATTGTCGCGAAAGAGTCATGCAATTCTGCAAATCAGTAACCTGGGTATGTTCAGTTTTTTTCCAAAGGTTCGAACACTTTTTGTCAATCGAATCCATGGCAAATCGCTGACACACATCAAGTACCTGGAATGCACATTAGCAATACGACCTTTATTATAAAGTCATTCTGTTTGCTGACGTTTTCATTGGGCTAGTGAAGCAACTTTCTTGCTGTCATAAGCTACATTTTTTCCAGTGAAGTGAGATAGCTTGCAACACCGCCCAGCACGCGCTTGTACTGGCACTGGGAAGGCAGCGAGAACGAGTTGTTCACGGACTGCATCAACAAAGCACCATTCTTGTCATACTCATTGGTTACTTAGCAGTAATACCTTAACGATCCAACCGTCGTCAGTGGAACGTTGTCAGCACTATCAGGGCGACTTCGGGGCTTCGGTTCGAATCGGTTGGATGGATTCGATGGGCATTTGATTTGATTCCATGTTACCAACTCGAAAGGAGTGCAAAGTGACCGAATGGGAAACACCTTCAGCAGTTTTTTTTAAGTTTTTTTGCGGTTTCACTCCGCTGATTTGCTGACACACTGTGAGGTTATTTGAGACATGCCACCACCATGCACCTTCCACCGTATACAACTGCTGTTGCTGCCGGTTAAGCCACTTTCGGAAGGCATTTTTTCCCGAACGCCGTCGTGATATCATCAGCAGTAAAATGACACATGGAAAACTGGTTTGATTTTACTGCTGCTGCTGCTTCTGAGGATTGTTGAATTGATATACCAAAATTTCGTGTTGATTTGAGATTGATCTGGTAGATTTTGGGACTCGGCTCACACAAAACAGCCTATAAGTTGTTTTTAATCGGGTCAGTTTTATTTGTTTTTTTTTTTCTGCATAGATTATTGATTTGAGCATTTGCGGCCATTTACGAAAAATTGACAGTTTGTCGCTATACATGCCATTACATATTACAACTGAAATGCTTTCACCAAGCAGAGGTAACGGTCTCCACAACGTGACTCCAAGGAATGAATGGTTGGAGATGTCTTATGAAAAACAAACATCCACGTAGCCTGTGGACATCAAGAACTGGAGACCTGCCTTGTTTGAACGGTACGGTTAGTGTAATTCAGATCAATGTTCTACAATTGAGCTATACAGACTAATTCAGAATGGTACACACCAAGAATCTTACTTAGCAAAGGGAATTTTTATCTAGATTACTATTTTAACCTAACGTAATGCCTGAAGTTTATAGGCACAAAATGTGTTGAAAAATGGACAAATTGACTTACTCGCGTATTATGCCTCGAGCATGTGCGCTTGTCAACAACGCAATCGTAACTTCTCTCGTCTCCTAACTATCTACCAGATATGTATGTGATGTCCCAATTGACTTGTCTGTGGGAAACCTCAACAGGTCACAACAGGTCCGCTTCTTCCTTACCTTACCGATCAGGCTAAGGCCGGGGTGGCCTCTGCTGTACATACATAGTAGCCGTCTCCATTCCGCTCGGTCCATGGCTGTTTGTCTCCAGTTCCGCACTCTGCGTAAGGTCCGCAGATCGTCCTCCACTTGGTCGACCCACCTAGCTCGCTGCGCTCCACGTCTTCTTGTACCGGTCGGATGACTCTCGAGAACCATTTTAGTCGGGTTGCTATCCGACATCCTGATGACGTGACCTTCGATTTTCGCGGTATGGACGATGGTTGGTTCTCTCAGCAGCTGATGCAGCTCGTGGTTCATTTGCCTTCTCCAAGTTCCGTCTTCCATCTGCACTCCGCCGTAGATGGTACGCAACATCTTCCGTTCGAAAACTCCAAGGGCGCGTTGGTCCTCTGCACGTAGGGTCCATGTTCGTGCCCATAGAGGACTACCGGTCTAATCTGCATTTTGTAGATAGTTAACTTCGTGTTACGGCGAACTTTGTTCGATCGTAGAGTTCTGCGGAGTCCAAAGTAAGCACGATTTCTTGCCACAACGCGGCTCTGAATTTCTCTGCTGGTGTCGTTGTCGTCGGTCACCAGTGAGCCCAAGTACAGGAATTCTTCAACCGCCTCGATTTCATGACCGTCGATATAAATTCGGGATGGCGGGCGCGGTGATTCCTCCTTGGAGCCTTTTTCCATCACGTACTTTGTCTTCGACACATCAATGACTAATCCGATTCGCCTGGCTTCACTCTTTAGTCGGATGTACGTTTCCGCCATCGTCTCAAATTTACGAGCAATAATATCAGTATCTTCAGCGAAACCAAACAGCTGAACGGGCTTCATGAAAATCGTCCCACTCGTGTTTATCCCCGCTCTCCTAATTACACCCTCTAAAGCAATGTTGAACAGCAAGCACGAAAGACCATCACCTTGCCGTAACCCTCTGCGAGATTCGAAGGGACTCGAGAGTGTCCCTGATACTCTAACTACGCACATCACTCGATCCATCGTCGCCTTGATTAATCGTATCAGTTTATCCGGGAATCCGCTTCCTCTAGGCGGCGCTTTTTTCCCGAAAGGAGTAAATCTGCTGCTTCCGCTTCTGTTTGTAACGTTCCAGAACATTCGGGAATGTTATTCGATTCTCACTTCTTCTTTTCAAATGGGTTCCAGTTAGATATTTTCTCACTAGGTGGTGCTGAGGAATAAGGTAAACATGTTTGTCTGGAAAAACATAGTCTGATAATGTGATTATTAGTAAGAAATTCTTCGAACAGGTGGCACTGGGGTGAAAAACCTAGTGTTGCTAGTATCTCGACTCAGTGAAGCGAGAAAAAGATGAAATATACAACAAAATCGTTAAAGTAAAGAGCCATGTGTCAAACAGATTTTCAGTTATAAATTATTGCACTAGATGGCACTGATGTTATTTATATCATGGATATCTTGGTGTACATACGAAGCTTTTCGCAAGGATTTATGTTTAAATGTTTTCAGCAATTCCTTTCGATAACTTTCTATTTATTTCTTTTAGGATTCCTTCCAATTTTCATCTTGAAATACCTCTCAGGATTTCTCCCGGAATTCCTTCTGGTATTCCACCAAGGACTCTTCCTGGGATTCCTTCTAGTATTCTTCCAAGGATTCCCGTAAAAAATCCTACCGGCATTATTTATGGGATTTTTCAATTTTTTTTCAGGGAAATTTAAGGGGTTTCCAATGGAATGCCTCCCGAGATACTTTTACCGATTCCTTCAAAATTCTTTCAGTGATTTCTCACTGGATTTCTTTAAGGTGTTTCCGTCAAGAATTTTTCCAGGAAATCATACATAGACCCCCATAGGATTCCTCCTTGAATTTTCCCAGGATTCTTTCAGAAATTTCATTCGCCATTCTCCTGGTTCAGTGATTTTCTGGTTCGTTCAGCGATTTCTCCCGAGGTTTCTTTAACAATTTCTCCAAGATTTCCGTCAAAATTTCTTCCAAGATTTCCATCCGGAATTTATTTATTAACGTCTACTGATTTTTTAAATAGAATTTTCGTGGCAGTCTTAACGGTTTTCTACTGTGGTATCCCCCAAATTAGCTTTAGGGTTTCTTTTATGGATCCTCTCGGGTTTTCTGTAGAGATTTCTCCTGTTATTTTTTTTTTTCAGGAAGTTCCAGGGGTATGTAGTGATTTGCACTAAAACTTTTTTTCTGGAATTCTTTTGGAAATTCCTTCCACGATTCCTTCACTGATCAGTATTCCTTCTGGAATTCTTTCACGAATTATTTCCAAAATCAGGGATTAATAGATTCATCCTGGGTTTTCTCCCGAGATTCCTATAGAGATCTCTTCCGGAGCTTATTTCAGGCATTCCTTCAGGATTTTCATTTAGGGTAGCTTCAGCAATTCCTGCCAGGAGTTCTTCATTGATTCATCTCGGGATTTCTATATTGATTTCTTCCAGTGTTTCTTTATAGATTTGCCAGGAGATTTGTACAGAGATTAATTCAAGAAGAATTGTTCTGCGACTGTGGACCTAATATTACGTGATTTATGTTGTGTTTCAGTCTGGGCAGTCTTGGAAAATAGCTAAAACGGATTTGGCTTTCTATCCGACGGTTTCGGTTTTTATTAAACCTTGAAAAAGGTTTAATAAAAACCGAAACCTTCGGATAAAAAGGCAAATCCGTTTTTGCTGTTTTCCAAGACTGCCCAGGCCGAAACAGACCATAAATCACGTGATATTATTTCAAGAATATTTCACGAGACTGCTTTGGGAGTTCCTCTGGGATTCTTCCGCGGACTTCTTGATTGATATCTCCCTAAACACCTTACGGTACACTCTTTCAGGAATTCCTTCCGAAATTCATTTTAGGGTTTCTTTGTGAATTCCTTCAGAAATATATCTCGTGATTTCTTCATGAATTTTTCCCAGATTTCCTTTAGTGATTAATACTGGTATTGCTTCGAGATCCCTAATGAGATTCTTTCAGAAATTATCCCGAGATACCTTAATGGATTTCTCCAGGACTCATTCAAGGATTCTCCCTGGAATTCCTTTCAGGATTTGTTCCAAGTTTTCTTCGGAAATTTATACCAGGATTGATTTCGGGATTCTTCCAGGTATTCCAGGATTTTTACATTTATTCCTACTAGGATTTCTGCGAGGATTCCTCCTGAATTCCTTCAGAGGTCCCTCCGGAATTCTTTAAGGAATTCCTTTGGGATGTTCACTGGGATGACTCTTTTTGAGATTCTTTTAGGGGCTACTCCAAGATTATTTTAGAAATTATATCAGGAATTACCGGTAAATTCTCAGGGATTCCTTTAGAATTCTTCTTGGATCTCCTCCCTGGGTTCCTTCGGCGATTTCTTCGGGGCTTTCTTTATGCATTCCTTACGGGATTCCGTCAGTCTATTCCATTGAGTCTATATTGAGACCTCCTGGAATTTATTCAAGGATTCTCCTCGGATTTTAGATGGCCAAAATTTGGTCTACGTGATTTGAGAGCATCCCCAGAGAACTACTGAAGTACGATAAAATAAACGAAGCCGAAGAAACTATTGGTTCGACGATGAGTGTAGAGAGATTTTGAATGATGAACGCAGCGAGGGCGGTCATGGCGCAGTATACCGAACCCAACAGAACTTGGAGCGATATAAAAGAACACGGAAACAGCAGACCCGTCTCTTCCGGGAAAAAAGTGTCACGTCATAAGTAACACAGAAAACATCTTTGGAAATCAGAAATTCAAAAGATGTATTACAATAGTAATATAAGTGAATCAGAAAACATGTTCTGTTTAGATTTGGTTTTAATAGTGTTAGCCGATCCATTATCGATGACAAACAGAAAATAAAATCACTTGGGTATCTCAAGTTTAAAATACATATATGCTAAGAACATATAACATTACTGGAGCATCATGCGAACCAATCACGAAAACAACATTGTTAACATCCTAAAAACAGCACTCTACATCGCGAATCGTATGATCAAAAATGAACTATTGAACTATTGGACTATTGAATATATCATGTTCAATTCAAACTACACAACATCAAACCCCATTGAAGCAACATAAGTTTTATTTTCTAAATATAACATAATCACAATGTGTTTAGTAAATGTACATCACTAGGGGTTCTCACTAAACAGATTAAATTGCTGCGTAAGCCATGATTTTCTGCCTATTTGAAATGTGTCATGATTATGCGAATGAAATAATCAAAGATTGCCTTGGTGATCACGACGTTTAATCAGTTTAATCAGTTTACGCTGTTAAGTGAATCCCCCTACTGTAAAAAAAAAGATCGCTGCGCACTGTAATGCCTCATAGTTTGGTCCGCAGTGATTAGCAAGATCCCCGATGAGCCAGATTTTGTGGAAGTGGAATCTCGTTGATTGTAACCTCTTTGTAGAGCGTAAAAGATGATGGCCGAAGAGAAAAAATGAATGCGTAAGAGTTGAAGATACATTTGGCCGGGGTTCTGCTAAACCGAACTAAGCGCCAAAAACATTATTCCGAGATAATTAAGCTTGAAGTTCAACCAGTCACAAATAAACAACAGTCAAGATTATTTGAAACTTTTCCGCACTTATGTAACTTACAAGCCTTTATTAACCATCAGAGATGAAGTATACATGTAAGTTATATGAAATCATTGATATAATTACATTTAATTTCTTAGTACTTTGCACTCAGTTCACTCTGGCTGAACAAAAACATTGGAATATGGTTTATAGTTCAGTGTGGCTGACTGTGTTTATTTGTTTTGGAGGAAGCCAGCCGGATTGTAAAAAAAATCAATTTTTCATCGTCTATGAAGTTGAAATCGATATCACTCACAATCCTTGACATCAATCAGAAACGACGCGTATAGTGTGGTAGTACGGAGGTCTCAAAATAGTTTGAAATATGAACGGCGGAAGCCCACCCATCTCAGCCCTTCCCATCCATGTTTTTTTATAGGCAGTGCATGTGCAGGCACAGAGCAAGAGTGATTATGTCAAATGATGTTCTTGCATGTCCTGAGGTCCTGCGATGTGAAATTGGAGCAATTTGTTTACTTCGAATTTATGCTGGTCGAAGAAAACCATGAAAATGTTCTGCCAAAGTGAACTAAGACAAAACAAAATAAAAAAATATGAAAGAGATTCATACTTGAATCCTTTAAGTGATAACCTAGCGCGTTACCTCTAGGTCATTTTACCTAGCTGAAGGTCAGTCGTTACGTCTGAATCAAGTTCTAATAGTTCTTCTCAAGGATACTATTCGTGAAAACGCCATTTTTCGATCAGCCAAAGTGAACTATGTGTTTGATTTTTTTTTCAAGCTCTATTATTCTAATTAGCCTTGTTGTTCAATGACGGCTCCTGTGTTAAATTATCAGTATGAGGAGTGTCGACATAATGCAGGTATTTAAAACCAGTTGATTTTTGCATTGTTGAGAAAAAATGATTCTAAAATGCAGTGGATTTAGTTCGGTCTGGCTGAATGTGATTTGGAAAAATGGTGATCAGCGCCATCAACACATAAGTGGATCCTCCAACACCCATATTTCTAATTACGTGTTCAACTCTATCGCAGATTGTTACTATGAGTCGGTTAGAAGTTAGAAATCTGACGGCGATGAGGAGAACTTGAAATGTTCATCATCTGGACCAAAACTAAAATGTTTCGCTGATTCTATGGAATGGTTTTCAGTTCACTCTGGTTGGATGCAATTTTATTTTTTGTATGTTCTGCCAAACAGAAATTATGAATTTCCTCCACGAAGAGCTGTCAGAATTACTGGATTTTTATACGGAAGGAAGATCATCTTATTCTTCATCCAATGGATAAGAAAACTCAATTTTTCAAAAAATGGTCTTTGGTTCGGTTTAGCAGAACCCCGACCATTTGGTGATATAACTCGCCGGATTGTTGAAGTTGACGGAGTAGATTCAACACGCCAAAATTTCTTTACGGTGGAATACTAGCTGGTCACAAATCATCTCGGGCATCACCAAGCTCACATTATGGGCTGCTTGACTCCAGCTAATCATCAGATAACGTTTAATCTTAACCCCTTGTGTCCAAGACCGACTGTTTATTTCACAAAAAAAAACTGAAAATGCACTCGGAATCTGCAACACAACGAAGAGTATAATTGCTTACTTACTGCAATGTTTACTTTTTTGACAGATGCTCATTTTAACATGATCTCTGCTTAACTAATGCCGTTTTTCTTTTTGAACCTGGGTTGGAACTGGATTGGCGTAAAATGGGTAAACAATCAAACGTCAAACAAACTCAAACAAACTATAGTACAAGCGAAACCGAAGTCGGGTTGGGGTTGAAACTGTGATCTCATCCAGTTCCAACCCAGGTTGGAACTGGATCAAAAAGAAAAACGGCATAAGCTGTAGTTTAGTTATTTGAGCAGTTCAATTATGATCACAAAACATAATTACAGCTATACAATACGTTTGTTGAAAATATGTTATTTAAACGTATTATAATCGTAGGTATAGCTCCTTCCAAAAACTTGTTGTAAGGTTGTTCTACGGATGGATTATAAATGTAATTTGAACTTCCTTCTAAAATGCAGCGCTGAGTCTGTTGACATGGAGTTTATAGAAATCATCCGGATTACAGTATGTGGCAAAACTATGTATACAAAATAAAAATAAGCGACAAGGTAATGTTTTTATTTCCGTCTATTTGTCTCAAATTCTGAAGCAAACTTTTTTTTCAGTTAAGTATGCTCTAATGCAACGTGAGTCAATAGTTAAAATAAATCTCAGGCTTTAAAAAATATAAATTCTCAATATCGATGCTTGTTTACATTTTCTGTACGGCACTGTAGGAATCGTTTGATGTCTGCCATTGTATTGCTTCTTCGAGTGGATTCAAGAAGTGGATGCAAAAACAATCCATTTTGGTTGAATTACGTTATGATTGCTAACTGAAATCAGCAGCGCTTAAAATATGGATGAGCAAAATGAGAAATTTCACCATGAATCTGGAAGCGCATGCAAAATAGCGCTATTATTAGTGAGAATGATCCATTTTCCAAAGAGTTTTCCGAATAGTTACAATCATTGACTTTATAATATTTCCATGTTGCATGTTTAAGTAGTCAACGAGGCCAAAATTGTGTTTATAAAATGTTTTTTGTTTTATTTTTGTTTTTGTTTTGCGTCATTAAATATATATGCATACATTAAATGTATATGCTCCTTGTATAATTGAGTATATTTTGTATTATAAATGCTTTTTATCAGTTATAAGACTTTCAAAAAGCTATGTTCCAACCAATACAAATAGAATGTAATATAAAAGTATTCTGCAAGTTATATCACTGATAATGTATATGATTCGGACTGGAAAATGTAATTGCATTATATATGTTTTTTCCAAGTTATATTATCGAAAAATATTTTGATATAAAATAGACAGTTAAATGGTTTGTAGTTTGACCCCAATTGGGATACATCTTGTATAACATTTATGATGTTTTATAAGCCGCCATTTTTTGCGCTGTTTTGACTTTATAAGTGTTCAAAAATGAGTAAATAATTCAAGAAAAATACAGCACACTTGGTATGAAAGGTTAAATTTAAACTGTTATATAACATGTTGTGTTACTTGGGGTGAAAGAAGCGGAATGTGAACAAAAGAAACTGATGTGTCGTTCACAAGAAACACGGAAGTTCTACCAGAAGCTCAACGCATCCCGCCAAGACTTCGTGCTGCGAGCCGAAATGTGCAGGGATAAGGACGAGAGCATTTTGACTGACAAACGTGAGATGATCGATAGGTGGAAGCAGCACTACGACGAACACCTGAATGGTGCGGAGAGCGCATACATGGAGGATCATGGCAGCGGGAGAAATTACTACGACAGCAACGACAGAAACGACTACTACTGGAGCAACAACGAGCAAACACTCACAATGAGGAATGTTAAGGAAGCTAATCCAGCAGCTCATGAACAATACGCCAGCTGGTAAAGATAGTATCGAAGTTGAACTAATCATGGGCCCGGAAAAGTTGCACAACAAAGGCGAAAGTTGCATTCACAAGAAAGGCGACAATTTGGAATGTGAGAACTTCATTTATTTATTTAAATCCAACTGACTATATATTAGTCTTATTGAATATCTTAAATTAACTACATAATCATTTACAATCATACCAAAGAACATCATGACGTTCCACAGCACAACAGTTATAAAATGTTTACATTCGATCATTATATACACATACATATTGAGTTTCTAATTAGCAACAGAGGAAATTTAAAATGAATCAAATGCTGGCTTCCATGTATTACTTTTGCGAATAAACTCTCTAAACCGAACATTTTTAGGCCACGTCGACGGGCTCAGAGCGCGAAATTTATATTCTAAAGGCAAAACTACTTTGAATGAAATATAATCTAAAGTGGAAAGCATTTTCCGTTTGGAGACCAATTTTGTAACATCGAGCCGTTCGGGACGTGGGAAGCCAAGCGCACGAGATACCATCCATTGTATATCACGTTCGGCGGCGCTGATATCGATATTTGTTAACAACAAAGAGAAACTGTGTCAGTGACAAGCAGGGCGCGGAGGCTGAAACATGCCGCATTTCGTCTCTACCGCGTTTTTTGCATTTTTCTTTGTGTTTTTAGTTCGTACTTGGGTAGAACGCTGATGGAAGAGTGAACGGTCGTCGGTCGTCAGTGACAAGCAGGGCGCGGAGGCTGAAACTTACCGCATTTCGTCGTTCCCGCGTTTTCGTATTTTTCTTTGTGTTTTTTGTTCGCACTTTGTGTAAACGATCGACGATGGCTCGGTGGCAAGAGACCACATTGTTCGCATTGTTGTGCTCGTGTTCGTCGTTATTCCGAGTTCGGAAATGCTAGTATCCAAGAGGTTTATTTTTGAGTGCGTCGGGTATTCTCGCTTATGTATTTTTTTTTCGGATTCTTCGATGGACGATCGGAGAATCAGCGAGTGGTGTGAACGAGTGCACATTTAATATGGTTGGACCGTTTGCATGCTGAGACCAAAGCCAAACATAGAAAACCAGCTGGTCAGGATTACCCGGTGAGTTCGTTCCTTATTATTACTTTTTATATTTGAACATGACATATATGGGGATTTCGGAGGGGTAGCCTAAGGAAGTTAAATGAACTGGTTTCCGGGCAAATGTTCGTGGGGTGGCCAGACTTTGTCACGAGAGAACAATTATCATGTTTTCCGAAGGTCTCCAGTGAATTTAGCTTACCCTGCTACAACAAACCATCAGGTAGATCATTCCGTTCCGGTATGACTCTGCAGCCATAGGTAATCCTTGCGCTGATGGTGGGTACACAATCATCATCATCATCATCATCATCATCATCATCATCATCACAACAAAGAGAAACTGTGTCCGTCGTCGTCGTTGGTGTGCTGACTATAATCATTTATCGCCGTATCCTCGCATGCCGTTCCACTCAGCAGCGAAGCCGATGCTGGTGAAGAGTTGATCGGTGATCTCGCAGTCGAAGGTGTAGTATTTGTCATCGTGGCAATGGTGTTGACGAGGCTGGCTACGGTGATCTTTAGCTCTTTGACGTCATCTTCTATTGTTTGCCTCACTGTGGTGTCGGATGAGCTACGAAATGTGTCGTTCATTTGGCTGTCTTTGTCGTCCTTCGTTTGCATGAAATCATCCATACAGCCGTCGCACATCCAGAGAACGTTTCGTGCAAGATCGTTTATGGTTTTCCAGTGCATGCCGCGCATCCCAACACAGCCGCAGTGGAATATACCTGCACAAGTTCCTTTACAGACAACGAAGCAGCCGGCGTCAATTCTCTGAGAGCATGTACGGCAAACTCTTTCGCTCTCCATGGCAAAAAGCAAGAATGGCCACCGTAGAAATGTTGTATTCGATAGGAAATATTACACCAAAAATTATTCGGGTTTAACGGATTAAACGCAACAAAACGGCTTAATGATATGCACTAAACAATCAACGGGCTCAACTGGATAAACAGACACACGCGCAACTAATTAAACCGACGTATCAACAATCAATTCAACATTTAAATACAGAGCAACAGCACTGTCGATGTGCAACGTACGGTAACAACAACTGTTCTTCAGAGCGATCACTATATTTTGAATGCTGCCTACAAAATGCTATCCCAGATTATCTTCGTCGTCTGTCACCTAAAACGAATGAGTTCGTGAGAAGTTATCAAGCCGGCTTCGTTGACGACTGCTCGACAACGGACCAAATCTTCACCGTGTGGCAAATTCTCCAAAACAGCCGCGTTGGACCTCACCACCTGTTCATTGACTTCAAGGCGGCGTACGACAGTATTGACCGCACAGAGCTATGGAAAATCATGGACGAGAACGGCTTCTCCGGGAAGCTCATTAGATTGATCAAAGCGACGATGGACGGTGTAACAAACTGCGTAAGGATTTGCGGGTCTGTCTAGTTCATCTTGTCGGCCTGGTTTTTGCAGTATGCAGAAGATACGATGTGTGGTGGCAAAGAATGAACCACGAGCTCGCTGCACTCTACGGTGAAGCTAACATCCGGAAGATAGCAAAAACTGGAAGCATACGATGACCGAGGCATGTTGGGAGAATGCCGGAAAACAACCCTGCAAAGCTGGTGTTCAAAAGAGATTCGGATGGTACAAGAAGACCTGGAGGGCAGCGTGCAATGTGGGTGGACCAGGTGCAGAACGATCTAGCAAGTGCGGGACGCGGCCGAGGATGGAGGAATGAAGCCGCGAACCGAGTGTTGGGGCCTGTCCATGAACCACGTGGACTCTTATGGGGGGACGGGGGGGTTTTGGCCAAAGCTTATGTTCCATACTTATTTCGAAAATTTTGTATGAACAAAATTCTAAGAGGTCTGAGATGGGCTAAAATAAGTCTACGTAGTTTATGGACAGCGCCTTGTGGCGAAGAATCGTTGATTCATTTTTATTATGATTGTAATCCTAAATAAATGAAAATGAATGAATGAACCCACTTCATATCGTTCCAAAAAGGATAAGAAAATACATCCGAATGAAATTAAGTTT
This sequence comes from Aedes albopictus, assembly GCF_035046485.1. NCBI lineage: Eukaryota > Metazoa > Arthropoda > Insecta > Diptera > Culicidae > Aedes > Aedes albopictus. The sequence continues at coordinate 478,083,544 of NC_085137.1, read as the reverse complement.
ACATTTTGTCCCATTGATACATCTTCTACATTCTAATCTACATCGTCATCATTCGTGTCTACCACCGAAACGGCAATCGACACCGCACCGCACGGCGCACATCTAAACCGATTAGCCGTGAAGTGCAATTCCCCATGACTTTCAAATCATCACCCAAGATGACGACGACGACAACTACGCGACGTGCTCCTGCCTGCCTGATGCAAGCGGCATGACATTATAAGTAGGTGTCGGTATGCATTGCATTGCCGACTCATTCGAACAGAGTTAAAATACAACACGTTTGCTAAAATTTGAAAAACAGCCTGTTCGTCCGTACCTTTGCTACCACACGCCGCCATTACTAGCCACCCACTAATGCACCGGGATGGGAGTTCTCCGTTTAATCTCAGTCACTTTGGCACCCGTTTAAAGATGACTTAAATATGTGGTGGGTATTTATAGCGGACTCTGTTACAGAATCCCAGGGAAATTGCAACAGTCAAACTAGACGCAACAAATTGTGATTATTTTTCAAACAAGGATGAAACCTAACCCAACTGCAGTCAGCAGGAACTTCATCTTCATCAACGCCATGCACTACTGGGGCACTAGACGGATCCGTGTGAGGGTAGGTACTCGGAATGATTACTATGCATCCGGAATACACACTTGATGAAGTGGGGATGGGGGTTGTTGTTTGCTGGTCGGTATCCAATTTTCAGACAATACAACCGAGTACAGATTGTTCGGGGTCAGTTTTAGTCGGCGAATCTCTCGTCGTTTCCCGTAGGATGTGTTGTTGAACGAGTCATGCATTGCATTCTATGGCTGCATGCCAATATGCACTAGGGTGTGGCAAAAATGTTTCAAATCAGCTTGTTAATTGAGAATGACAGCATGAAATCTAGCACACAATTCATCGTTGTGTTTTGACTAAGCCAAGTAGGAACTTTCCCATGTGTTGAAGATCCACCCTAAGAATGCATACATATTGCGTTGCGATGACCGGCAGGCAGACAGGAAGCCTATCATTTCGACAGGTCAGCTTCTCGTCGTTTTGACGAATGCACTACTGCTGTGAAAGCTAGAAACTCTAGCTAGGAGAATGCGAGACACGCTGGATGCTGGGAATCTGAATTGTAGGTAGGAGTAGCAGACGAGATTCTTCAATCTCCTAACCCAAACAACACATTCATGTGCAATTGGCCGGTGGATTGTGATGACGGTTACTGTAGTGAAGATGCAGGTACCTAGATTGTATGTCGTCTAGACGGATACTAGAGTTGAAGTGGATTCATTTTACATTCTCATACACTTTTGATAACCTTCAGTTCTCCCTTTTTGTTAGGTAGGTTGCTTTATCAAATGATGCAATAACTGAAATGTGTCTGTCATATGATTCAAACATTATTTGTTCTTGAAATATATATTCAAAGAACGTTTGGAGTGAAGTTAAAACAATGAAGGAAGAATTTTATTTCGAAATCGAGTAAACATCAACTTACGAAATTTCCTTCATTCGCAGTTTGATTGATTCGTTTACAAAACTTCTGCTTGACAGTGGGTCACTTGATTTTTTGTCAATTTAAAACTCAATCGAATTGAAAAATAAAACAACCTACATCATGAAAAATAAATAGTCAATCAGCTACAATACCTACCACCACCACCCATCCCATCCCACATCCACCCATCGTCAAACGCCATGAACGACGGTGACGGGCGGCGGGTGGCCAAACGAACTGAACGGTCAGCCAATTGGATGCGTCGTAATAAATGCAAGTGGGAGAGACATTATAATTCCGTGTGCATTCAAATGAGCAATGTGGTGGTTGTGCATTTCAACGACGACAACGACGACGCGACGCGCCTTCGGAAGTGAGGTAACAACAACAAAAGCTGAGTACCCAGCCCACTCACTCAGCTTTGGCTCTGTGCTGTGCCTATATAGTGCTAATTGAGTGCAGCTCATGCTCGAATGAGTGTGGGGGCCCACTATATGTATTGCATTTGCGACCGTCCACTACCGACCGAGCGACGCGACGCCGGACAACGCGTCCCGGCGTCATCATCGGCAGGCCCGTTCGAAGCGGAATATGCCTTATTCTATGTATCATCAGTGCGAGGTGCACTACCACACTTGAGCATGGGCAACGCAAGTACCTACCTGCACGGTCTCACTACTGACTTCTCCATTTCAGTTTAGACTGGTTCAAGTTTAGACAGCCGAACATTGGCGTAGCTAGGGGGTTCCTGGGGTGCCCGGCACCCCCTAGAACAAGTTTGGCACCCCCTAGATTTTTTCCTTGACAGTCACCTAAAATTTAAAACTTCACACTTTCCTTAGGATTTTCCTGGTAGTCCTGATGGGGTTACATATTTGAAATGTCTGCAGAGATAGATCCAGCAATTTCTCATAAGATTTCTTTGGAAATTCTTACTATGATACTTCTCGGAATTCTTCTATGGGTTCCTCTAAAAATTTCTATTGGGATTCCTTCAAGAATTCCTGGTGAGTTTATTCAAGACGATCTTCCTGGGATCCGTTCAGAAGTTCCTCCGGTGATTCTTCCAGGAATTCCTCAAGAGATTGTCACCTTCCACTAGAAAGGTCGCATGAGACGGAGACAAATTAGGTAATAAAGGAAGCTGGTGGTACTGGTCCCCTTACCCACGTACCAGCATCAGCCTAAAGAGAGTTTCGAACTAGTGGAACCATTGACGAATTATTAATCGGGTGAATCCATATCAAAATAAAAGCATAAATTTCACATGATAATAGAAATGGTGTATTTTAGTACTTACGATTTATTGATGCTTAACCTACGTTGTAACCTATTGTTAGAATGTGGATGGGTGTCAGAGTTTTGCAGTGTATCCCGCGACGATCCCGGTCGACATGCATGTCCGGACAGAAGTGACACCACTGAGCTGATGTCAGACACTCCAGCTCTAGCACCTCGGGCCATGATCACGCCAGGACACTGGCAGTCTTCTCACCCAGAAGTTGGATATGAAGAAAAGACCTAATAGAAAGACACCAAGTATGACTTAATACCATCTCACAGGAACACATCACACTTTGGGAGTTGTTTTAGGCATTTGAGAAACACTCTTACCGATCTCATTATAATTTCCACTCTACTCCATATTTGCTCGTCCGAGCCCTATGCAAAAGATGGTGAACAACTGTGACTGGTGAAAAGTGGATTAGCAAGGCATCCGCAAACTTTTAAACACCTTTACCTTGCGTTAAGTTAAATGAATTTCACCACATAAGCACTTCACATTAATGCACCACTTTAACAATTTGCCAATATTCAAAGTTCTACACCGGTCAGGCAAGAGAATCAATTATTTTCGATCACATGCGTTGAGCCTGCTTTGAAATTAACCGAGAACTGAAGAGCTATATCAATCCAACTATATGGCTAGCTTGCGGTTATAATGTGTAGGGGCAGTACTCTCCCGTATGCATTGGGTGGTGATAAGGGGCTGTCCATAAACCACGTGGTCATTAGGGGGGGGGGTTCGCCCAATGACCATTTTGTATGGACCAATAAATTTTTTTGTATGGAGTAATGACCACGCGCGGGGGGGGGGGGGGTCGAAAAGTCCCAAAAAAATGACCACGTGGTTTATGGACAGCCCCTAAGAGCAGTTGATCAGTGGAGAATGAGATCTTGGACAATGAGAGGAGTACCACATGTGAGGGTTACTGCTATACGTTTATGGTGCTTATCGGAGGGGTATCAATCTCTCGGTTGTGTCCGAGTGTACAATATCCCAGGCTGCTGTACGATGTTGATATGGCACTCTCTATTCCCAGGAATGCTCAGGTAGTCTTCTTCAGGACTTATCAGGCATGGATGCTGTGTTCTGTTGTTGTGTTGTATGTGTAATGAGCTTGACATGGTGAGATAGACCTATGCTTTCATTTTATACGGCGACCATGGGAGCTACTTTGAGGCTCTCGCGAGGCCGTCGGTTGTGAGCAGGTTACAAGATTTTATTCAGAGATTCTTCCAGAAATTTCTCATGGAATTCCTCCAGGAGCTTATATTGGCCTTCCTCCAGGAATTGTGGTTAAAATTCCTAAAGCAATTCCTGCTGTAATTCTTTCAGCAATTTCTCTTAGAACTCTTACAAAAATTCTCACTGTGATACCTTCAGGAATTCTACTTGGAAAATTCGTCCGGAAAATCTCACTGGGATTTTACTAAAAATTCTTCCGGTGATTCTTCCAGAGATTTCTTCAGAGGTTCCGCCAGAGGTTCCTCGAGAAATTCCACAGGGGATTTCTCCAAGAACTTCCCCCATGAATTTCAGCTGGACTTCTTCAAGCAGATCCCATCAGGACTCCTTCAGAATTACCACTAGGGATTTCTCCTGGCATACATACTTGCTGTAATACTTTCGGGAAATCTTCCGGAGATTCCTCGAGAAATTCCTCCTGCGATTCCATCAGAGATTCCTCCAGTATACTTTTACCGATTCTTTCTAGCAGAATTTTCTGCTATTTCTCGATTCATTTATTAGAGGTATTTCTCGAGTCATTTATTAGAGAAACTTCTCTTAGAATACCCCCGGTATTCCTGATTCAAGGATGTCTCTAGAAATTACTTCTATGATACCTCCCGAAATTCTAGGAATTCCTCCCGATATTACTGCTGGGATTCCTCAAGCAATTCCTGCGGTTCTTCCAGCTATTCATCCTCCAGAATTCTAACTGTGGTACTTCTGAAATTATGCAACGGATTTTTGCCACGGTTCCCAACCTTGGCTCTCGTGACCCCCCAGTCTGTCGTCACTGCGCTTTTCGTAAAACAATCGAAGCGTGCTTGCAAGCGGTTGGGGGGTCGCGAAACGAAGGTAGGGAAGCTATGTTCTAGAGCTTTCTCCTGGCTTTTTTGTTGCGATCTATCCAGTCAATCTTCCTGGAATTCTTGCAGAAATTCCTTTGATTGTTCTACCAGGAATTGTTTCAGCAATTTCTTTTTTAGTTATTTTGCCAAGTTCTCCGGCAATTTTATCGTGATTACTTTTGTATTTTTTATGATTTAATATAGATAATTGTATTTATATTTATTACTTTACGAGCAGAATCGTGCTCCAAAAATGTTCACGTGAAACCGTTTTTGAGTGGTAGACGAAATGCGAGTTTTCCACTTAACAAGAATAGAAATTTCATTAAGATTCGTATAGTCTGGGACCATTTGAGCAGAGGGGACTATTTTAAACACTTGCTGATTTAACTCAGTCAATTTTGAACCAAATGACTTAATTTTTGGGTGAGGAACGTACATAGATGCAAGATGACATTTAAACAAATCTGTATCACATTTTCCTAAAATTTGTATCCCTTACAAAAATAAAACAGCCCTTACAAACGAAATCTGTACGATGCTCAAAAATCTGTATAAATGGCATCCCTGGATATGGACCACACCTAGCCATGTTCAAAAATACAGGTATCAGGTATCAGAAGGCCGGCTCCAGAGGCACGTTATCCTCCATTTGGGACATTTGTGCCATCGCCAAAATAACAGCCTATTTCATCATCTACCTGAGAGAAAAGGAAGGAAAAAGGATTTGGATGGGGATAGGGACAGGTAGGGAAATAGGGAAAATACCCTGGAAGAGGGTACTAACGCACAAGCGTACCACAATGGGTTCAAACAGCGCCCTGAAAAGGGCACTGTAATAACGCATAAAGCGAAAGAGAGCCTATAGCTCTTTACCACAGCGGGTTAAGAACAATAGAATATCCTGAAAATTCAGGTTTCTGAAGTCAGTTTCATTTAATAAATAATTACCGAATACTCGGAAACGCAGTTGCGCAAAAACTGGACAGTTACATATCAAATGATACGAAGTTGCATAATCGGATTCACAGCTATCACATGCAAATGAATCAGCTTGCTGAATATTCGCCATGTGATAGCTGAATCGGCAGTGGCCAGCCAATGCTTTGACCAGAATGCTGCAATTCTGCTTTGACAGGTTTGTAAGATACTTTGCCACCCTTGAAGATGGCTCAGTACAATACAATCTGGTTTGACGATATGACTCCAAACTATTGCAGTATTGTCTGTGTTGTGTGGCAGCCCAGGAGTGAATCTGAAGCTATACCCAACACTTCGATATCGGAATAGCTGGCTCAGGGCCAATGAAGTCATGTGATGCTCCAGTGCAAGATAGCTCAACAGCCAATTCATTTCTAGCGATGGAAGAATGGCCAGGTACCCATACAACATGAACAGCTTTTGCTGAATTCAGCTTCTCGATTTGAGTTCGACAAGCGATATTGTTGGCCGAATTCGGCCAGTACTTTAATAGCAGCCTGGCTATCTGACTAGAAGTATTTGACTTTGCCCATTATGTGCAGCTGAAGTGTCGATTGCACTCCGCACATAAGAGCAAAGATTTCTGCCTGAAAAACGGTACAGTAATACTGATACAGCCTTAGCTCACGAGAAAAAACACCAGCACCTGCTCGACCTTCGAGAAGGGAGCCATCAGTGTAACATACGATGCCGTCTGAAATACTCCTTTCCGGATATCCAGATGTCCGCTCTTCCCGGGAAGGGAATTTCGTGGAAAATGTCCTATATGGGAAATTACAAGCAATTGTAAGATCACTTGGAGCTAGGACAATTTTGTCCCAATTCACCAAAACTGGAAACAACGAGGTGTGTGTTGCGGTTCACAGGAGTTTCCTCTAGTAGACCGAGTACCCGTAGCCGGTAAGTGCAAGAAAGTACTTCTTGTTTGAGATGAATGTGTAGTGGAGCAACGTCAAAGAGAACTTCGAGCACTGCCGTGGGAGTTGAAGAGAACGCTCCAGACATCGCCATTAAGCACATCCTTTGGAGATGGCCTAACTTTGATTGGATCGTTCTCATTTCACCCTTTTGCCGCCACACAAGACATCCATAGGCCAATATTGGCCGAACAACAGTTGTGTAAATCCATTTGATATACTCGGGGTTTTAGACCCCAAGTTGTACCAAAGGTACGCCGGCATTGCCCGAAGGCCATACAAGCTTTCTTGATTCTGAACTCAATATGAGGTGTCCAGGAAAGCTTAGAATTAAGAATGACTCCAACGTACTTTACCTGTTCATGTTCAGTCACATCGATTTCAGAATCAAAGTGATGCAAAGGTCAAACACCATTACGGTTTCGCCTTTCCGTAAAAAGAACAACAGATGTTTTACTCGGATTAACCGAAAGGCCATATTGGCGACACCAAACCCTTAACTACCTGAAGGGCGCTTTGCATCAGGTCGAAAAGGGGGGTGATACACATACCAACTAACAACGCTAGGTAGTCGTCGGCAAAACCATAAGTAGGAAAACCGCTATTATTGAGTTGCCTCAATAACGTATCTTCTACGAGATTCCATAAAAGCGGTGATAAGACTCCTCCTTGGGGGCATCCACAAACACTCAATTTCCTAATCCCTGCTAGACGCAATGTCGAGAAGAGATATCGGTTTTTGAGCATTTGATGAATCCAATTGGAAATCATTGGAGATACACCGAGACTCTGTGCGGCTTCCAATAAATATGACATCGAAAGGCACAATGTCAAAGGCACCCTCAATATCTAAGAAAACACCCAAACAAGATTGCTATTGAGCGAACGCTTTCTCGATATCGTAAATAACCTTGTGTAAAAGAGTCACAGTTGACTAACCAGATTGGTAGGCATGTTGGTTCACATGAAGAGGCACGTTGGCCAGATGAACATCACGGATGTGATGATCCACAATGTGTTCTAAGCATTTCAGAAGAAAAGAGCTCAAACTGATAGGTCTGAAGCTCTTTTCTTCTTCATACGACGCACGACCCAGTTTCGAAATGAGCTTCACAGTAATATCCCGCCAAGATTTGGAAATATACTCTGTAGCAAAACTGCAAACAAGTATTTGTTTCAAAACATGTTTGAAATAATCAAATCCCTACTGAAGCAAAATAGGATAAATCCCATCTGCCCCAGGAGATTTGAATGGAGCAAAACTCAATCAATTCTATAGTTACAATACTCCGAGCCGAAGTCAGGGAATCATAACTATAAGGCATCAGGTTTTTTTTTTTAGTTTTTATTTATGTGTATTTTAACTTTAGATGCTAATTCTACACTCTAAGACATCAGGTTCATCCGAAGATGTAATATCCTCACATCCAGGGAAGTGTGTGCTGAATAAGCATTCCAGAACTGCCTCATCAGAGGAAGTCAGATCGCCATTTGGCAAACGAAGTTCGTTCACACGGAAATCCTTAGATTTCGCAAGGATTTTGTTTAACCGACTGACTTCACTCAAGCTGGAAACATTTCTACAAAGGTTTTTCCAGCCGGATCGTTCATCAGACCGGAGAGCTTTCCTGTAGGCCTTGCGAGCCGACCTGAAAGCCTCCGAACCAGCCGAACGTCGTCTGTTCCGACTCTTTCTACATCCAGCGGCTGAGTATGAAATCCTCCTCCACCGATGCATGTTTCCGAAACCCAAAAACCGTTACAGCAACCGAAATAAATGAAAGATTACGAACTGATTCGAGGGCAACGACTTTTACCGCGAAACAACGGACAAGAATCGGAACTTGGAATGCATTAAGTCTAGCCCAGCAGGGTAAACTGGCACAACTAGGCAATGAGGCATGCCATATGAAGCTTGAGATTCCAGAACTGAGTGAGTGTAGAATAAGCTCAAGTTAAAATACTCGCAATTTCTCCAAAAAAAAATCTCCAGGAATTCCTCATAGACTTCTGCCTAGAAATTCTCCAAGCATTCCACCAAGAGTTACTCGAGGAATTCCTCTATGAATTTTTCCTAGAAGCTCTCAAGGAATTTCTCCAGAAATTTCTCAAAGAGTTTTTCCAGAAACCTGCAGAAAATCGTCCAGAAGTTCTTCCAAAAATTACTACAGGGATTCATCAGAAATTACTTTCAGGCATTTCTTCAGAAATCCCTCCAGGAATTTGTGAAGAAATTTCTCAAGGAATTCCAACAGAAATTACTTTAGGAAATCCTCCAGGGATGTTTTCAAGAATTGCTCCAGAAATTTCTCCATGAATACTCCCAGGGTGCTTCAGGAAACATTTGGTAATTCCTCAAGAAAATTCTCCTGGGATTACTCAAAGAATACGTCCGAGAATTCCTTCAGGGATTTCCCCAGGAATGCCTCCGAAAATTGTTGAAAAATTACTCCAAAAATTTCTCTCGAAATTCCTCCAGGAACTCCTTCAGGAACTCTTTCACGAATTCCTTAATAAATTCTTGTTTGAGCTCCACCTGGAAGTTTCTTCAGGTAATTCTCCGGGAAATGCTCCGAGAATTCCTCCAAGATTCCCATCAGGAATTTCTCCAAAATTTTCTCCAAAAACACCTCCAGCGTTTTTTTTTTAAGAATTTCTCTAGTTTTTCCTCCCAAACTTTTGCTAAGAATTCCTCCACGAATCCGTTCAGGAATTCCTCTAGGATATACTCCAGGATGTATTCCAGAAGTTCGTCCTTCAGGAATTCCTTCAACAATTCCTACAGGAATTACTCTACGAATTCCTCTTGCAATTACTAGAGGAATTCATCTAGGAATTGTTCCGGGAAATACTCCAGGAATTCCTACACGAAATATTCAAGGAAATTCTCCAAAAATTCCTCCAGGAATCGCACGAGTATTTTTTTTCCAGGAATTCCTCCAGGATTTCCGACATGAATTATTCCAGGAAGTACTTCAGGAAGTTCTACAAAGAATATTCCGGGAATTCCTATAAGAATTACTCTAAAAAATAACTTCGAAAATTCCTCCGGAAATGCCTCAAGTAAATCCTTCAGAAATTCCTTTAAGAATTCTCCTACGATATACTTTTAAAATTACTACATGAATTCTTCTAAAAAGTACTCCAAGAATTCTTCCAGGATTTTCTCCAGAAATTTCTAAAGAAATTCCTGGAAGAATTATTGTAGGAATTCTTTGAGGAATTCCTCAAAGAATTTTTTAAAGAATTCCTGGAGAAATTCCTAGAGATTCTTGGTGGAATTCTTGAAAGAAATCTTGAAGGTATTCCTAAAGTAATTCATGGAAAAGAATTGTGGAAGGAATTCCGAATTCTTGTCGGATGTCTTGGAGAAATTTCAAGAAGGAATTCTTGGATGATTACCTGGAGAAATTCTTAAAGGAATTGCTGGGGGATTCCAGTAGACATTTATGGAGGATTTTTTTAAGGATTTCCTGAAAGAATTTCTTGCTATTTATAGAAAAATCCCTGGAGGAAGAGAAATTGCTAGAGTATGTAATTTATAGAGGACTCCCTAGCCAAATTCTTGGAAAGATTCTTGCAGGAATTTTTGACAGAAGCATTGCAGCAGGTCTTCGAAAAATTATTGTCAGAGTTATTGTTCGAATTCTTGAAAGAATTTCTGGAGGAATTCCCGGACGGATTCTTGGAAAAATTGTTAGCAAAAGTTTTGGAGGAATAACTGGAGAAATTCTTGAAGGAACTCTGGGATGAAGACTTGGAGTAGTTCCTGAAGGAATTCTTGGAGAAATCCCTGGAGTTGTCCAAGGAGTATATTCATGAGGGATTTCTGAAGGAGGATTGGCAGAAGGTAAAGAGGGCCCCTGGTGAACTTCTTGGAGAAGGTCCTCTAGGGATTTTTGGAGGAATTCCTGGAGGGATTCTTGGAAGAATTCTAGGCAGATGTCTTGGAGGGATTCCTGGATGAATTCTTGGATGAATTCTTGAAGAAATTCCTTGAGGAATTTTTGGAGGAATTCCTGAAGGAATTCTTAGGGGAATACCTGAAGATATTATAAGAGGAATTCCTGGATGAATTCCTGGAGGTCTTCTTGGATAAATTCCAAGAAGAATTTATTAAGGAATTCCTGAAAGAGATCCTGCAGTAATTTCTGAAGGAGTTTCTGGAGTAATTTCGGGAGGATTTTTTGCGTTATTCCTTAAGGATTTTTGGAGGAATTTCTGAAGGGATTTTCAAATGAATGCATAGAGTAATCCCAGGAGTTTTTTTTTCTTGAGGAATTACTAAAGGTTTCCCGAAGGATTCTGGAGGTATTCATAAAGGAATTTCTGGAGAAGTTATTGAAAAATACACTTAAAAAAAATCCTGGAAGGATTGCTGGAAGAATTCTTCGAGGAATTCCTGGAGAAGTTACTTGAGGATTTCCTGTGATATTTCTGTTGGAATTCCTTGAAAAATTTCTTCACGAATTCCTGGAGGAAGTTCTAGAAAAATGCCTGAAACAAATCTCAGATCAATCTCTGGAGTAATTTTTGGAAGAATTTCTGGACAATTTTCTGAGGGTTTTTGGAGAAATTCTTTGAGGGATTCCTGGAGAAACCTTTGGAGGAATTCCTGGCAGAATGCTTGGAGATTTTCTTGGCAGAAGTCTATTAGGAATTCCTGGAGAATTTCGTCAAGAATACCTAGAGAAAGAGGGATTCTTTGAGAAATTCTTGGAAGATTTTTCAGAGTAATATCTGAAGAAATTCTTGGGGGAACTCGTGAAGGAATTCTTGAACAAATTCCTGGATGGGTTCTTGTAGGAATTTCTGGTAGAATTCATAGAGGAACACCTGGAAGAATTTTGAGGTATTTCTCGAAAGATTCCTGGAAGAATTGTTCCAGGAATTATTGGCAGAAATTCTTGGAGAAATGCCTGTAAGGATTCTTTCAGAAATTTGTGGCGAAAGTCTTGGAGGAATTCCTGAAGGATTTTTTTGGAAGAGCAACATCGGTATAGTAAAGAGATTCAAGTGTAGAGTTGGTGGGGCTTGAAGGTCTTAATTCCAGAAAAGTTTGGATGACCTAGATCACCAAGTGAATTTTGCTCAGTTATCAGAATTGTACTCTGAGGCTCTAAGAGTAGCTTTGATTATATTCCGCGAACATTCGCTACATTAAAAATATTCTAAGATTTACAGATATTGCGACCCATTCTTCAAAAAATATTGGGTGCATTTGTAAGCCAATGGACACCCAAATAGCAACACAAAGAGATACTTGAAATATTATGAAGTGCAACAGACACAATCGTTAAAAAATTATGCCGATAGACTGAACAGAAACAATAGTAGAGCCTGTAGACTTATAAGGTCCTAATTCCAGAATAGTTTGGAAAGCCTGAAATATCCCATGAATGTTCCAAAAGCATCATAGTTGTGAACTGAGGCTCCATCAGCAGTATGGACTAAATTCCACGAATATGTTTTACAATTTAAGCATGATACAGTATGCAGATATTGTAACCCAAACTTGGAAGCGTTTTGGAGGCCACGGAATGTCCAACTACGACAATAACGAGTTGCTCGTAGCATTGCGAGGTCTAATGGGAATCAACGCGACTAAATTACTTGAACAGAGTGAACACAAATGATGGTAGATGTTGTAGATCTTAAGAAAATGAATTCTAGAGAAGTTTGGATGACCTAGATCACCCAATTCATGTGCCATGAGATTTCTAGGAGTGCTTTGAGGCTTTGTGAGTACCGTAGACTATGTTCTTTGATGATTCATCGTGTGTAAAAATTGGTACAGGATGTTGGATTTGTGTCGCAAACTTCGGAAAACTTTGGAGGCCTTAGAATAGCTCTGGGGTCAAATTTCAGGGTAAAATGTTTTAAAACAAAGAAAATATTGCATTTCTGCCAAAAGTAGATCGCCCCGGGTGTTTACGGGTCAATAAAGGTTTTAGCATTAATTTTCTTATAGACTTTGAAAGCATCATCTGCACAAATGTTGGTTGAAATTAATTTCGGCATGGAAATTTCTGTCAGAAATCATAAAACTTGAAACTCTGAAGAGACTCTTGGGTGCAAAGATCGATCGCAGATCGCCCGGTAGCTTTGTCTGACGATTTTTTTTTTGCCTTTCTCGTACACTAAGTGTACTGGAAAGGCTATATGTTCACTCCAAAAATGACTTTTCGATAGAAGGCCCGGAGGGTCGAGTCACATATACCAATCAACTCAGCTAGACGAATTGAGGTGATGTCTGTGTGTATGTATGTGTGTGTGTATGTGTGTATGTGTGTGTACAAAAAAAACTCACATCATTTTTTGGCAGTAAACCTGAAACGATTTTAATGACCGACGGTTCATTCGACGGGGAATCTGGTCCCATTGTTTCCTATTGAAAATGGTTTGGATCGGTCCAGCCGTTCCGGAGTTATGGCCATTTAGGTGTTCCGGATCGGTATCCCAGGAAGGGGCCAGATATGAAAACGCTTCAAACCCATCCATGCGACACATCAAACTACGGCATTTTCGATAACTTGATGAATGGTAAGCAGAAAAATGGTCTCAGGCCATATCTGAATAGGTAGTGTCCCGGAACTGGTTCCGGGTGTCCCGCCGGAAGTGGCCAAACATAAAAGTGCACTAAACCCATGCATGCGGCATATCAAACTGCAGCTTTTTCGATACCCTGATGAACAGTAAGAAAGAATACATTCTCAGACCATATTGGAACCGGTAGTATTCCGGAACCGGTTCCAGATGTCTCGCTGGAGGTGGCCAAGTATAAAAGTTAACCAAACCCATGCATGCGACATATCAAATAGTAGCTTTTTTGACATCCTGATAAAAGGTAAGCAGGAAAATATTCTCAGACCATATTTGAACCGGTTGTGTTCCGGAACCGGTTCCGGGTGTCCCGCCGGAAGTGGCCAAATATGAAATTGAACTAAAACCATGCATGCGACATATCAAACCGCGGCTTTTTCGATAACCTGATGAACAGTATGCAGGAAAGCATTCTCAGAACATATCGGAACCAGTAGTGTTCCGGAACCGGTTCCAGATGTCCCGCCAGAGGTGGCCAAGTTTAACCGGTAGTGATCCGGAACCGGTTCCGGGTCTCCCGCCGGAAATGGCCAAACAAAAAAGTGAACCAAACCCATGCGACAAATCAAATCGCGGATTTTTAGGTATCTTGATTGGCAAAAAAAAAGTTTCCGGCCATATTTGGAACAACCGGTAGTATTCCTCACCGATTAAGGGTGCCCCATCAGCAGTGATCAAATGTAAAGGAGAACCAACCCCATAAATAGCTGTTTTGGTAACCTGATGAACGGTTAATAAGAGAAACAATCATAGACCACAGTTTGAAAAACCAATACTGTGCCGAAACCGGTTCCAGGTGCTCCGCCGGAAGTGGTCAAATGTAGAACGGAACCAAACGCATGCACACCGCGCATTAAATATCGGCTTTTTCGATGACGCGCAGAACGGTCAGCAAGAAAAGTCTCAGGCCACTTTAAGACTACCGGTAGTGTACCGGAACCACTTTCGAGTGTCTCGCCGGAACTGGCGAAATGCACAAATAAGTGTTTGACAGTACATCAAATAGCAGCTTTTTTGAATACACGATGATCGATTCGTAAGAACATAGCCTCAGACCTTATTTTAGACAACCGGTAGTGTCCCGAAACCAGTTCTGGGTGTCCCACTGGAAGTGGTCAAATGTAAAAGTGATCTATACCCACCCATGCATGAGATAAATCAAATCGTGTTTTTTTGGGTAACCTAATGAACGTTAGCAATGAAATAGTCTCAGACTATAATTGGGAGACCCGGTGTGCTCCGGAACCTGTTCCGGTACCGCATCGAAAGTAAACAAATGTACCATGCAACATATTACATCACGGCTTTTTGAATAACCCGAGGAACGGTCAACTAGAAAATAGGCTCACACCACATTACAGACTACCGATAGGGTTGCACAACCAGCGTTTGATGCTTCGCCGGAATTACGAAAGTAAATAAAATCAATGCAAGCGATAAATATGTGTAAGAGAACAAAATCTTACAAATTAATCCCACATACACACAGACGTCGCACTATACTCACTACCTATCGCTCTTGTTTTCAACGGTCAATAAGATATAGCCCAAATGTTCAGAAAAAAAATTTGTGATCTGTGATTGTGTAAAGAGTTATAGCTTAACTTGTTAGTATCGTCTTGATATTGATCAGCCTCCAGTGTTAGTGAAGGTGCTCAACAAAGTGCTCAAGCAGTCAACTGAGAAGTCTGATATTTTCCAGCCCTGCTTATATGTTGAACATAACGTCGGACTATGTGCAATCAATAAGTTTTAAGTCAATTCAAAGATGTCTTTGATAAAATGCTTGCTTTTCTATAAAAATATTCGGATTCAGAAACACTTTGACTTACGTTGTCGGAAAGATTGTGAGAATATGTTCGACGAGAAAGGCACTATCACCACTAGGTGGATTAATTTGTTTTTTTTTTTTTATAATTTTTCAAGTCAATTCTGGCGTGATTAATGGAATCATATTTGAACAAGATTCTAGAGCAGATGCAGGACAATTCAGTGGAATTCTTGGAAAAATCACAAGTTGTTGCTGGAAAGGTTCGTGGAGTGTTTCTGGTATATTATCAACAAGGTTGCGACCATTCATTTGCAATGATTTACATTCATTTGCTATTATCTCAATTCAGAAGCATGCTATCGAAAAACAATGTATGGATGAATTTAACCTTGTAGTTTTATCTGAAAGTTTGCCGAATAACATTGGGGTCACAAACGTATACCAAAGTCGTGAGCGAGCTGTGAAGGCAACTCTCCACGCGGTGAATGTAAATTTCATTCACGCTGTGGAAAGTTGCCTTCACAGCTCCCTCACGACTTTGGAATGCGTGTGCGACCCCAATGTTATTCGGCAAACTTTCAGATAAAACTACAAGGTTAAATTCATCCATACATTGTTTTTCGATAGCATGCTTCTGAACTGAGATAATAGCAAATGAATGTAAATCTTTGCAAATGAATGGTTGCAACCTTGATTATCAAGCGATCCTGGTAAAATTACCTTCAGGACGTACTTTAGTAGATTGTTTAACTTGCATAGAACACTAATTTTGTTTTTTTAATATCTTTATATTGAGGTTTAGTCTAATCTACTGAAGATTCTTTAGTTATCACTCGTGCTCACTTCTATCAAAAAATACAAAAATAAGGAACAAAACAAACATCGCTTCATTCCATTGTTTTGAGTAGGATACAATGCGTAAGAGAACCAACATCGTATAATACACATCCAGTCAATATGCTACAATGTTTTATAAAGACAGCTGCTGTTATGATTATTAAACTGAAGACTTAAATTTCGTCAAATAAAATTCAAACTCCATTAGTCATCTGCTATTCAAAGCAAGACATTCTTTTCTTCCTTATCAACTTAAAGACTCGTTTTGCCTCTATGTAACTGAGAGCGCCGACCAATTTTCATCACTTAGAGACTGATAATGTACCTCTTCGCACATACTCCGCAGTAGAGCACAATTTTATTTTAGGCTCAAAGATTTGATTAACTCCCCCTTGTGTGACACCCGCATCCTCTTTACTTTGCGTTCATATACCATCTCACATTACGGCCTCGGCCTCACCAAAATTACACTTTCCAGCGCGTACCGAGAGTTGCGACGACTCTCGGCCCGAAAGACGCCGCGAGAAATGTTCGCATACAGAACGATAAGAAAAGAAAAGAAACTCTACTCTGCCTCTACCATACTGCGTAACTGACAGGCAGCCGCGCGCCCGCCCAAGCCCAAATGCCCCAACGCTATCTCTATTGTGCTAGTGCTAAAATGTACTCGTATCGCATCGCAGCACAACAACAGCCGAGCGCGTCCCGATAACAAACGCCCAAAAACCGAAATTGCAAACTGTTATCAGGTCATTTCAACTAATTACTGGTGACCGCCGTCCAGTGTTTGAGGACTCTGCGGCTGCCGCCACCTGTCTCCGCAAAAGGTCCTCAACATTTTTCAAGGTCTCTCGTACAAGTGTGTACAAGCGTTACGAGCTTCCTATCTTTTTCTTTTTGTGTGTTTGTAGAAATGCAACGTGAGCTAGAAATAGAAAATAAGTGAAGAGTTTTCACTGACCAGCAACGTATGTAGCCATTTTACCATTAGATTTATCGATTTCCTGGGGATTATCGGCTTGCAGTCTGAAAAAACTTGCGTTGACTGATTTCAGATTATCGCCGACGTTTCGGTTAAGGTATGGGACCTTCCCCAGGGCTCGATACAACAATCAATCATAACGGATGTTCCAGAAGTGTACCAGACAGCATGACCCTTTACGACCCGACATTTTTTGCTTTCACAAAAAAAAACTCTGACAGGTTGATTGTTATATCGAACCCTGGGGAAGGTCCCATACTTGGACCGAAACGTCGGCGATGATCTAAGATCAGTCAACGCATTTTTTTTTTCAGACCGCAAGCCTAAAACCTAAGAAATCAAGCACCAAAATCAGTCGACCTTCGTAACATTAGATTTATCATTATCATGGGATCTACTGTTGAAAAAGCATTATTTATCTTTCGTTGTCTATGCTATTCGTGAATCAATTCAGGATTTTTTCAGAGATTCTTCTAGACAGAGTTTTCTCGCGGGAGTCCTCCAAATTATCCAGAAAACCCTCCCGCACACCTCCTGCAATTTATCTAGAAAATCCGCCAAGAATCACTCTCGGGATTACTAAAGGTATTCCTCCAGCCAGGGCTTCCTACCAAGTTTCCTTAATGGACTCCTTCGATGGCTCCAGACCAGATATTTCTCCAAAGATTCTTCCAGGGATCGTTTCGGAATGCCTCTGGGGATTTCTCCAGAGATTCATCCAAGGATTTCATCCATAAATTCTTCCCCGGGTTTCTACAGTGAGTTTCCATCTGAATTCCCAAGAAACAAAAATGATTGAATAACAGTTTCTTAAGCTGAAGTTTGCTTAAGAGTGGATTGTTCAACTTTTGTACAGCATAAATGTTTTTTTGGGTTACTTCAGGGTTTTCTCTAAAGATTTCTCCAGGGATTCATCCAGAGCTTCCTTCCGGGATTACTCAATGGATATCTCTCACGGTGCCTCTAGAGATTCCTTGTATGGTTCCTCTGAGGATACCTCCTGGTCTTTTTCTCGAGATTCCACCGATTCTTCCAGAGACTTCTCCCAGGTTTTTCCTCCCGCGATTCTCCTCCAGGAATCCTTCAAGAACTTCTGCTGGGATTTGTCCCGAGATTCATGTAGTAAGAGTTCCTCGAATTTCTCAGGGATTTCGACTAGGATTCCTCCTGGAATTCGTTTTGGGATTCCTTCAAGGGATTTCGGGATTCTTCCAGAGATTCCTCCAGAACTTGCTCGCGGGTATCCTTCAAATCACATAGAAAATCCTTCCACACAGGAATTCATCTTAGGAATCCGCAGGGGATACCCTCCGAGGTTTCTCCCGAATTTACGGGTTTACTATAGGTATTCCTCTAGGGATTCATTCAGGAACTCTTCAGGAATCCTTCCTAGGATTTCTTAAAAAAATATTTCCGGGATACATCCGAATTTCCTCTAGGGATTCTCCTAGAGATTCATCTAGGGCTTATGAGTATGCTCAATGGATTCCTCCAATGGCTCAAGGGATTCCTTCCAGGATTCCTTAAGGGATTGCCTAGAGTTTTCTCCAGAGATTTATCCAAACATTACCCTCTAGAGATTCTCCCACGGATTCCTCCAGGGATTTTAAAATCGCAATTGCTCGTGATAATATCCCAAAGCTTCTTAAGATTTTCCTCCAGGAATTCATCCAGGGTTTTCTTCTGAGATAACTCAATGGATTCCTTCAAAGATTCCTCTCAGATTTCCCTCCAGCATTCCTTCAGGGATTTCTGCTGGTATCTATCCCAGGATTCCTTCAGTAATTCTTCCACGGATTCCTCCAGGAATTTCGCCCAGAATTGCTCCTAAAATTTCTTCCAGTGGCTTTAGGATTCTTCCAGAGATTCCCCCATAGCTTACTCGCGGGAATCCTCCACATCATCCAAATCATAATCTCTTGAATACCTCAAGGGATTCATCTTGGGAATCCTTAGGGAATGCCCTCCAAGGTTACTCCCGAAATTACTTTCGAGAAACTATATAGGTATTCCTCCAGGGATTCATTCAGGGCTTCCTTCCTGGGTTCTTCGTTGGATTCCTCCCGCATTCCTTTCCGTTTTTTTTATCTAGGGATTCCTTTATTTTTTCCAGATATCCTCCCCAGGTTTCCTCTCGTAATCAAGATAGGGATTTCCTATACGGATTCATCTTGAGAACCCTCCGAGGATGCCCGGGAGTTCCTCCCAAAATTACTCTAGCGATTTTGCTAGGTGTTCCTCCAAGGATTCATCCAGGCCTCCCTTTTTTCATTTCAGTAGCATTTCTTTCCGCTACTATTCTCGGGATTCCTCTAATTTCTCCAGAGAATCCTCCCAGGACTTTTCCAGGAATATCTCCAAGGATTCCTCCAGGGATTCTATCCCGGATTTCTTCGAGGATTCCTTTAGGGATTCTCCCAGGGATTCATCTGGGACTTCCTTTCAAGATTCCTCAATGGATTCTTCCGATGACTCCAGAGATTCCTCTCGGAATGCCTCCAAGAGTTTCTCCAGAGATTCATCTAGAGATTACTACAGGGAGCTCTGTAGAGATTCTTCCATGTATTCTTCCAGATATTTTCTCCTGGAATTTCTCCCAGGTTCCCTTCCGGGCTTTCACCAGGGATTCCGTCAGAGGTTCCTCCCGGGATTCTTTCAGTGGCTCTAAGGATTCCTCACAAGAATCCAGACGGGATTTATCCCGGGATTCCTCCACGGGATTTCGCCCGGGACTGCTCCTGGGATTTCTTCCAGGTTCCCTTCCAGGATTTTATCAAAGGATTCATCTCAGGATATCCCTCTGGATTCCTTCAGTTGTTGCTCAATGGAATTCCTCCAGGTATTCTAGCCAAGATTCATGTAAGAGAATCGCCCAGAGATTCATCCAGGACTTTCTTTCGTGATTACTTAATGTAATACTCCAGAGCAGTGCTGAAAATGTCATTTCGACGTATCTAAATTTAACCATGTCCAGCTCATTTAAGAAGCTCAACCTGAGAATATGGCATATCAAAAGCTTGTGCGGCTAGACCAGTTCTACAAGAAAGTCTCGGAAACCCCACTCTTTTTTGAATACTCAAGGTAAATGACACGAACTAACTTCGAAAAATGTCAATTGATATTCATCCCTGTAGTAATCTCTAGATCATTGGCATTTTTCAAAGGTAGTCCGTGATATTTATCTTAAATATTCGAAAAAGATCGGGTTTTCCGTGACTTTTTTGTAGAGTTGGTCTAGCCACACAAGTTTTTCATATGCCATATTCTCAGGTTGAGCTTCTAAAATGAGCTGGATGTGTTTGAATTTAGATATGTCGAAATGACATTTTCAGCACTGCTCCAGAGATTCCTCCTGGTATTGCTTTAGAGATTCCTCTCGTGGATCTTCCAGGGGTACTTCCAATTCATCCAGAGGTTCATCACTGGATTTCATCAGGGATTCCTCTGGAGGTTTCTCCCGTGATTTCTATCAAGTTACCTCCGGGAATTCTTCTAGCGATTCTCCTAGATATTCATCCAGGGCTTCCTTGCGAGAGGGGTTCATACAAGGATTTCCTCTACAAATTCCTCCAGGGATTTCCCCAGGAATCTTCTACGGATCCCTTCAGATCTGCAAGCATCTTTCTCAGAATTTCTACAGGGAATCCTCCAGGGATTCTTCGCCGGATTCCTCCAATGGTTATCATCAGAATTCTTTCAAGGATTCCTCCAAAAACTCATCCAGAGATTGCTGCTCCCAGTATTCTTCTAAGATTTCCTCCAGGGAATCTTCATGGAACGCTTCCAGGATTGCTCCAGAAACTCTTTCCCGGCTTCCTTCAAGGAATTCTACCGGAATTGCTCTCGGGATTCATCCAGAGGTTGTTTCCAGGATTCCCCTAAGAATTCCTCCCAGGATTGTTCTAGGGATGATTATGAGAAAAAGTTAATGTGAACTGAGGTTAACTGAGTGCTGCGCCTCCGGCTTTTGTTATATGGGTTCTAAATATTCCTTTCCGTTTCAACCTTTTTATCTCCAGTCCACAGTGCATACCCAAATAGCTTTCTTTGGCGACATGTCCGCACCATGTTACATTGTGGTGCGATGCGGTGCGGTGCCATCATCATCATCACCATTCCGGCGTCGTCGTCGTCGTAGTCGTCGTCGATGTCTTCACTCACTTGTCGCAGTCAGTGTAGCTAGTTATTCGCGCGTCCGTTCGTCCATACCTACAAGCACGGCGGCGCAGTCCCGTCCCCTGATAAGATTACACTTGGAGCCATAGGTCAGTACGATTTAAAACGGTGATTCCGACCGAATACGGCGGCCGCAACTAACAAATATACAGCGCGTCGTAGTCGTTGTTGTCGTCGTCGTTGCGCTGCTATTTTGCAATCGTACACATGGTAAGGTAGGAAGGTACGATGTGTCCATTTGTTGCAGGGTGAAGGTGGGACGGTATGGTGGGTTCTATCTATGTACACACATAAGGGGACTGGGGAGTGAGCGACTCAAAAGTCCAGCCAGTACAACTTCATCCCACTCTCAACCGCGTTTTGGTGGGTTCCCACGTTGCGTTGGTTGGGCGTCGCGTCGTGTTGTATCTCTGGAAACCGGGAGAATGAGTTCGCGTCGGCCGTTGTTGGGTGGGTTTCGCCTGGCGAGGTCGCCGGTGCATTTGTTTATTTATTTCCAGTGCGGTTTGCGAATTTGTAGCCGTCGTAACCTATATTATAGGTACTAGTTATAAATATAGGGCTTGTCTAGGTACATATGAAGACATAGTTTGAACTACTAAGTTTTTGAAATATGTTTTCTTTTGTGTATTTTGTGGAAGAAAAGTGATTCGAAATAGACATACCACATGAGTATAATTGAAATCTATTTCAAATAACCTGACCATCAAAAATACTATGTAGTCACTGACTAACATAGAGATTGTAAAACTTTCAAATTGTGGGTTTCTCAAATAACTGAAAAATTTCAATTGAGTTATAATCTGCAGACAATATTATGGAACTTCAGAGAGTTCGACTGATATTCTGAATATACGCTGCTTTTCAGAGGGCTGCATTATTGCATATCGGTGAGTCGATAAGGAGAACGTCGAGCATAGCTGTGGTCCCAACAAGTTCCTACCTCATGCTTCATGCTTCATGCAGGAGGTACGTCTCGAGTGTATGTTCACCAAGGAGGTGCGGCTCAAACAGCGTCTGTTCTGGCATCCTGCGGCTGATTATGCAATGCTCCCCCACCGGAAGTTATACTTTAGGTGGCAGCCCCACCACAGTGGATAGGGGACCTTAGGCCAACACCCTACTGTTCTCGAAACCCTAGAACCATTACAGAATCCGAAACTGAAAGATTACGAACTGATTCAACGACTTTTAGTGCGAAACAACGCAACGAACAATAATTGAAACATAGAATATACTAACCCTAGCTCAGCAGGGTAAACTGGCACAATTAGCCAAGGACCTGTCCATGAACTACGTAGACTCTAAGGGGGGAGGGGGGTTTAAGCCCAAAGTCTACGGTCCATACGAATTTCGAAAATTTTGTATGGACGAAAGTCTACGAGGGTCCTAAGGTTGCCAAAATTGGATCTACGTAGTTTATGAACAGCGCCCAATGAGGCGTGCCGTATGAAGCTTGAGATCCTAGGACTGGGGAAAATCCGTTAGTCGAACTTTGGAGAACACAGTTTGGTGTCGGGTCAAATTCTGGTATACTGTGGCCTACGAGGTGAACTCGCTTCTCGCCATCGTGGAGTTGGTTACCTGCTCAGCGCTCACACTCAAGCAGCGCTCATGAAGTGGGAACCTATTAATGAGAGGATAATTGTAGCCAGATTCAGAACATGTGTTCGAAACCTTACCGTGATCCAACGCAACGGTACGCGTCAACCGATGCTGCCGAAATTCAAGACAAAGAGAACTTTTACAGCCAAATGAATGTTGTCGTGAACCCATGACCATCCGCATATGAAGCGAACGTGTGACCAACTACGCCACGGGCCCCGACAAATGATGACTTTGTGACTTGTTTTGTAACCATAATGATGACTGTTCACTATCTGGTAGCTTTTTGGTACTCCAACTGCACTTCTTCCATTGTTATCATATACCACATCGCAATATGCCAACGGTAACGATTCTAGCTTATGCGAGTTTGTATTCACATTTGAACGAGTTTATTTTCACGTTTATGCGATTTAATTTGTACACCAATGCGGGTTAAACTGACATACTTAGAAAAGTGCCAAGGTGATATCAAGATCCTCATGGACGACTGCAACGCGAAGGTGGGTTCCGACAACTCGGACTATGAGCATGTCATGGGACGCCATGGCCTCGGAGAAATGAACGAGAATGAAGAGCTGTTTGCATAGTTTTGTGGCAACAATGATATGGAGGTTGGGAGATCGCATCCTCATCGGCCAAAGCACAAAGTGACATGGGTTTCCCGTGATGGCGTCACGGAAAAACCACATCTGCATCAGCTGAAAATGGAGACGGAGCCTTCTGGATATGCGAAACAAACGTAGCGCTGACATTGCGTCCGACCATCACTCCCTAATCGGCGAGATCTGGCTGCGTATTACCAGAATCCATCGACAGGAGGAGAAAATCGGGTGCCGGTTCAACACACGCCGACTGGAAGACGCTGCGGTGAAAAGGTCCTTCGTCGAAGAGCTAGAGAATCGTGCTGCTGATATTCCAGCAGATGAAAGCGTATAAGATCAATGGAGCGCAATCAAGAACGCCTTCATCGTCACCGGCGAGAATAATATGGGTGAGCTACGCACCCGAAGAAAGCAGTGGATCACAGATGATACCTGGAGGAAGATATAGGAGCGAAGGAATGCCAAAGCCGCGATAGAGCGAGCGAAAACACGAGGAGCCAAAGCCGTAGCTCGTGAGCGCTATTCGGCTCTCGAGAAGTAAGTTAAGCGCTCATGTAGACGGGACAAGAGCGTGGGCGGACTCCCTAATCGACGAAGGTGAGAACACCGCAAACACCGGAGACATTCGTCTCCTCTACAATGTTTCACGTCGCCTTAGTCCGACTAAAATGAATGCTACGATGCCAGTGAAAGTCACGTCTGAACAGTTACTGACCGACCCGGCTGATAAGTTGAAAGGCTGGTTCGAGCACTTTGGAAACCATTTTCAAGTGTCGGCCACGCCTTCAACACATCAGCATGATCCGCCAAGCGTTCGACGCATTACCCGTGTCAACGCCGAAGCTCCATCCGTGCAGGAGTGCAGCTATCCGCAGCATGAAATCGAACAGAGCCCCAGGGGTCGATCGCATATCAGCTGAGATGCTCAAAGCTGACCCCGTAGTATCCACACAACTACTGCATCAATTATTCTGCAACATATGGGAAACCGCAACATTTCCGGCCGACTGGATGACAAGCGTCTTAGTAAAGGTACTGAAAAAGGGTGACCTGTCTGTATGCAATAGTTGGCGGGGCATCATGTTACTGTGTATCGGTCTCAAAGTGCTCTGCAAAGTGATCCTTACCCAGATACAGGAGAAGATTGACAGAACTCTCCGGCGGCAGCAAGAAAAATTCCGTGCCGGACGATCCTGTGTGGACCATATTGTCACGCTCCGTATCATCTTGGAGTAAATCAATGTATTCCAAGCTTCTAGAATCTCTCTACATGATGTTCATTGATTACGAAAAAGCTTTCGACTGTCTCAATCACGAAAACATGTGGGAAGCCCTCAGGCGCAAGGGTGTCCCTTAAGGTGGCCCACACTTATATGAAAAACAAAAATTTCGAAAAATGCCAAGTCTTACCTCCTCAATCAGTTGTTTTGGACTCCCAGAAGCTACGTTCAAAATTTGAGCAAAATCGGTTGAGCCTAAGGGGCGCTCAAAACGCTTGAAGTTTGTATGGGAAAACTTGGCCAAATGTATGCAGAAATGTTAAGTTTTCGAATTTTGCCGCTAGGTGGCGCTATAAGCGTTCAATAATCAAACCCTTTGGTACTATAGTAGGTGACTATATGCCAAACAACTTTGTCGAAGACCGCAAAGTGATCCAACGTCTGTGAAAAAAGTTATACCCTAGGGAAAGTGAGGATAAACTTTATTGTTATTTTTCCAATACATGTAAAGGAATAATATCAATAATGAAATCTCAATACTTTGCCTCACTTTGCCTAGGGTATAAGTTTTTTCACAGCTGTCGGATCACTTCGCGGACTTCGACAAAGTTCTCTGGCATATGGTCACCTACAATATTACCAAAGGGTTTGGTTATTGAACACTTACAGCGTCACCTAGCGGCAAAATTCCAAAACTTAAAATTTCTGCATACATTTGGCCAAGTTTTCCCATACAAACTTCAAGCGTTTTGAGCGCCCCCTTAGGCTCAACCGATTTTGCTCAAATTTTGAATGTAGCTTCTGGGTGTCCAAAACATCTGATTTAGGAGGTAAGACTTGGTATTTTTCGAAATTTTGTGTTTTTCATATAAGTGTGGGCCACCCTAGTGTCCCTGCGAAAATCATCGGTCTCATTGAAACACAGTACAAAGCATTTTTGTGCAAAGTACTACACAACCGTGGCTTGTTCGATCCCACGCGTGTAGTTGCTGTAGTGAGGCAAGGATGTATCCTATCACCGTTTCTGTTCCTCAACGTAATCGACGAGATCTTGGTAGATGCGATTGATCGCGAACCAAATCGTGGGTTGTTGTGGCAGCCCATTACCATGGAGTACCTGAATGACTTCAAAATTGCTGATGACGTTATTCTCCTAGCTCAACATCGCTTCGATATGCAGAGCAAGCTCGATGATCTTGCCAATCGCTCCTCAGCGGCAGGTCTTACCATCAACGTCAACCAGATCAAATCGTTGGATGTAAACACGATCAACCCTTCCAGCTTTACGGAAGCTGGGCAAGTAGTGGAGAAAGTTGAAAGCGTTCAATATCTTGGTAGCCAAATGGCAGCCGATGACGGCACCAAAATCGACATAGGTGCACGGATCAAGAAGGCGAACGTATGGTAAAACAATCAGATTAGTCGGCGCACCAAAATCCGAATTTTCAACTCGAACTTGAAATCTGTGTTGCTATACGCCAGTGAAACCTGGTGTGTATCAGTGGGGAACACCCAATGGCTGCAGGTCTTAATCAATCGGTATATAATTCGTGCATGGTGGCCTCACAACTGGCTCTCCAACGTGGAGCTCCATCGTCGATGTCATCAAAAGCCGATAGCGACTGAAATTCAAATTTTCTTTTCCGGCGTGCATTCTGGGATTTCTGCTGATAAAGTGTAGAATTACCACAAGTTAAAATAAACAGAAATATATAATATATATATATATATATATATATATATATATATATATATATATATATATATATATATATATATATATATATATATATATATATCATTAAATTCTTGCCATGCTTTCTCTCAGAGCCAACCTTTCTCTCGTACTTGAACCGGATTTCTTGCAGCGATCTATCTGAGATTATTTTTTACCTATTTTCTCGGGATTACCCCCAAAACTCTTCCCGATATATTTACCGGAAATTGTAACGAGATTGTGGGTGCTCTTTTTGAGATTTATTAATAGATCCCAGAATCTTGAGAGAAACGCAAAGTCTCATTGTAGAAATCTCGACAGGAACTTCAGAAAAAAATCTGAGAAAAATGAGACAACTTGGAAATAAGTTCCAACAGTTATTCCTGGATGAAATATTTAGGACATTCAAGGATGAACTCAGAAGACCTCATGGAACACGAGCGGAACTACGGGCGAAATTCAATGAGAAAATCCACGAGAAATATCGGAAAACTCTTTGGAAGAAATCCTTGGAACTTCTGCAAGAATATCGTGAGCATTTCGAGAGAAACTGTTGGAAATCCATTCCGGAAAACCACTAAGAGAAATTCGTTGAGGAACTTTTAATTTAAATAATTTTAAAAAGATCTTCAGAAAGAATCCAGCGAGAAACTCTGGACGCATATCGGAAGTTCCTCTGGGAAAGTGTAGAATTAACTTTAAGTTAAAATACATCCTCTAGAAGAAATATCGAGAAGCACTCCAACAGATACCCAGTGAAAAACTCCCAGGGATACCCTGGAAGAAACTTTAAGAGGGATCCCAGGACCAACTCTTAGAATCCTTGAAAGCCGTTTACATATTTTTTGGGGATATTTTTGATTACTTTTTTAAGGTATATAAAATTCTATAAAATGTGGGCTAATTTTTAAAAAATAAAACCTGGAAAACTCGGGAAATTTTCTTTTGCGTTAAGAGTGGAATTACAGCTGTTTCGAGAATATAGATAAAACAGTAGTAGGAATTCGAAGACGAAAAATTTTCGATTTACGTAGTCATGTATCTGCGCATACCTGCACCTTAAAATTATTAGATAGAATTTAGCATTCTTTAGTATTCAGAGTGCTCACAACTTTACTGAGCATTATAAAACCGAAAAAGTTATGTCAAAAGAACACTTTTAAGGGAGTATTACAATGTATGCTTCTATTGTTGCTTATAATTTTTGAGGTATGATTTTGTCGCCTTAGACAAATTTTATAAAAAGTACTTCAAAATTCATATGAATAGACGTCATTCGATTTTGGACACAAATTGGCTACACATTGGACTATTTCTTCTTGAACATATGCTATTGCATTATTCCTAGAGTTTTGCACTTTTTGCATTAGTTTTTATTTTTATTTTTTCTTCAATTGTTTCAATACCTATATTTATTCGCTGCCCACTGACGCTAGGTGACTGTTGTCATACAGTAGTGGCTTGTGTACCATTTATGGGTCATGCAAATACAACCAAGCTCTACGATGCTGCGAGATGGAACTTTACCCCGGTCACATTATGTATCCAGCTGTATAGACTGTTTCAGGAATTACAAATACACTAACGATTGACTGCCATTTCAATTTGAGCACAATATCCAAAAAAGTTTTTTCAAGCTCTTATAGTAAACATTCTAACGAATCAAATAATACCAAATTTGTTGATGTTTCTTGTAAAAGTTATAAAATATGGCTCTGAAAACTAGATGATTAAAATTTGAAGTTGCACAAAGTGGTAAAAAAATACAGCAGAGTAGAATAGAAAAAAACTCACAAATAAAATATTCAATTTCCACGAATGTCTTAATTACTGTTTACTGCATTCATTTTTATGATATGATAAGCTTTGCCATCTGAAGGATCGAATGCATTGAAAAAAATAATTTATTTAATTCAAATGTGTTCAGAAAAGCTAAGAAACTGTGCAGTAGTTCTTATGTTCCGTAGAAAACCTTAAAAAAATAAGAAACTTGAGGTTAGAAAAAATGTTGTGGAAATGCCTGTATCGATTTTTTTTAGATTTTGATGAAGTCATTTCTTAGGCAACTTGTTATGAAAGCGAATATTATAGAAAGATAGATAATTTTTGGGATTTAGTGAATAATAATATTTAAATCATTAAAAAACACCTTTGTGCAAATTCAAATTTGGAGAATTAAGGTAATTGTTAAATAACTCGATTGTTCTTCAAAATATCATGACCATTGAAAGGAAATACAAAAATTTGGAGTACAATATACTGTATTCTGAAAAAAGTTGGTAGAAATCATCAAAACAGTTCATTTTATTCAACAAACAAAGTGTATTTATAATTTCTGAAACAGTCTATATTGAACAGCGAGAAACAGTCGCCAGGCGCCAAGGTAAACCTCTTTATTCCTCAACCAGAACGGATCAATTCTTCGATAAGAGCAGAAAGTGCCAATTAGTGCAGTGCCAGTCCAGTGGGGCAATGAGTACAGGCGCCACGTAGCAGTAGTGGCTAATTTTCTTTATCCACTTGATGATCAAATCGCTGTGCTTGACGAAGCGTTCGATTTGGTTTGCACTTTTTGAAGTGAAACAATCTTAACAATAAGTCACAACGCATTTTTATGTTCTGGGTTTCCTATTTAGTAAAATGTTCAGAACAATCGATATAAAATGCGATAGACTGATTTTTTAGATTTGTGCTTTTGAAAACTTGAGTAGGGATAAAATCCATTGCGGCAGCCGTGTTTGCTTGTCCGTAACTACCGTCATATTTCTGTCTGGAAGAGTGTTGATAAATAACACTGTTAGATAATATTGATATGCATTTGTTTATTTAGCGCAAGATTATGATTTGTTTCGTGTTTCTCCTATTATTGGTTGAAATCATAAAATAATAACTATGCTCTTCAATCAAACAGGCTAAACAAAAGCGCTTTCGCAATTGTCACAATTGCGTATGATCGCCGTCCATGGGGGTCTATCCGTTCAACGTCGTTCTTGTTTCAGTTTTCGTTATTGCACAATCGACAACAATAGCAACATCATCAAGAATAACTATACACAATCAAACACGACTGCAAGCAAAAAGAAAAGAAAAACAACAAACATAAAAGCGCAAGTTGATGAAAATAATAATAAACAGGCAAAAATAAGGATTAAGCAACACCGACCGAAGGAAGGAGCGGAACAAACAGAGGCAGCAGAACATAGCCAGTCTAGCCATTTCCCAGAATGAAATCATTTCACACCACCCAACGGCAGGGACGGCAGGCAGACCAACAACGGAGCCCGGTCTGCACTACAGAACATAACGTAGGCGCGCTCCACGTAGAAGTGCAACTGGAGCTTTTATGTACTTAGTGCCGCGTACAGTTGCGAACCTGCAATCGACGAACACTATCAGGGAATATCTTCGATTTATCGATTTCTAACACTAACCCGTTGGAACCAACCCACCGTTTCTGCCGGTATCTACTAATGTATAGTGGGAATGCCGGGTCACGGGAAATCGTAAAAATGGCTTATGTAGGACGATTCCGGGCACATGTTTCGAAAACAGCACCTCACTTCTGTTTCCTCCTCTTTTTCTTCATCTTCTCCTTCTTCTTATTCTTCTTCTTTCTTACAGGCAAAAGGCTCCTCTGCTTCACAGTAAATTTAGTTAGGGGATTCATTAAACAATTCCTTAAGACATTATTTCAGTAGTTTTTTGTAACTATTTATTGAACCGGACAATCTCACAGTAACAGGAGACCCTTCGAACTGGGTCTCAGGGTCGGCTTGCTACTGGGTAAGCTGAGGGGCTACGCGAACAAGATGTGCAGAGTACGGTCACCTGACTAGTGCTATTGTGAAAAGCTATTAAAAGATTGATTTGAATAGAAAACCTAGGATTTTATTAACAAGCTAGTCTATTGTGGGGTTGAGGGTGGGTCAAGTTGATTGAGCTCTACTGCTATTGTGGGTATGGGTGTGTGGAATTTACAAGCTTTCACGTACCGGTACTACTGCTTCTCCTTCTTGGCGGCCGACGATCTGCTGAGGTCCCGCGAGCGCTCGCTGATGCTGCTGACAGGATAGGTCTTTGGGCGAACAGGTGGTAAGTTTCTCGGCAACTATACGGTTTTGCCGTGGGGGTTCGGTGTCCTGACCGAAAGCTAGGCGTCCTCCCTCCTTGACGGCAATTGACACGGCCCAGGACGGTACCGGAATGACCGTGCCGAGAGGGGAAAAGCTCCTTGACTTTTAGGGGAATTGCCCGAGCTTCGAACCTCCTTAGGACCAGTATGGTCAGAGGTAGTTCTGGTCTCCTTTACGGGTTAGGCGTAGCAGACTTCCGTCTACCAGGCCGAATCGTGTGCTTGCTGGAGGGGCGCACCCTACCAGCCAAGATGGCGGATTGATGATACACGGAAAAAGGTCCTATGAGGGTATACCAAACATTACTAGCCGTACTAACTATCTGGTCATTAGATTTAAGCTCGATTTAAGCACAGCTCCTACCTGATGTAATACAGTTCTTCTCCACTTCAAACGGTTACCACTTTTATCTTAAAGGACACTTTGGACCAATCTTGAGCACACGAACGCCTTTTTACTAGTGAAGCGATGGCGCTTCCTAAACTAGCTTTGACCCCTTTATCATATTTTCCTCCCCCTCCCCTTTTAATTTCCTCGCTAATGGGGTTGGGGGTTGTTGCCACCTATTTACTGTAATACGCCTGCTGACCCACTGATCGTTTATGCCCTGCCCACAGCTTGCATACAACTTCACCCTCTAGCTTGTAATCTTTGTTTTTTTTTTTATACCCTAAACAATTTAAAATTAACTGACTATAACAATTACATGATTTTAACTATTTAAATTTACTGACATTTATCGTCGCTTCTCTACCAATCCTATACTAACATAACAACATTTAACACTAGAGACGTGACAGTTTCCAGGATAAAAGCACGAATTAAAATAAAACTAAAGATTTGTAACAAACGGTTACATCTTTATATAATTTCTACAGTGCTTTCCTGAAGAATTCTTTCAATAATTTCTTAAAGAGTTCTTCCAGAAATTTTCTAAGAAATTTTTCGTGATATGTATTTCTTCCGGGTTTCCTCAAACAGTTTCTAGCAAAAAAAAAGGATAACATTTCCAAAGGAATTTCTTCTGTGAATCTCAGAAAAAAAAACTTCTGAAAACATCATCAGAAGGAAACCCTGAAGGAACTTCCAGAGGAATTCCGAAAGGAACTGCTAGAGGAATCATAAAAGGAAATCATAGAGAAATCTCAAAACAAACCTTGTGAAGAGTTTCTGGAGCAATTTCAGATTAAACTTTTGGACAAATTTTGAATATACTCCTGGAAGTATCTCAGAAAGAGCTATTTGTAGAGTCTTAGAATGAACTCCTGGAGAAATCCTGATTCAATTTCTGAAGAAATCACGGAAGAAATTTTTGAAGCAATCCCGGAAGGAATTTCTGAGGGTAGCATAGCACGAATACTTGCACAAATCGTGAATGGAGTTGCATAGAAAAGTACATCCATTGCTATTGTAGATTTCGCAACTATCTACAATAGCATAGAACCACTCATCTCCACACACCTGGCCAAGTCTTTGCAAGCATTTTGTAAATCTTATAATCAACTTAGAAAGCGTCCAGAACTGAAACGGCTTCCAATAGATGACAGGATGATGGAAATAGCGAATAAAGATATATGATAATACAACAATTAGAATACACATAAATAATCAGAAAGATATTACCAAGTTTCGTATCGGCGGACGAAAAATTAGAACAGCCGGATCCGCCGGAAAAGTCAACAAAGCGAACCCACAGATCCTAGTGACCCAAGACACTCGACTCAACACCATCCGAAACTATTCTTTTCATTCCCGTATCTGCAATCTGGGTGGGGTAGGGCTAGCCAGACTATCAGATTGAACGAGAGAATCCGAAAAAATAAAGCTCCCATAAACAAAAACACTTTTACTCGCGGTCACTGCCTACTTCAATCCACGGAAGGAATTTCTGTATTCAGTATTCAGAACTGCTACAACTCAGTCAATTTCAAACCGATTGACTTGAATTTTGGAACATGACTAGATACTGTGCGTATCTAATCATGTCTCAAAAATCAAGTCAATCGGTTGAAAATTGACTGAGTTATAACAGCAAGTCCCCATAATAGATGCTCCTGCCAAAATGGTCCCAGACCCTACCCAGATAGCACTCCTGGTGAAATCTAAGAATGAAAATACAGAAGGAATCATGGGAGGAACAAAAAAGGTATTCCTCGCGGAATTCTAAGAGATCCTGGGGAACCCTGGTAGGAGTAAATAGAGGGATGCCGGAAGAAGTTCCTGGAGGTGTCTCTGGGAAAAAAAATCCTGTATAAATCACTGAGGGAACTCCTAGAGAAATCCCAAAAGAACTCCTTGCGGAATTTCCTAAGAAGCTCATAGAAGAATCTTGGAAGGAATTCCTGAAGCAATCCGAAAAAGAACTCCTGAAGGTACATATCCCTGAAGCAACTCCTGGAGGGGGTTTGAAAAAATGCCGGGAGGAGTTCCTGCAGAATTCTTGGAGAGAATATCTGAGTGAATTCCGGAAGGAATACCTGAAGAAACCCAGAAGAAACTGCTAGAGGAATTCCGAAAAAAAAACTTCTTTAGGAAACCCAGAAAGAAGTTCTGAAGGAATCTCAAAAGAATTTCTGGTCGAATTGGAGAGATGTCCAAAGAAACTCCTGGTTGAAGAGAGGAGAAGAAAACTTTCTAAGAACGCCTGAAGGATATCATGGATTGACTCCTAGAAGAACGTTAGGAAAAAAATCCAGAAGAAGTCGCAGGAGGGACTTTTGGAGGAAACTTGGAAGAAAATCCAGATGAAATTCTTGGAAGGATCTCTGATGAAACCCACGAAGGACTTCAAGAAGGAAGAATTATCAAATGAATCCTAAAGGGAATTCATGTAGAAATTCCAAAAATAATTGTTGGAGGTTTCAAAAAAGGGAGAATTCTCAACCTAGAGCGACTGAAACAACCGGATGTCGCCTCAGCATACGTGCATAATCTCGAAGCCGCGTTACCAGACGAGGGTGAGCTCGATGTGGCCCCTCTAGAGAATTGCTTGAGTACAGTGAAAGCTGTCATCAACGACGCAGCCGAGAGCACCATCGTGTACGTGGAACGGAATCGACGGAAAGAATGGTTCGACGAAGAGTGCAGAACGGCTTTGGAGGTCCTCTTTCGGGAGAAAAAGCGCCATCTGTAAGAGGTGGAGTGCGAAGAAATGAAACTGTTGTGCCGTTCCCAAGAAACACGGAAGTTCTATCAGAAGCTCAACGCATCCCTCAACGGCTTCGTGCCGCGAGCCGAAATATGCAGGGGTAAAGACGGAAGCCTCTTGACGGACGGACGTGAAGTGATCGAAAGGTGGAAGCAGCACTTCGATCAGCACCTTAACGGCGTGGAGAACGTAGGCACGAGAGACCACGGCAATGGAGGAAACGACGACACCAGTGCAGCGGAAGCCATGAACTAACTCCCACGTTGAGGGAAGTTAAGGATGCCATTCACCAGCTCAAGACCAACAAAGCAGCTGGTAAGGAGGTATCAACGCTGAACTCATCAAGATGGGCTCAGAAAAGTTGGCCACCTGTCTGCATCGGCTGATAGTCAGGATCTGGGAAACCGAACAGCTACCGGAGGTGTGGAAGGACGGGGTAATCTGCCCTATTCACGAGAAAGGCGACCATTTGGAATGTGAGAACTTCAGGGCGATCACTATTTTGAATGCTGCCAAACAAGTGCTATCCATGATCATCATCCGTCGTCTGTCACCTAAAACAATGAGTTCGTGGGAAGTTATCAAGCCGGCTTCATTGACGGCCGGTCGACAACCGACCAGATCTTCACCGTACGGCAAATCCTCCATAAATGCCGTGAATACCAGGTCTCAACGCATCGCCTGTTCATCGACTTCAAAGCGGCATACGACAGTATCGACCACGCGGAGCTATGGAGAATCATGGACGAAAACGGCTTTCCTGGGAAGCTGACTAGACTGATTAAAGCAACGATGGACGGTGTACAAAACTGCGTAAGGGTTTCGGGTGAACTATCTAGTTCATTCGAATCTCGCCGGGCACTGCGACAAGGTGATGGACTCTCATGTCTACTATTCAACATCGCTCTGGAAGGTGTGATGCGACGAGCCGGGCTCAACAGTCGGAGAACGATTTTCACAAAATCCGGTCAATTTGTGTGCTTTGCGGACGACATATGGACATTATTGCCAGAACATTTGGAATGGTGGCAGAGCTGTACACCCGCCTGAAACGCGAAGCAGCAAAGGTCGGACTGGTGGTGAACGCCTCGAAAACAAAATACATTCTGGTAAGCGAAACCGAAAACGACAGGATACGTCTGGGTATTAATGTCACGATAGTTGCGGATAGTTTCGAGGTAATGGAGGAATTCGTCTACCTCGGATCCTTACTGACGGCTGACAACAACGTGAGCCGTGAAATTCGGAGGCGCATCATCAGCGGAAGTCGGGCCTACTACGGGCTCCAGAAGAAACTGCGGTCGAAAAAGATTCACCCACGCACCAAATGCACCATGTACAAAACGCTAACAAGACCGGTGCGCCTCTACGGACACGAGACATGGACCATGCTCGAGGAGGACCTGCAAGCACTCGGAGTTTTCGAGTGACGCGTGCTAAGGACGATCTTCGTGCAGGAGAACGGTGTGTGGCGGAGAAGGATGAACCACGAGCTCGCTGCATTTTACGGCGAACCAAGCATCCAGAAGGTGGCCAAAGCCGGAAGGATACGGTGAGCAGGGTATGTTGCAAGAATGCCAGACAACAGCTCTGCAATGCTGGTGTCTGCTACTGATCCGGTTGGCACAAGAAGGCGTGAGGCGAAGAGAGCACGATGGGCGGACCAGGTGGAACGTGACCTGGCGAGCATTGGACGCGACCGAGGATGGAGAGCGGCAGCCACAAACTGAGTATTGTGGCGTACTATTGTTGATTATGTCTTGTCTTAAATGTGATGTTGAACAAATAAATGTATGTATGTATTGCCTATGAATAAATAAACATCTGGACATGTTTCTTGAAACTACTGAAAAACCGCTGCTTCTGCAGTATGTTCGCTCTCCCTTCAACCCGATTTCCGTCTACTCTGGGAATCACTGGTTTGTACCCATTTATCATTTTCACGTGTTACTGATTACCTATATATATGTATAGACAAAAAAAGTTACAAAATTAAAAATTGGTATAGGGTAAATGTACCAATAGTGGTGCTATTAGTAGCTCTTTGAAGTAAAATAATTGAATAAAACAGATAATGCCACAAAATAAAAAGTCTGAAAACATTAATCGGTAGTTTTTCACTTAAATTTGCAAGGAAAAATGTAAAAACCATTGTTTATTTTAGTTTTTGCTGATAAATCACTTGCACCAACTATAAATACACGGTTCCTATTATGGAGGCAAAATTTAACATTGGTTCCCATAGTGGCGCATCCCATTGAATTCTTATGGGACCCACCACTATAAGAACACTACCACCACTATAGGTGCAAAGGAGCTAAAAAATTAAGGGAAAATAATTGTTTAAATAGGTTTTTCGTCAAATCCTGAACACAAAACCGAATTAATGTTATCAATTAGTTGTGATGCATCGATTAAAAAAGTCATTTGCAAGTTTTTCGGTCGAAAAAGTGCTAAATTGCCACTACTACCACTATTGGTACTACCTCCACTAAGGGAGCTTTTACCCTAAATTTCCCAAAACAGCATAAAAACCTAACATTTTTTTTTGTAACACCGCGCCCCCCCTGGATTGGCTTCACGGCCCCCCAGGGGGCCGCGGACCACCGGTTCGAAACCCGTGCTCTAGAAGTTCATTCAGGTATATCTTTACGAGTTGATTTATTGATTGATTGATTTGTCTTTATTTAAGAGACATTCAGCCCTTGACTCTCTCTTTACGAGTTTCTTCTGGGATTTCTCCAATTTCTTTTGAAATGTCATCAGCTGGGTGACATGCTCATCTGTTAATGAGCAAGAGGGAGCGGTTTAAATATGAAGATGAGTGTTGCACTGTGCATAGTTTATGTGCGGATTACTATCACTGATCTTCACAAGTATTTTTTCCAAGATTTTTTCTGGGATTCTTAGAAAGAATTTCCATAAAAATGTAATCCCGGAAGAACTATTGGGCAAACCTCAATAAGAAAACTCCGGGAGGAACTCCTTACAAAACTGTTGGAGAAATTTGTCAAGGAAATCCTGAAGGATTTTTTATAAGGAACTCATGATAGATTTCCTTATGGAGCTCTTGGAATAGTTTCATTAAAAATTAAAAAAAAAAACTCCTTGAAGAATTACGTAAAACAGTTGGGGAATTTCCACTAGGAACTTCTGAGAAAAATAATGAATAAGGAGGAGTTCCAGTAGAATCTACAAGAGGAGTTCCAATAGAATCTACGAGAATTCCAGAAGAAATTACTTAAGGTGTCCCGGACTAAAATCTTGAAATCATTCCGAAAGGGTTTCTTAGCAGAAACTCCAGGAGGAATCTCGGATGGAATTCCTGGAAGAAATCACCACTAAAAAAATTCTCACCGAGAGGAAGAGTAACTCAGCCTGTAATTATTTGTAAAGATTAGCTTTTGGAAATTAGTAAATCTGGGCCGCAAATAGCGATAGTTAGTAAATAAATTACTAGAAGATTTTCAGAGAGAACTGTGCGAGGAACCCGTGAAGCAACTTCTACAAAGAGTTTCTAGTGGAATCTTGTTAGCAAGTAATGGGAAAATCCCAGAAGAAGTTCCTGGAGGAATCTCAAGGAGTCATAGAGTAACTTTTTGAGAAATTTCAGAAAAAAAAACTTTTAGAAGCAGCCAGGCAGGAGTTCTGCACGCAAAAAATCCTAGAGTTGTCCGAGAACGAACTCCTGGACGGGTTTTGGAATTACTGACAGAATACCTGAAGGTATCCTTGAAATCCCAAAAAAAACTCCTGGGGGAAATCTCAAAATCAATAACAGAGTAAATCCGAGAAGAAATTCCAGAAGGAATCTTAGAAGAAACTTCTGGATGAATCCTAAAACCCGAGCAGCATATTCCAGGAGGAATCCCAGAAGCAGGAATTCTCAAAAGTAAAAATCCAAAAAACTGCTTTATAATCCCAGGAGAAATTCTTGGAAGAATCCCAGAACATACTGATGGAGCAGTACCAGAAAAGAACTTCTGCACGATCCTCCGAAGGAACAATGTTCAAGGTGACTTTCATTCGAATAAAACCTATTTAAATTTCTTGCAAAGCTGATTCATTGATGAGCATGCTATTAATGAACTAATTATCTTCTAAAACCCCTGGTAAATGTTGTATTCATATGAATAAGGCTGTGGCTTCATTTGTGTGGCTTCGTGGTCGTGCGGCTAGTGTCACCAAGCACTTAGTCGCATCGTGCTGAGGAGCGTGGGCTCGATTCCCACCGCAGCTGTCCAGGTTTTCAAAACTAACACCCTCTATTTTGTAAACATTTTTTCAAATAGCGTGTCAGAACAAACCCACTTCAGAAATAGTAAATTGGTGGAGCAATGTAGTTTATTTTTGATAATACAGGACTGCACTTTCTTGCATTTTTGACGCATTTTTTACAAACACCAATTCATTGCATTTTCATGTCGAAAATGAACAGATTTGAATAAAATAAAGTTTGCTTTCGATGTTTAAATTATACGGGAAAAAACGACTTTTGTATGTTTTGGTCATAAACAAATATTCCGCATATTTTCCGATGGGGTCAATTATATAATTTTCCACAAATTTTCAGAATGTGTGATCACCCTGAGATACTCATCGTTAGGTATATCACTCACTAATAATCACTCATATTTTCAAGTTTATATGCACAAAATATTTAATTTTGGCACAGCCCAAAAAATTTTCCGACGTCATGTCAGAATCGAACGATCACTGTAATTAAATCATTCATTGCATGCAACAGTCTATTTCCAGGGTAGTTTTATGACTCTCATGACCTAAGCAAAGTATAGAAAAACAAAAAAGCAATAAAAATTGTTTTGATACCTGCATTGAAAGAGATAACGAAATTTTGATAATGCCCAAGTCTCCCCGGGCATTAGGCAGCATGATTGAAGTTGCAATTATATTTTTATCAGCGTGTTCGTTTTTTTTTTCTTTGTTTTTCTCCGCTCGATGGCGGACAACATTATAATCTTTCCATCCATGATGGGTACTGCACGGACGACGGTGGTGCGTTGGTGATAAGATTCCAAAAACCGTTAGCACGCACACACACCGCACACGGCCCGTAAGTTTTTCCCGGTTGACTAAGACCATGGTTGCCTGATGGCGCTTGATCCATTTATGCTGCTACACGGTTGCATCTCACCTACCTACCTAAATACTACCGGGCGGTTTTACGACGATGACGACGACGACGACAACGACGAACACTTACTCGCTGCTCTGTATTTATAATGCCGGTCGGTTCGCGTTCCCAGAGATTATGCAACCTTCATCATTGGTTGTTTGGTGTTTAGAGAGATGTTTAGGTATCAGTAGGCAGGGAAGCCAAATATGCAGGTGAGGTGTGATTTTTCAATGCTGACAATGTGGGAGAATTAAAGACGTTTCAAGAGAAATAACACTTATTTAAAACTTAATAATTTGTTATTATTCCAGAATTCTAGAATTATCAACAAATCTAGAACGTTGCTCAACGTATAAAGCTGATTCTGTTTCAAGTTTTGTAACTAAAAACTACTTTTCTGCCCATGATCGCATATTCGACGTAACCACCTTTGACAATGTCAGCATTCACACGCTAATATCTATCGCATGTGCATAATTGTGGCCAGTTCTATTCAATAGAGCACAATATCTAATCACTAGGTAGATGTTAACGGAAAAAAAATCTTAAAATTTCCATTATTCATTGTTTAAATTTCAAAAGTATATTACGTCAGCTATGCGAATATGGGCAGATTTGCCTATGCAACGGTACGGCCTTTTCCATTATAAACAATAAACATCGTTTTTTGGGTGAATAAAAACGGATGAGAGGGGAACAAGATATGAGGTGCGATTCGTTTCAGATAATAGACCAGCGATGGAGCAACGGGTGCACATTTATTGGTGAGCTCGTTTCATGCTACGATATTCGTAGATATGTATTGTTTATGGATTTAAATATGCAATGGATTCAAAGTGTTCGGTAATCTTGATAATTTCACGAAACTATACATGTGCAATTGTAAAGCAGTTAAAAAACTGAATGATTCGAGTTGTTTACTAAAAATAACAATCTGGCACCCCTGCCTTGTCAGCACTATCAATAGCAAATTATCACGTCTATACCAAGCACGACGACTGACGGCGACGAAACTCTAGACGTTTCACAATGCCATCAGCATACACAATACCACAACCAGCGAGTGGTCGCGCTCGCGCGAAAAAGGATTACCGCCACCAAGTGGGCAAGAATAACATTGCTCTTCGGTCCCAAAAGCACTGCTGCCATCGCCGTCGTGAAATCAATCGCACGGTGGTAGGTATACGTTTGTAACGTGAAAGATAAATAAAAATTAGAAATTAAAAAATATTTTCCCGAGGGCTAAAAATAAAAACTCGCATCAGATCGAATGGCCTCGGGCGGGGACGACAACGACGACAACCACGACACGACCACGACCATGATGGTAGAGCGCGGTGGCGTTCCGAAATATTGAGATAGGTTAGAAATATTTAATGACATGGACGAACATTCATTCCCCGCCGCGGCGCACAGAGGCGCATAGAGAATCAAGTGCGAAACCGAAAGAGAGCGAAGCGGTATTGCTTGCTTGGTGTGCACTCGTTCTCACTTGGGTAATATGTACCGTAGTCGTCCTACAGAAGCAAAGCAGACAGGCAAATGCGAAGCAGATTTTGTCACATTTCGCAGGGGTTTGCGGGTCTTGTAGTGGACGGAGCATGAAGATCTTAAGAATTGTAACCAAGGATAAATATGCAACGTTACTCAGTATAGCAGATATAGCTGTTGTTACGACTGTAGATCTGAAGTCTTGAATTCCAGGGTAGTTTGGCTGACCTGGAATATTCCAGTAGTGTCTCTAAATGACATTTGGGATTTCAAGAGCTTCAAGGATCCTTGCAGATTATGCAATACTATTATTTATGGCGAAATCACATAAAGGTATTCTTGTAGATTGAAATAACTTCATTATAGAACAGTTTGGACGATCCTGAATGTCCCAAAGGTTTATAATAAGCTAGTAGACTTCAGATTGGTCCAGTAACTGTGGTTGATTCTACAACGTCACTCAGTATAACAGATATGGTTACTGTTCCGAGTGTGGACCTGAAGTTCTGAACTCCAAGGTAGTTTGGCTGACCTGGAATATCCCTATTGCGCCTATAAATGACATTGTAGATGTCAGGAGCTTCACGGATCCCAGTAGGCTATGCAATGCTATTATTTGTGGCAAATTATTCTTGTAGATATGAAGGACTTCACTGTAGGACAGTTTGGAACACTTAGAACTTCCCAGAATATAAAACACCTTGTAATATTCTTGACGAAGGTTAAATGAATACACATCCAAGTGCAGCTTTTAGCACAACTGGTATGTCAATTATATCGTTTTTCCAAATTTCATGGTGTTCAGAATGTTTTAGGTTGTTAATGAAGTCCCAAATACAAATATTCCCATTTTTCCCTAATAGAGGACTCAATTTGCAACAACTTTGCTGAATACAGTATTCCAGTGTTCTGTTTTATCAGATGGGTGAATTTATACAGCCGTTTATATGTTGGGGTCATATATGACCCCTCCGGCTCCAAAGGGTTAAGCCGCATGGTCGCCCGAAATGTGAATATGCAAATCGGCAATGCAGTTTTGAGGAATCAAAATGACTGTTTTAGATTTGTTGCTAGTTCCGTATACTGTGTAAATGTGTATGAAGAATTCCTCTAGGATTTTTTCCAAAGCTTGCTGCAGTGATTCCATCATGGATTCCTCCAGAGATTCTTTCAAGAATGCATTTTGGTATTCCACCAGACATTTCTTTTGGGATTTGGGCTGGGATATCTTTAGAAGTTCCTGCAGTGATTGTTCCAATGCTGTTTTCGCGGTTTCTTCGCGAATTTTCCTAAGGATCCTTTAAGGCATTTCTGCAGGTATTCTTTCAGAAATTTTTTCAGAGATTTCTCCATATACTGTTTCCAAAATTTCACTAGAGATTACACCAATAATTCCATCTGGAACAATTTGAAGAATTTCTGCAGGAATTTCTTCTAGAAATTCTTTCAGTAAATATTACTACTGATTATTCAAAAATTAATCCAGGAATTGCTTAAAAAAATTGTACAAAAAAATCAGAAGTCCATCTAATTGTTTCAATAGTTCGTCTTGAAATGCAGACATGAGTTTCTTTAGATTTTTTATCAAGGGATTCCTAAAGAAATCTTCTAGGAATTCGCTACGAAAACTCTCCTGCAATTCCTTCTGGAATTCTTTCAGAAACTCCTCCGGGAACTGTTCAAAGATTCCCGTAGGAATTTCTCTTGGCATTGCTTCGGAGACTCCTGCCGGGGAATGCTACAGGGGTTCCTCAAAGAGTTCCTCTACGCACACTTTTTAGGATTCCTCCAGGATTTCTTAAAGAATTTCAGCGATTTCTTCAATACTTCCTCCTGAGATTTCTTCAGAAATTGATCCTTGGATTTCTTCCTGGGATTCCTCCAGGAAATCTTCAAGAGATTCCTAAAGAAATTCCTTCAGGAATTGTTCCTGGATTGCTCTATGAATTCCATCAGGGATTCGTCTAAAAATTCTCACAGAGATTCGTCCAGGAACTCCTCTAAAAATACCGCTTGAAATTCCTCTAGGAATTCCTACAGAGACTCCTCCAGGTACTCCTCTAGAGATACCTCAAGGAATTCCTCTAGAGATTCCACCGGGTATTTCTACAGGAATTCTTTCTGGTATTTTCCCAGGAATACCTTCAGGAATTCTTCCTGTAAGTTCTCCAGTGATTATTCAAGAAAACCCTCCAGAAATTCCTCCAGGGATTTCTACCAGGATTCCTCCAAGTATTCCTCATGAAATTTATTCAAGGATTTCTCAAGCATTTCTCCAGGAATTCATCCAGAGATTCCTACAGGTATTTCTCTAGAGATTTCTCAAGAGATTGGAG
The DNA here is from genome assembly GCF_035046485.1 of Aedes albopictus. Lineage (NCBI taxonomy): Eukaryota > Metazoa > Arthropoda > Insecta > Diptera > Culicidae > Aedes > Aedes albopictus. The sequence continues at coordinate 478,041,038 of NC_085137.1, read as the reverse complement.
GAGGAATTCCACCAGAAATTCTTTAAAGTATTTCTCTAGGGATTTTGCCTAAAAGTTGTTCAAGAAACTCCTCCAGAAATTCATCCAGGGATTTCTTTAGGGATTCCCAGACTTTTCTGGAGATTTCTCAAGGAATTTCTTTAGAGATTCCACCAGGAATGTCTCCAGGTATTCCTCCAGGAGTTCCTCTAGCGAATATGCTACGGATTGCTTCAGGCATTCTTCCAGGGATTTATATAGGGATTCCTCCAGGCATTCCTTCAGAATTTAATTCTTGGACTTCTTCAGGAATACCTTTAAGAATTCCTTCAGAAAATACTACGGCCATTTCTCCAGGAAATTATCCTCCCGGAGTTCATACAGGAATTATCCCAAAAATTCAGGGATTCCTGCTCGTACTCGTCCTGAGGTTCCTCTAAGAATTCTTTCAAGGATTTCTTCATGAATCCCCCAGGAAATCATCCAGAAATTCCTTCAGAAATTCCTGCGGGAGATTATCCAGAAATTATTTCAGGTATTCCTCCAGGATTTAATCCAGGCACTTCCACAGAGACTTCTCCTGCAATACCACCAAGAGTTCATCCAGAAATTACTCCAAGAATTCCAGGAATCGATCCAGCTGTTACTTCGGGAAATCTTCCAGGAATTCCTTCAGAAATTCTTTCAAGAATTTCTTCAGTAATTTCTCCAGGAGTTTTTCCAGGAATTTCTTTGGTAATTCTTCCAGGGTTTCCTTGAGGAATTTATCCAGGAATTTCTCCTCCAGGGAAGATTTCTCCAGGAATTATTTCACGGATTTCTCCTGAAATTCCACCAGGAATTCCTTCAGGGTTTCTTCTAAAGATTCTTCCAGAGATTCCTCCAAGAATCCCTCCGATGATTCCTACAGTAATTTATCCAGACATTTCTCCAAGAATTTCTCCTGAAATTCCTCCAGAAATTTCTCTGGGAATTCATCTAGGAATTTCTCTAGAAATTTCTTAAGAAATTTTTCCACGGATTCCTTCCAGAATTCCTATAGATATTCCTCTAGAATTTCAATCAGAGATTCCTCCAGGAATTCTTCCAGGGATAGTTCCTCGGAAGTACCCCAAGAAGTTTCTCCACGCATTCCTCATGAGGCTCCTCCAGGAATTGCTTCAGGGATTCTTCCTAAAATTCCCCAGGGATTCTTCCAAGTATTTCTCTAGAAATTTCGCTGAGGATTTCTCTCTGAATTTCCCAAGAGGTTTTTTCAGATTTTTTTCCAGGGATTCCTCCCAAAATTCGTCTAGGAAATCTTCCAGGAATTCATTTAAGGATTCCTTCGGTATTTCTCCCAAAGTTTATAGCAGGACTTCATGCTGAAATTTTTGCGGTAAGTCCTTCAGGAACTTCTCCTGGATTTCCTCCAGGAATTTCTTTGGGAATTCCTCCTCTAGATTTCTCTAGAAATTTATCCAGGAAATTCTCCAGACATTCGTCCAAGAGTTTCTCTAGGGATGCCTCTTGGAAATCCTCCAATTATTCCTTCAGAATTTCTTTCAAGGACCTCTCCATGATTTTTTCTAGCGGTTTCTCCAGGAATGTATCCAGGCATATTTTCAGAAATTCCTTCAGAAATTTCTCCAGGGATACGACCACGAATTTCTCCAGAGATTTCGCCAGGAATTTGTCCAGGATATCCTCCAGAGATTCCTCTAGGAATTGCTTCAGGGATTTTTCCAGGAACTCTTCCAGGCATTCAAGAACTTCTCAAGAAATTCCTTCAAGAATTCGTCCAAAAATTCCTCCAAGGATTCCTCCAGAAATTTGTCTAGGAATTCTTCCCAGGATTCTTCAAGCGATTTCTTCAGGAATTTCTTCAAAGATTCCTCCCATATTTGTCCAGGATTTACTCCAGGCATACCTGTAGGAAGTCGTCTAGGAATTTCTTCATGAGTTCTTTCAGGGATTATTCCAGAAATTTCTATAGAGAATCCTTCAAAAATTCCTTTCTGGATCTTTTCCAAAATTTCATCATCTGTTCTAGCGCTTCACCCATGATTTTTTCCAGAGTTCCTTGAAGATATTTTGAATAACTTGAAAGAGGAATTCCTCCAGCAATCTGTATTGGGATACGAGCTGGTAGCGGTACCCTCGCGTGCGTGCGATGCGATCAAGACTAGGCAAGTTCACTCTAGAAATGGGAGATCACCGGCTTACTGACTCAAGTGATTGCGGATCTGCACCGCATCTTGTACACGGACTAGGCGGCAATGCAGCGAGCACGAATTGAGGATGAACGAAACAAACTGCGGGTGATGATCGCCGCTGCTAAAAACGCGCTGAATACCGAGATAAGAGCAATCAAAAAGGGCCTGCTTTGAGGACCAACAGGATTGTGTTTGTCAAGACAAGAGGTGTAATAGCTCCTAAAGAGCAATCTCCAGAGATGTTGAAGGGGATCATCGAGGGCCTTTTCCACTTCATGGCCCTAGCACATGACCTTCTTTCGTAGGAGATCTGGGTTCTGGCGCTGGCGATGAGAAAAGGATCAGCAATAAGGAACTTGCTGGTATAGCAATGTCCCATGGTGTAGGCCTTAGGGGTAGCTATTGTAGAGACTTACAGGATGTTCAGCTCTGCCATGCAGAAATGCCTGGACGTGAGAGTTTCCCAGAGCCAGAGCGGCAGAGCAGAACCTGGTACCATTGTCACTGATATTCTCATTCAAACAAGATAGCTACAATATGGCTACAAGCTGCTACAAGTGTACATTGGATCTGAAGTGAAGCCTAGGATAAAACCTGGTGTCTTCCGAGATTATTTTAGAAAAAGATTAGCCGAAAATTATACTTCACTTGTATGTTGGGTTGGGCCACCAACAAATGAAGTAACCACTCAAAAGAACATGAAGCCTTGCTGATGTGACAGGGACAATTACAAGTACACAATTGAATGCCCTTCCCTATATACTACTGTTGCATCAATACACTTATCGAATTCGTTATGTTTTCAATCTTCTTGTATATTCCAAGATTTTCATTTTCATAACAGTAATCATACTATTAATCACACTCATTTGATTGTCTTCTTCAGAAAACAAATTTGCATGCAACCGATGCGATGCTCCGTCCCGCAGCGTTCCGAGCACTCCTAACATATCACATTCCCAACCCTGATGATGATAGTATTTGACTACTTACCTACCCAAACGAACGACCGAGTGGCGAAAACCCGGAGATGTGTGTATACGACGACCAAAACAACGACGATTGCAATCGCCCTTCTCTCGGCTGCTCCTCGAGCATGTATGCTGTGTTTCTGGTTCTGCGTAGTTATCGCTCGGCAGGTTCGTTTTCAAACTGCGGCCAGTATCGGCACTCGGCAAACCATTATCGGCGATTTGTATACACTTTGCGGGGGAAAACACACTCCGCTTTAGTCTGAGCACTGGCTGGACGCACCGAGAATGTGCATTGTTTATGTGCGCTTAGAACAATAATTGATTGGAAAGGGGAATAGTACACCGAATGGGGAACCGGTTACACCAACACAGCCAAACATCCTTGCTCTGACTTATCACATGAACGAACCATATTATGGATATTATGTAAAACCATATTCGCACACCCTTAATTGATGTGTCACGTTGTTCACTTGTAAGAAATTGCCAAATCAAATCGAAAGTGAGGTTTGGACTTCGACACGCGATTTAAACCGTGAAACTGCTAAGTTTCAGATGTTTTCGCTTCCCTTTCCAAATGTCGTAGAAATCCTTGTCCCCGACACTAATATTGTACACTAACACATCTAACGCGACTTAGTGATACAGACAACAGCGGATCGCCTTGTCGTATATTGAATATGTGGGTAAACATCAAATTCGAAGACACGACACAAAGCACAAATCACAATATAGCAAATACGGAGATTATGCTAATTTTCCCTCAAATGATCTTCCTTGCGGTAAACGTCGTAGAACGAAACAAATATCCACCTCAGTTGCATTAACCTAGTATCGATGCACTTCGCCAAGATCCGGATCTATCAGCAAACCACTCACTCGCCGCAGTCGATTATTCCCTTGGAAATCGATCATCATCGCCGTCTGCTCTGCTGTTCTGTGTTTGTCTATCTCACGACGAGAACAACGCGAGACGTCACAGCACCAACAAAAAACCAAATTGGCAACGACGAACGGCCAACACGTCTAGAATCCACCAGCAATAAATAAAGTAATAACATCCCAATTCGTGTTTGCTTCCACCACCCACCAATAAATTCATCACTACCAATCTAATAGCACTTTGAGCACCAACTTCAGCCAATCAGGGAAAAAAATCAAAGGGAAACACACCACTGCACTTTCAGTGCTGCCACATACCACTGTTATCCATCAGAATCGACACTTTCCGACACCCGCGAATGCATCCGGACATTACGTGACACAGTTTTCTTCGGCTGAACTGCCCATTCGGCCAGAAATTCGCGAATTGTCGAGCAAAACAATCACCACCATTCGTCCTTAGTTGGTTCGACGACCCACCAAATTCAATATCAGCATTGAAGGGGCTGCTTTATTATTTTGGGCAATGCAGTGCACAGACAGACAGACGGTTCTCTGGCTGTCATCCGGCTGACAGTTGCCGAACGGGTTGCCAAACGAGCCCGGTGTTCGTTCCCGGTTCGATCGATTGCAGTGAGTCACCCCTCGGCATGATGTGCCGGTGCTGGCATCTGGGGTGTGATAGATGAAGCGATGGAAAATGGCGTTTGAATTGAACGTTTTCTTATGCTTAGTACGAAAATAATAAATCTCGAAAGATAACCTAATCGATATACCGTTGGATATTGTCAAATTTCAAAAAGGTTATCGTTAATGTTAAAAATTCGCTCATCTCCATGAAGTATGCCTTGCGGTTCCGTTTCACGGAATTTATTTCGCTGATGGATACACACACGATGCTCGGTAACTTGTTTCAAATAGCTTGGGTACCGTAATCTGGGGGGTGATAAAGTTGATCACTATTGGATTCACGTCCCTCTACCGCTAAGGACGCTACAAGTATGTTACAATGGAAGAACTTTCGACGTAAGTCAATTGTGTGAATATATTTGAAGAATGTTTGAAGGTTTGACTATCTCATCAACGCCTTGTTTATCTGATGACTCACAAAACTCTTTTATTCGTTCATGCTAGGCTTATTGAACACAGCCTTGACTTAAAATTTCTGTTAACATACAGGGGATGGCCAAAATGTTTGGGATAGGCAACTTTTTTTCTCCCACAAAAAAATTCAACATGCTGTAACTTTTCATAGAGTGCATCAAAAAATCTCAAATTTTGCCTGTTTGTCAACCTATTATATGTGCATCATTGGTACAAATTTGGGCTCGATTGATTTATTTTTCGCGAAGTTAGAACCGTTCGCGTAAAACACTATTTTTTAGACAACTATTTTTTGAACTGTCATATCTCGGAAACCAGTGAACCGAATTGAATGAATTTTTTAACGTTTATCAACAATATAATGATACTTAATACGACGTTATAAAATATAATATTTTCTCACGGCGAACTTAGTTATACCGGGTTGAAAGTTTTACCCATGTAGAGGAAAATAAGTAAAATTTACAATACCACACCAAAAATATTGAATGTGTTCTTCCTTCATCCTAAATAGGCTCTAATATATCTGATTAGAGATAATTTGAGAACAGAAGTGGAAAATCTTTGGATATCAGCACTAAAATTTATTGACATTGATGTGAAAAAATTACATTTTTTCGAGAAAAATCGAAAAAGTGTCAATCCATGATATCTTTGTTCAAGGTTGAAAAAGCACCTATGTTTTAATAGTTTGTGAAGCATTTACATATCGTTAGTGTACGGTCAAAATTTCATTCAATTCGGTTCACTGGTTTCCGAGATATCACAGCTCAAAAATGAGTTGTCTAAAAAAAGATGTTTTACCCGAACGGTTCTAACTTTGCGAAATATTAATCAATCGAGCCCAAATTTGTACCAATGATGCACATATAATAGGTTGACAAACAGTCAAAATTTGAGATTTTTTGATGCGCTCTATGAAAAGTTATAGCATGTTGAACTTTTTTGTGAGAGAAAAAAAAGTTGCCTATCCCAAACATTTTGGCCATCCCCTGTATAAGATTTATTTGTAAATAGCATATTTTTGCGAAAGTCAGACGATTTTTTAAGAAATTGCCTACCTTTAGGCGTTTAATGTGTGTCATCCCAGGGGGCATTAGGACTGAGCTTTATTTAATTTTTAACATACAAAATACACCAGTAGTAAGAATTCAAAAAAACTGATTAAGATTCAGCATCATCAAATTTAGTTTGTTCAATCATTTTCTTATCATGGAAGGAATGTCATTGGTGAGGTTGATCCTCCAGATTGAAAGTTTTCAAATGTGGCCATATCAGCATTTCTTACAAAATGTAGCAGTTCTTGGAACATTCGTTTATGGAACTTGATAGAACTCCACTCAGTAGAGTAATGCGAGGCAAAAGTTCGCACCTAACCTAGCACCTAAAATTCTTTATCAAATTACATTTAAACAAAAAGGAAATAATAATTTGCTCATTAAACGATTCCCAATCATGTAACCTTCAAAACATAGTACTAGATTTTTTCACGTTCCTTTTGTAGTTCTAGTAATAAAATTTTAAAAATAAGTAGAGTAAAGTTGGGCAAAAATTCGAACGGGGCAAGAGTTTCTTTCGAAGTTTTTGAGCTCAATTCAAATTATTTCTTTTGGGTGTCAAGGTTGTTCGAAACCTTTTTGAAAAAGAGTCTTTCAATCCAAAAATTATGAAAATTGATCGGTCTTTCGAAAAGTTATGACAAAGTGTTGGTTTTTGATCAAAAATTGTAATATGCTATGGTCCTTCCAACGCATGGAATGGAATTGTAATGAAATCGAATTCGATATTTTATTTTGGGGCGTAACTAGGTATATTTTGAAGATGCCATGCATGTATAACTTTTTGCAAATTTATTTGGAAATTTTATACATAGTGGGGCAAAAATTCGAAATGTGGGGCAAGAGTTCGAGTTATGTGGCAACTTTAGGTAAAAACCTAAAATTCTACAAAATGCACATATTATCTCTAAAAATTATGAAATTAGGGAGAAAATTCGATCAAAATTGAAGAAAAAAATGTTGTTTTATCTGAATTTGGCAGATAACTACTAATTTTTGGTGAAGTTAATTTAACCGTGATTTGGGTAAAATCCAGATCGAACTTTGAAGTGATTCCAGTTTCAACATCAAATATTAATTGGTTTTAGGTATTTCAAATATCAAAGTGTCGAAACAGTGTGCTACGGTTAGTGAAATACCACAAACACTAGATTCGAACTTTTGCCCCAGTGGTGGGGCAAGAGTTCGAATTAGACACACACACAAACAGTGTTGTAACTCAAAATTGAAAAGACATTTGGCGTAACTTTGTTCAGCAAAATTTTAGCTGATGGATGGTAGAATCACCACACGGTATTTATTTATATTCAATATTTGCTTAAAAAAAATAATTATCAACTATTGTCGAACTTTTGCCTCAGCTTACTCTACTCAAATGCGAACTTTTGCCCCATAGTAGGAGCAAAAGTTCGCACATTGTGAAGGATAGCTTATAGGTATGAAGTTAATTTATTTCATGCTAATTCATGTTCACTCTTTTACTCTAGGCACGAAATGTGTTTCTTTCTGTTCATGGCATTACATACCAACTGGAACACGGCCTGGTTCTCAAAAGTTGTATTTTTTGAAATATGCTGTTAAAATAGGCGAACACACCGATTGTCTTATAATCGATCTTCTTCCAAAAATAAGTTCAAATACTCTGTCAAAACGATTTGAGGGAACATACTACACATAATACATAATATAGTAGTTTCTATACGAAATCGTCATTGCCTAAAATATTTTGTAACTATATTGATGCTCTGGATTCAGAAATACAGTGCGAACTTTTGCCCCACTTTCGAGGCTTTAACAACGTACCATCCTACAAGAAGCACTGGGAGATTCTTGTTTATTCGAGTGCACCTCTCGAACTACTATGGAATGACGATTCACCGACATCAAGAGGTTATGTAATTCTTCTACTTTCATTAATTACAAATTCTTATTCCAAATGGATTTTCAAACTTTCTCATTTTCGATGCGTTCCCGATCAATTTTCCCATTTATGTTTTCGTACGAACACGTCGGATCCCTGCACGAATAAAACACTGAAAGAATGGTGTAGATTCGTTGGCCCGTTCCCGAGCCTATTCGTGACATACAAACACCATTCCATTTTGGTTTATATATAGAAGATTATCTGGCCTAATAATGTGTCGAACCCATACAAGTTTGCCTGGGTTCTTCCATCGTGCGCAGAGAAAGACCCGCTGCGAACTTTTGCACTATGCGAACTTTTACCCCGCATTGCTCTACATCTTTTAAAAATATTTGTTTGGAATCATATGCATTGTACCTGATTTTATTGAGAAGAATATAGAAAAAGTGATCAACTTCCCCACAGATTACGGTAATTCATGTCTTTTGGGCAGGCTGAGGACAACGTAGAAATAATTGTCGTCTTACTTCCACAGTTAATGCTGGATCTAATAGGCGTTCAAAAATCATACAGGAACCGGAATTTATCTGTTGTCCCTTCCCGATTACCATAAGACTTGCTTAACCACCTATTCGGGATACAAAACGAGCAATATGCAGTATTGTGGAACCGTCTACATTATGGTCCGTGTATGGTGTTGATTTATTTGGGATAAGGATCCTACTGCCTATTGACACATACATAAACTGCATGGGGATTCCCTGTGATTGCATACCTTGACGAGTATTGTCAGTTTATCTAAGTCTGTCGAGGCAATATTTGCTTGATTTGAGCAAAAGCTAGGGTACCTAGCTAGGTAAATAGTAGAATTTCTATCTATTATTTGTTGTAGCTTTTGTTTTAAAACTCCTAGAAAACTGAAACTTTTTGACAATTATATTTTGGGGAAATAAACCTTTATCAGAAACCAAAAGGAAGACGGGCTTGGTGGTTTAGTAGTGGCTACTGCTTCTGATTCATATACAGAAGGTCCTGGGTTCAATCCCTGGCCCGTCCCTTTCCCTCTACTTTGTATCTTTCTATCCACTATCTATATACTCTGCTCTCTATATATACAACTCATGTATATTCATAGCCATCGCTAGAACCAGAATCGGTTGAAAAGCCGTTTTCCTTCCTTCAAACTTCACAGCACAGTGTTCAGTCTATCAGATAACGCCTAAAAGTTATGCAATCAAGCGAACTGTGCCGCCTTAGCTTCATCATAGTAATAATCGCACTAATCTATCACCTTACGCCTGGCATCCACACACCAATGTGTAAGCCCTCTGCCAACTACAGTACTGGCCAAAATTATAGGCAGTGATGGTGATACGATGTTTAGGTTGATAAATCTCCCTTTGAAATAGCTTTACTCAAATGCAATAATTTTGGTATTATTGTTTATTGATCACAAAATATAATTGCATTGTTTCCAACATGAGGTGAAACTTAACGAAAGAGAACGAATTTAATTCTTGAATTTGGTCGAAAATTGTCTGGCCAAAATTATAGGCACTTAAGACCTTCTTAAAAAAGTTTGATGTTCTATCTCAGACGTTAATAATAAAAATCATCAGGATTCTCAAATATTCTGTTTATCAGAACTGTTAGTACGGTTTAGAATCGAGATCACTAATTTATGAGTTTATTTTTTGCTGTGTTTTATAAAATGTCCATGATAGGTATATCGAGATTTTTGTGATTTCTAGTTTATAAATTTGAAGTTAACAGTAAATGTCCTCCAACCGTCTCTAAATGATTTTAAGTTTGGATAAGTGGGCAACCCATCCAGAATTGGAACTCCTAGGCATTGTAATGGATTAGTTTTAATTGTGTGGCATTAAAATTTATTATTTTGAATAGTGAGGTGAAGCGTTGGCTTGTTCAAAATACCTGTAGCCATCATTACGACCAAAGTTCTAATTGAGATATTTCTCGCGAACATTGAAAATGGTTCTGACATACCAAATGGCATTCAGTCTACCTTTCTATGAAACCGGCAGTCCAACTTTTATTGAAGAATTTCAGTCTTACACACTGTTTGTCCCACTTGTCATTGTAAGTTATAGAGCTACTCGAAAAAGTGGTGTCCAGTTCGATACAACAAACAAATTACCAACGCCTCGAACGGAGTCGAAAATATGTCTATTGGAACAAAATACAATGGTTTCATGTTGTTTTGATTGATTTTATCGCTTTTGACGGAATTCACTGGAATATGGGGTGTCTGTTAGGTGGAGAGTAGAATAACGCCATATACCACTTAGCATCCAAGCACGATTGCAAAGAGGTGGAGTAGTAATAGTGTGTGGGGATATATTTTCTGCACAAGATATTGATCCCCTGATTTTATATAAGGGTATGCTGAATGCCAAACGATATATCATCACCCTATCTATTGTCTAGGATAAACACTTTGATGAAAACTTTAGTTATAATGGTGATAAATGGTACTTCCAGCAAGACAATGATTCGTATCATATGTTGAAATATCAATTTTTGGTTTCAAAGCCATGAATTTCCTGCCCCAGCTTAATCGCCAACTAGCCTAGACAACAACCGTATTGAGATCACTTGAAGAATATTGATCATCAGTTGTAAAATTATCAAACTAAAAATTGCCAGATACTCGTTGGAGCTTTCATAGGTATTTGATCAAAATACACCAAACGCCAATGGCCTAAACTAGTGATCCCGATTCCAAACCGTGTCAAAAGAACATTGAAAGCTCGAGGAAGTATTATAACCTCAATTTTAAGTAGTTACAGAAATAAGATACCACACTGTCTTCAGCAGGTTCACATAGTGCCTATAATTTTGGCCAGGTAGTTTTTGACCAATTTCAATATTTTGATTTTATTTTCGTCATTGATAATCGTTCGAAGTAAGAAACGTTGTATTGTTATTACGTAGTCAATAAACAATAATACACAAATTATTGCATTTGAATAAAGCTATCTCAAAGGGAGATTCATCAACCTAAATATCGTATCATCACCACTGCCTATAATTTTGGCCAGTACTGTATATCCCACCAGCACTCCGACATCCGCATGAGTTTTTGCAGACGCAGAGGTATATTCGGTCTGATGTGGATACAAACGATTGCAATCATCACTTCCTTCCCCTTCCCCACATTGACCTTCAACCTGAAGTGGCAGGCGCCATTCTCGCTTAAAAAAAAAACATCACCAACGCTCACACACTGAAGATGCCTGCTAGTCTCCGGCAGATAATGATCTCATTGGTTCCTTGTGTGAGTGTAGCAGGTCTGGCGATACTGGAGTAGCATCTACGGGCGGTCAATCAAGCTCAAGCTCAAGGGACAATAAACCTTTATCAGAAACCAAAAGGATTGAACGACCCTTAGGAGCACAAAGTTACAAATAAGACCTTGGGGTAGTTTTCGACCCCAAAGTTTGGACAGAATGGCAAATAAGAATGTGTTCGAAAATCTTATAAGTTTTTCTAAAAGTTCTATAACTTTCAAAAAACTTATTTGATTTGGTTCAAAAGTTTACCAATGGAGCTTTAATATATGATTCATGATTGGTAAAATTTTCAGCTTTTTTAATTGACGTATGAAAAAGTTATGAACATTTGAATGAAAAATAATTTGACCAAAAATTGCTGTACGGATAATTGTTTGATACACTGTATATTCTGTAAAATTTTCACGATGTGGTTTCTCTCCGTTCTTCAATTATGACCAATTTTGTGGAAACTGTCCAGATGTTGGTTGATTTTCAACCATCTGTACAGTGATAGACATTCGTTTAGACGAGGTTAAAAAAATTTCAAAAAAGTGTCAGGAAACTCATACCTACATTAGATTTTATGATAAAACTTTTTTATCGTAGTGATAGCATATCTAGTACTGTTTTATAAAAATGTGATACATCACACTTACATATAATGATGATGATGATGATGATGATGATGATGATGGTTGTGTACCCACCATCAGCGCAAGGATTACCTATGGCTGCAGAGTCATACCAGAAGGGAATGATCTACCTGATGGTTTGTTGTAGCAGGGTAAACTAAATTTACTGGAAACCTTCGGAAGACAACACGATGGTTGTTATCTCGTGACAAAGTCTGACCACCCCATGAACATTTGTCCAGAAACCAGTTCATTTAGCTTCCTTAGGCTACCCCTCCCAAAATCCCAAGTATCATGGAATTTAAATATAATTAATTATATAGTTGATCAATTACCTGATTTTACCTGAAATAATAAATATTATTATTATGATATATAGAATTTTAAAGGACCTACATTACAATTACAACTTTATTTACCTGAACAGCGCTGGAACAAATAGTTATTATAGTTATAAGTTATAGTTAAAATCAAGCAAATAACACAGAAACAATAATGGAGTATTAGTAGTGAAAAAAACAAAATACATAAATAAAACAAAACACAAAAAGTAAACCAAATTTTGATCGTATAATTTTCCTGCTTATAAATTAATCAAGCTGGAGAATTACGAAATCAAAATTTGTTATGGTAGATCTTACGCCGTAACGCATCATTATGAGGTGGTCTACCCACGTTACGGGTTACATGATACATCACACTTACATATACACTGAAACAGAAACGAGGGTAAAAACCCTTCAAATGTCATTTATTGCCTAGACATTCGTTTAGCCGAATTGTACAATATTTAGAATTCCATAATAAAAAAAACTTTCAAATTTCGAGAAATATCCAACAAAGTAATTTTATATAGTGACCTGCATTATAGATCGACTTGTAAATCATGAATTAGATCGTTGTTGGAAGTGACGCCATATTAATTTTGCATGCATCTCATTTAAATATGTCATAATATTGTAAATGTTTCCAAATTGAGATTTGATGTAGTTATTTTTATCGGGAGTGTTTCAAAAGAACCTTATGAAAGTTTCATGACTAAAGTAGGCTGAAAGTTTACGAAAAACAATGTTTTTAACATAAAAAAAATAACGCAAACCATCGAAAAATCACGTATTTAAATATTGTTTTGATGAAATATGATGGTGTCACTTGTATATTATATTATTGTATATTATACAATGTATAACTCACAGCGCTTACTACTATTACGTCTTCTAATAGCTCCCAATATCTTCTAGACTGTATTCTGGCTGAAATAACATACATTGGACGGCTCATATTTCGTGAAATGACACCGAAAGCATTCAAATTTCTAGCATGAACTACTTGTTTCATAATTTAGACATTCTTTTCAAATAAATCATGTTAAAAATGAATGTGGTTCACAACAAAGACTCATTTATAGTATATTTCTTCAGATTGAATGAAATATACCAATTGTTTGACCTTATCTTGCATTTTTGTATGAGCATCTGCTTTTAAATAAACAGGGTACAAGAAATCTGACACTTCTTGCAGTTCTTTCACTTTGCAGTCTTCTATCGCATTTAGTAATTCTAGTATCGAACAGGTATACTCCACAGGCATTAGGGCACGTCTTCATTTCAATGCAGAACTTTTTATTTTAGCTTTTATCAACCCCATTTTAAAGTTTAACCATCCAAAAACCAATATACTTAAATTTTTCATGACATTTTATGCAATAATTTGAACATTTCTAACAATAATTCGGTGCCATAATTTCAAAACTGCTAATCCAGCATACTTTTGAGTGTTTACAGAATTCATTTTTCCTAGAAAAAAATTGTTTATCGTCGCTTCTCCTTATCGGGACATTTTTTTTATAATACTTCTCTGAATTTCAAAAATAAATAAACTTTTAAGGTCAATTATCTTGTTAACACGTCATAAACTAAATGAGTGGAGTATATCCTCGAAATGTACTCACGAAATTGCAAAAAATCTATTTAAAACAAATTTTTCATTTACCTCGGCTAAACGAATGTCTAGGCAAAAAATGACATTTGAAGGGTTTTTACCATCGTTTTTGTTTCGGTGTATAATGTAAGTGTGATATATCACATTTTTATAAAACAGTACTATATATACTATCACTGCGATAAAAAAGTTTTATCATATAATCTTTTGCATGAGTTTCCTGACACTTTTTTTAGTCTCGGCTAAACGAATGTCTATCACTGTATTATTAAATTAATTTTACAGAATACAGCTTATAAAATTTCCTTTCAAAATATTTTTTTGGGAATTTTTCAGGACTTCCAAAATAGTTTTTCCGACTTTTCCTATTGATTATCCTCAACAGAAGAACAGGTGTCTGTCGAAAATATTTGTTTTCCACTGAAGTTTTGTGGAAAATTAGACGACCCTGATTTTTGCCTTTCTCGTACACTAAGTGTACTGGAAAGGCTATATGTTCACTCCAAAAATGACTTTTTGATAGGAGGCCCGGAGATTCGAGTCACATATACCAATCAACTCAGCTCGACGAATTGAGGTGATGTCTGTGTGTGTGTATGTGTGTGTGTATGTGTGTGTGTATGTGTACAAACGAACTCACGTCACTTTTCGGCAGTAAATCTCAACCGATTTTAATGACCGACGGTTCATTCGACGCGGAATCTGGTACCATTGTTTGGTATTGAAAATGGTTCGGATCGGTTAAGCCGTTCCGGAATTATGGCCATTTAGGCGTTCCGGATCGGTACCCCAGGAAGGGGCTAGATATGAAAATGCAACAAACCCACGCATGCGACACATCAAACCACGGCATTTTCGATAATATGGTGAACGATAAGCAAGAAAATAGTCTCAGACCATATCTGAACCGGTAATGTTCCGGAACCGGTTCCGAAGGTCCCACCAGAACTGGCCAAATATAAAAGTGAACCAAACCCATACATGCGACTCATCAAATCGCAGCTTTTTCAATAACCTGATGAACGGTTAACATGAAAATAGTCTCAGATCATATCTGAACCGGTAGTGTTCCTGAACCGGTTCCGGGCCTCCCGCCGGAAGTGGACAAATATAAAAATGAAACAAACCCATGCAAGCGACACGTCAAATCGCGCCTTTTGCGATAACCTGATGAACGGTTAGCAAGAAAATGGTCTCAGATCACATAAGAAACTACCGGTGTTCCAAAACCGGTTCCGGAGGTCCCGCCGGAAGTGGCCAAATATAACAGTGAAGCAAACCCAGGCATGCGACACATCAAGTCGCGGCTTTTTCAATAACTTGATGAATGATAAGCAAGAAAATAGTCTCAGACAACCTAAGATTCTACCGGTAGTGTTCAGGAATCGGTTCCGTATGTCCCGCCAGATGTGGCCAAATATAAAAGTGAACCGAACCCATGCATGCGACACTTTAAATCGCGGCTCCTTAGGCGACTTGATGAATGGTTAGTAAAAAATAGTTTTAGACCATATTTGAGACAACCGGTGGTGTTCCGGAACCGGTTCCGGGTTCCCTTCGGAAGAGACCAAATATTATTTTTTTGTCTTTATTAACGAGATTTTTAACTCGAAGCTAGTTCATCTCGGAACCCTTCCCTTCCGAAGGAAGAACCTACATTTTGTGAATATGTCGGGAGTGGGATTCGATCCCAGGCCCTTGGCATGATAGTCTTGTGTTCTAACCATCAAACCAGGCCCACTCCACCGCCAAATATTTAAGTGAACCAAACACATGCATGCGACACATCAAATCGCGGCTCCTTAGGTAACCTGATGAACGGTTAGCAAGAAAATAGTCTCAGACCACATACGAAACTACCGGTAGTATTCCAAAACTAGCGTTGGGTGCTTCGTCGGAATTCAAAAGTGAGAAAAATTAAAGCAAGCGATAGATATCTTGACAAAACTAAGACGATCTCATCCAATCACACCATTTCAGATTCCTGAGATGTAATAATGCAGAAGGATGGGTCAACGTTGTATGGGAAAATTAAAATTTAATCGTAATAACTCCGAACAAACTTTTTCAATTCTCTTTCGCGTCTAAAATGACTGCATAAAATTTTTGTGCGACTGGTTGCTCCCTCACGCACTGTAATGTGGTTGAAAGTTGATTGGGATTCAGTATGAAAAATTTCAGTTACTTGCATGTTTTTGTCAAATTTTACATGCATGATAACAAAATATAGCGTGTGTAGAAGTGTGTAGAAAATTCTTTGTCGAAAATCGTTAAGGTATCTGTGTTTGTGAAAAAGTTGTATCGTCTTGGTGTTGATCGGCCTCCAGTGATAGTTAAGAAGGTCAAGCTGTCAACTGAGAGGTCTGATATTTTCCAGCTCTGCCTATACGTTGAACATAACGTCGGAATATGTGCCATCAATAAGTTTAAAGTCAATTCAATTATGCAATGATGGCTCTGATAAAATTCTAAGTGAAGTATTCTCATGATTCAGGAACATTTCAGCTCACGTCAACGGAAACGTCATGAGTACATTCTCGACGAGAAAGGCACTATCACCACTAGGTGGATCAATCCGGGTTTTTTCAATTTAGCTTTTGTTCACCTATGAAAAAAAAAATCATTAAATTGTGAGAAACTTCGTACCTATTTATACGATAATAAAAAAATCCTCAATAGTCAAATAGGTTCAGGCCCATGCGCAAAATCTCATGTTTCTACAATAAAATTAGTATGTCGACTGCTCAATCTTTATCATTTTGTTACTGTGATGCTTTTGGAATGAAAATTAACAAATGATGATCTCGAACTTTCTAGCACACCAGAGAAACCAGAATAGTGTTACAGCTAAAATTCCTCCGAAAATAGCAGTTCCACCGAATACATCTTTTCAAGCTCCACCGATTATTCCTCTAAGGGTATCACCGAAAATCCCTCGAGAAGTTCCACGGAAATTCCTATTGAAACTTCACTGTGAAATCTCAAAGAAGTTCCGCCACAAAATTGTGTGGGAATTCACTGGGAATTCTTATTGAAGCTCTACATGGAGTTCCTGTAAAAAATCTACCAGTTATTCCTCTAGAAGTTCCACCAAAAATGCTTATGAAAATTTTACTGAGACATGCGTTTGCCATCAATTTTGGTACCAGAAATTCCTCCAGGAGATCCGAAGAGAATTTCTCTAGGATGTCCACAGGAAATTCCGACAGGAGTTCCCACGGGAGTTCCTGTGGGAGTTCCACTAGGAATTCTTCTCGCAGTTCCACTGAGAATTTCTCTAAAAGTTCCACAGGAAAAACTTCTAGTAGCATCAACCGGAATTCCTCTAGGAATTTCACCGTTTTTTTTTGTTTGGATTTCACCGAGAATTTGTCAAGGCAGGAGTTATGCGAGGAATTCCACCAGAATTCTTTCAGGTGTTCCAACTCCTTTAAAAGTTCGATCGTTTATTCTCACAGAACTTCCGGCAGGAGTTCCACAGGAAATTTTTCCAGCTCTTCCGCCAGGAAATCCTCAAGGAGGTCAAAAGAGAATTTCACATGGTGTTCCACCTATCATTACTCTAGGAGTTCCACTGGGAATTCTTGAAGGAACTCCACAGGAAATTCTCTAGGACAGCGATGTCCTCTCGCATGCGTAGCTTTTTCTTTTTTCTCACTCACTCTCGTAAACAAACAAGAGAAAGAGAAAGATAAAAGAGGGGGCACTTTGCCCCCTCTTTTATCTCGCTCTTTCTTGTGTTTATCAAAGAGAATGAGCATGAGCATGAGCATAGATGACCGCACAATTCGTAGTTGCTACTCCGTGATTGACCAGAGCAATCGAAATTGCACAAGGAACCAATGAATAGGGCTTGGGACTAGCTTACTATTCTCAATGTACACAGGTCGAGAGCTCTCAACTTTAATAAGGTCAATAACGGCGCCGGCCACGTTCTTACGGTCATCGAGGATGGAAGGGAATGTTAGTAAGACAAACGTTGTTAAAAAGACCGCGAATCGCTGCATCTCCACGTTTGTCTCAGGAAGGAATTTTTTGTTAGTAGGGTAAGGTACATTGTCAGTCCGGGAGTCACCTATGGTTGGTGATATGATTTGACAATGGATCAATATACACAAACCGCCGTTAACAACCGACCACTTTTCGACGCAAGAACTAGCCAAAAAGAAAATTCTATCGCGCGTCTCCACTCCACTAGGGAGCAGAAACCTTTAGTCTATTCCACACAGAAATACACTGAACGCGACTCACTTGTCGACGCCCGGATTTTTTCTCGACCGGCGAACCCGAACTAACATTTTTCACTCTTTTGTGTAAATGCAAAAAATGAAAGAAAATATTTATTATCAACTAAAAGTGTATTGGAAACTAGCGCCGAAGGGAAGCGAAAAATTCGGAACCGACTCAACCACGGCGCGCGCACACTCGTCCCGTCGTCGGAGCCCCGCAGAGAGAAGAGAAAAAATCGCAAAAATCTAGCAAAGCCAGCGCGCGAAACTTTGCTGCTGCCGAACTACCGCACACTACTGACTGCTTGGCGTCCCGTCGTCGGTGCCCCGCAGAGAAGAAAAACAAATCGCAAAAATCTAGCAAAGCGCAAAGTATCTAAATACCAAGGTAAGAGATTCCCGCTAATATTCACGGATTAGTGAGAAAAGGAAAAAAGCAAAAAATAGTTATGAAGTTTGCGCTGATTTGCGATCACTATTTAGCAAACTTTCTTAAGAAATTAAGCACTCCCATCTTAGAAGTTATTATTTAATTGCATCTGACTGGATTAAATGTGACCTCCATGCAATAAAACAGAAAATATCGCCATTTGAAAATCGGTTACATTTTTTTTTAATTGGTTCTAAACATATTTTTTTAGCATTTAGAAACATCAAAACTAGGGCGTAGCCAGCTTTTCGGCCAGAGGGGGGCGAGCACCCTTAAACTGAAAACCACTTTGCAGTAACAAGGAGTTCAAATACTTCATCATTTAAAAGAAAATTAAAGTGAAGTATGAAATATGGGTGATTAACAGGAATGGTTCAATGGAAGAATCATATGTATATGATTATAATCCTCAATTCCTCAAGATATTGCTCTAGGAATTTCTTAACAAATGCCATCATGAATTTGAATATATCCAGCAGTTTCTCCAGAAATTTCTTTAATATTTTTCCAGGTTATTTTAATGTAGATATTCCAGAAGAAATCACCTTCGGAAAACTTGCAGTAATTCCGTTGGGAATACTTTCAGAAATTTCTTCAATAATTCCTCCAGAAGTTTTATTACGAATTTCACCATGCGTTCCTTTGAGAATTTCCCCAGTAATTCTTTACAAATATTATTCTTAATTCCACCAAAAATCCGTTTGAGAAGCTCCAGAAAATACTTTAAGAAATTCTCCGGGAATTCTTTCAAAAATTCCAATCAAACTAAGATTCCTTTCCTTGAGGAATACCCTAAGAAATTTTTAGAGAAATTTCTTAGAAAAATCCTTTAATGAATTCCTTTGGAATTACGGGAAAAAATTCTTTGAAAATTTCTAAAGGAATTCCTTCGGAAATTCCTGGAGGAATATCTTTGGAAGTTGCTAGAGGAATGCATTCGGAAATTTTTAAAGGAATCAATTAAAAATAATTTCAGGAATTTATTTCGAAAATCCATGAGGAATTCCACCTGAAATTCCTTGACAAATTCTTCATCAATTTCATGAGGAATTCCTTCATTTCTAAAGCTCCTTGAGAAATTCCATAAGACATTCCTTCGAGAGTTCTTCTACGATTCCCTTTAGAAGATTCTTCGGGAATTCCTTGAGGAATTTCTTTGAAATAGATTTAGAATATTCCTTGAGGAACTCCTTCGGAGTTTTCGTGAGGAATTCTTCCGAAAATTCCTTGAGGAATGCCTTCAAAAATTCTTAAAGGAATTCATCCGGAAATTTCTGTGAGAATTCCTTCCCAAATTCCTGAAGCAATTCTTTCGAAAATATTGAAAAAAAAAATCACTAAAAGTCTATTGAGATATCCCTTCTGAAATTCCTTAAGGAATTTCTTTAAAAATCTTTCAAAACTTCCTTAAAAAAATATTTCGAAAATTCCTGAAGAAATGCTTTTTGTGATTTTTTATTTCCTAGAGGAACTCATTCGGAAATTCTTTGAAGAGTTCCTTTAAAAATGCCTTGATAAGGAAAATTCGGAAATTGTTAAAGGAGTTCGTTTGGAATTTTTTTTGACATATGTCTGAAATGTCTTATGGAATACCTTCGGAAATTTTGTGAGAAATTGTTTGATAAGTTCGTTGAGGATTTTTTTTTTCGTTTTTTTTTTATAAATCTTTACAAAATTCCTCAAGGAATTCCAGCGAAAGAGCCTTGAGAAGTTTCTTCGGAAATTCCTCAAGAAATTCCTTCAAAAATGTACTGCGAAACTCTTATGAAAACTTGAGAAACTTCTTCAAACAATCCTTCAGAAACACGTTTAGGGATTATGTGAGAAAATCCTAAGGAAGTTTTTTGAGGACAACCGTCAACAATTTTTGGAGGAATTCATTCGGAAATTTTTGGAGGTATTTCAAAGCAAATCCATAAGAAATTTCTTTGGAAATTCCGGGAGGGATTTCTTTGGAAATTCGTAGAGGAATTCCTTCGGAAATTCAGGAGAAAACCCTTTGAAAATTCCAGGAGAAATTCCTTTGAAAATTCCTTGAGGAATTCCTACGGAAATTCCTGGACAAGCTCCTCCGGAAACTCATGGAGGAATTCTTCGGGAAAATCCTAGAGGAATTCCCTCGGAAATTCTTGGAGGAATTCCTTCGAGAATTCGTGAAAAATTTCCTTCGGGAATTCCTGGAGGAATTTCTTCGGAAAATCCTTGAGCGATTCCTTCGCAAAAGTCCAGGAGGAATTCCTTCTAAAATTTATGGAGGAACTCCTTCGGAAATTCGTGAAGGAATTCTTGGAGAAATTCTTTCGAAAATTCCTGGTGGAGTTCTTTCAGACATTCACGAAAGAATTCCTTCGGAAATTCCGGCAGGAACTCCTTTGAAAATTCCAGGTGAAATTCCTTCGAAAATCCCTGGAGGAATTCCACCGGAAATTACTGCAGGAATTCCCTCGGAAATTCCAGGAGGAATTCCTTCGGAAATTGCTGGAAGATTTCCTTCGGAAATTCCTGAAGGAATGCCTTCGGAAATTTATGAAGGAATTCCTTCGGAAATTCCAGGAGGAACTCCTTCGCAAATTGCAGAAGGAATTTCTTTGAAAATTCCTGGAGGATCTCCTTCGGAAATTCCTGGACGATCTTCTCCGGAAATTTCTGAAGTTATTCATCCGGAAATTCATGGAGGAATTTCTCAGGAAATTCCTGAAGGAATTCCTTTGAAAATTCGTGGAGGAATTTCTCCAGAAATTCGTGAATGAATTCTTTGGGAAAATTTCTGGAGCAATTCCTTCGGAAATTCATGGAGGAACTCCTTCGGAAAATGCTTTAGGATTTCCTTCGCAAAATTCCTGGAGGAATTCCTTCGGAAATTCATGGAGGAATTCCTTCGGAATTTCCTGGAGGAATTCCTCCGGAAATTCCTCAAGGAATTTCTTCGGAAATTGAAAATTCATGTAAGAATTCCTTCGGAAAATTCTTTAGAAATTCCTTCGCAATATTCCTGGAGGAATTCATTCGGAAATTCGTAGAGGAATTCCTTCGGACATTCATGGAGGAATTCCTTCGGAAATTCCAGGAGGACATCCTTTAAAAATTCCAAGAGGAATTCCTTTGAAAATTCCTGTAAGAATTTCTTCGGAAATTCGTAGAGGAATCCCGTCGGAAAATTTCTGGAGGAATTCCTTCGGAAATTCATGAAGGGATTTCTTCGGACATTCATGAAGGAATTCCTTCGGAAATTTCAGGAGGAAATCCTTTGAAAATTCCAAGAGGAATTCCCTTGAAAATTCCTGGAAGAATTCCTTTGGAAACTCCTGGAGGAATTCCTCCGGAAATTCCTAGAGTAATTCCTCCAGAAATTTGTGGAAGATTTTTTCCGAAATTTTCTGGAGGGATTTCTCCGGAAGTTCCTGGAGGATTTCCCTCCGAAATTCCTGGAGGAATTGCCACGGAAATTCCTGGAGGAATTCTCTCGGAAATACATGGGGAAATTCATTCGGAAAATCCTGAAGGAATTTCTTTCGCAAAATTCCTGGTGGAATTATATCGGAAATTCATGGAGAAATTCCTTTGGAAATTTCCAAAGGAATTTCTCCAGGAATTTCCGACAGAATTTTTTCCTGGAATTTCTGAAGGAATTCTTTCTGGAATTTCCAAAAAAAATCCTTTTGGAATTTCCAAAAGAGTTTCTCCAGGAATTTCCGAAGGAATTTCCAAAGGAATTCCTCCAGGAATTTCCAATGGAATTCCTCCGGGAATTTTTAAGAAATTTCTCCAAGAATCTCTGAAGCAATCCCTCCAGGAATTTCCGAAATAATTGCTCCGAGAATTTCAGAAGGAATGCATCCAAGAGATTCCGGAGGGATTTCTCCAGGAATTACCGAAGAAATTCCGAAAGAATTCCCACAGGAATTTCCATGAATCTTCAAACGAATTCGTCCAGCAATTTCCGAAGAAATTTCTCCCGGAATTTCCGAAAGAATTCCTCCAGGATTTTTTGAAGGAATTCCTAACGGAATTTGTAAAGAAATTCCTCCAAGAATTTTCGAGGGAATTCCTCTTGGAATTTCCAAAAATAAAATCCAAAAAGACTTTCCGAAAAAAAATTCTCCAGGAATTTCCGAAGGAATACCTCCAGGAATTTCCGAAGGAATTCTTCCAGTAATTTCCAAAGAAATTATTCCAGCAATTTCCGAAGCAATTCCTCCAATTTCCAAAGGAAATCCAGTAGTTTCCGAAGGAATTCCTCCAGGAATCATAAAAAAGCATTCCTCTAAGGAATTTGGAATGATTTTTTTCCAGGAATGTCCTAAGGAATTCATTCGAGGATTTTCTCAGGAATTTCTCTATAGATTTCTGAAAGAATTCCTCCAGAAATTTCCGGAGGTATTCATGCAAGACTTTTCGAGGGAACTCCCCAAGGAATTTCCAAAGGAATTCCTCCAGAAATTTTCGAAGGAATTCGTTCAGGAATTTCCGAGCGAATTCCTTCAGGAATTTCCGAAGGAATTCCTTCAGGAATTTCCGAAGGAATTCTTCCAGGAATTTGCGAAGGGATTCCTCCAATAATTTTGAATTTTTTTTAAGGAATTCTTCCAGGATTTTTTGAAGGAAATGCTTCAGGAATTTCCGAAGCAATTCCTTCCGGAATTTCCGAAAGAATTCCTCCAGGAATCTCCAAAGGAATTCATCCAGCAATTTCCTCCAGTAATTTTCGAACGAAGTCCTTCACGAATTTCCGATGGAATTTCTCCAGAAATTTCAGAAGGAATTCTTCCAGGATTTTGCGAAGGGATTCCTCCAAGTCTTTTGGAAGGAATTCCTCGAGGAATTTCCAATGGAATTCCTCCAGCAATTTCCGATGGAATTCCTTCAGAAATTTCCGGAATTTTTCCCGAAATTTCCGAATGAATTCCTCCGGGAATCTCCAGAAATTTCAAAAAAAAAAACCTAAAAAGAATTTCCGAAAAAATTCCTCCAGGAATTTCTGAAGGAATTCCTCCGGGAATTTCCGAAGGAATTCCTCCAGGAATTTCCAAAAGAATTGGTCCAGCAATTTCCGAAGGAATTCATCAAGTAATTGCCGAAGAAATTATTGCAGGAATTTCCGAAGGAATTCCTCTTGGAATTTCCAATGAAATTCGCCCAGCAATTTCCGAAGGGATTTCTCCCGGAATAGGAGGCAATCAGTGAAGTACTAGATTGAAAGTAGTGAGCTGGATTTTTGTATGGTGAGATGATCAATTCTCCATTTCTGCAATGAAATGGTGTAAACAGCGTAGGTTATATGATTTATTGGCTAATTTGATGCTATTTGAGCAAAAGTTTGAATAACTGTGTGGTTGTATTATTTTTTCCTGCAACTTCAACAACACAGTTATCCAAACTTTTGCTCAAACAGCATCAAATTAGTCAATAAATCATATAACCCACGCTGTTTGCACCATTTCATTGCAGAAATGGAGAATTGATCATCTCGCCATACAAAAATCCAGCTCACTACTTTCAATCTAGTACTTCACTGATTGCCTCCTATTTCCGAAAGAATTCCTCCAGGAATTCCTGAAGGAATTCCTCCTAGAATTCCAAAGGAATTCGTCCAGCAATTTCCGAAGGAATTCCTTCCGAAATTGCTGAAAGAATTCCTCCAGGAATTTCCGATGAAAATCCTCCTGGAATTTCCGAAGGAATTCCTCCAGGAATTCCTGCAAGAATTTCCAAAAAAAATCCAAAAAGTATTTCCGAAAAAAAATCCTCTACGACTTTCCGAAGGAATTCCTCCAGGACTTTCGGAAGGAATTCCTCCAGGAATTTCCAAAAGCATCCCTCCAGGAAGTTTGGAATTATTTTGTCCAGGAACTTCGTAAGGAATTCACCTAAGGATTTCCTCACGAATTTCTCTATGGATTTCTGAAAGAATTCCTCCACTAATCTCAGAAGGTATTCATCCAAGATTTTCCCAAGGAACTGCCCAAGGAATTTCCGAAAGAATTGCTCCAGGAATTTCCGATGGCATTCTTTCAGGAATTTGCAAAGGGATTCCTCCAGGAATTTTGGATGGAATTCCTTCAGGAATTTCTAAAGGAATTCCTCCAGGTATTTCCGAAGGAATACCCTCAGGAATTTTCGAAGGTATTCCTCCAAGAATTTCCGAAGGAATTCCTGCATACATTAAAAAAATACGAGGATGCAGGAGAATTTTATTTTTACTAGTCAAAAACAGCTCTGCTCATCTAAGTTTTTCAGTTAAGTTAGAATATAGTTGATCGGTCAGGGGGGGGCCACGGCCCCCCCCTGCCCCCCCTTGGCTACGCCCTTGTAAAACTAACAAAACTTCATAAACTTTGCTGAAATAATGACATTTTAGTGTAAAAACACCAAGTTTTCATAACTAACGCAGATGTGTTGGTGAGTCTCATTTTTGACATTTGCGGGAATCTCTTACCTTGGTACATATTTATATACTTTGAGCAAAGCGAGCGCGCGATGCTTTGCTGCTGCCGAACTACCGCACACTCTTTATCAAAGAGAATGAGCGAGACAAAATAAAAAGCAGCGCACGCTAGTGGGGCTTTCCAAGCTTTTTCGCGTGTTTCAGACATTCTCGGTGCGTGTATTTGCTAAACTAATCACAGCTATTGTGACGGCCGAGGAAAAGTACTCACAATAGTTTTACTTATTTAATCACTTTATTAATTGGAAAAATAACAATTTTCTTCAGCGCCGCGTGCGCTCATCATGATGGCGAAAAGTACAGTTCTCGTTCTGCCAGATCGCGAGCAAGGGTAACAAAGTTTATATATTTCAAGGTATGCGCAATCATGGTATATCGATGTAGGTGTAAAAGAAAAGTAGCAAGGTTTATATAATGCAAGATATAACACTTCTCCCCCATGTTAAAAGAAATTACGCTTAACAATCATAAAAACTACAAATTCAATCTATGGGGAGGTTTAATAATGCGAGATGATCGTCGTAGCGGTGTCGTAGACTCCAAAACGGCTGATCGACTATCCTTGGTGGACGTCGAACGCTCCGGGCTGGAAGGAAGCGTAGACGTCGTGACCGCATTACGTTTGGAAACCACCGGTGTCCTACCAGCAGCCTCTCCTTCTGGAATAGCGGCAGCGGGAACCGCTGCAGTCGCAGCAGGATACACTGCAGGAACAGCGGATATGGTTGGCTCGTACCGTTCAATGAACTCCTCCTCCCTTGGAGTGTCCACCGAAACGTCTTGTAGATCGGCGCCCACACCGACTATGTGATCAATGTGGCGCTCCCAGATTCGCCCATCGTCGAGACGTACAGCATACCGCAGCTTACCCAGCTTCTCGGCTATTCTTCCAAACTTCCACTTATCTTTGGACAGGAAATCTCGAACACGAACTCTGTCACCATCCAGGAATTGGCGCACGACAATGTCCGCCTTGCTTGAAGTTTCGTTTTTCGGTAGTAGCAGGTCGAGCCTCGATCGAATCTGTCGACCGAACACGAGCATTGATGGTGACTTTCCTGTTGACGGGTGAATCATTTTGCGGTATGTGAGCAGGATGTTACACAACTCCAGGTTCAGCTGAGACTTGGTGCACTTTAACGCCTTCAACTTCTGTTTGATGGTTTGAACGTACCGCTCCGCTTGGCCATTCGTTGCTGGATGGTACGGAGCACCCATCTTGTGCACTACACCGTTTGTCTTCAGGAACTGTTGAAAACCCTCCGATGTAAATTGGACGCCATGGTCGCTCACCAGAACTGAGGGAATGCCAAACTTGCTGAAGATCTCGCGACACATTTTGACGGTACTTTCGGCCGTGATGGACCTGCATATCTGGACCTCTGGCCACTTGCTGTAAGCGTCCACGTAGATGAAGAAGTAGGTATCCAAATAGGGACCAGCAAAGTCGACATGAACCCTCTGAAAAGGGGCTGTTGGTGTTTCCCAGCAATGAAGGTTCATCTTCGCCGGCTCGGCACGTACCGACTGGCAGTCGGCACAGTTGGCTACCATATCCTCTATATCCCGGTCCAAACCAGGCCACCAGCAGTATCCTCTTGCCAGCGACTTCGTACGGGTTGTTCCAAAGTGAGTAGAATGCAATTCCTCCAGAACGCGTTTCTGGAGAGGGACAGGCACGTACACTCGAATTCCTCGAAGCAAGCATCCTTTTTGAAGGGAGAACTCGTGTTGTTCCACACCGAAACGATCCTTCGCTTCCACCGACTGACCGTGCTTGATTCCTTGGATTAATTTCTGCACTGTATGATCCTCAGCAGTAACTTGGCCCAACTCAGCAGCCGTCAACGGTAGAGTGTCGATTTGACTCAGCTCCACAGCATCAGATTCTTCAATCTCGTTCTCAGGATCAGAAATATTCAGCGGAAATCTCGACATGGCATCAGCATTCGCGTGGTTGGCAGATTTGCGGAACCGGATTTCATAATCGAAGCTTTGCAAATACGTAGCGTAGTGTTGCATCCGTAACGCAGACATGACCGGCAACCCTTTGTGCTCCCCGAAGATCTTTGAGATAGCCTGGTTGTCGGTAAGCAGGGTGAATCTTCGGCCGTAGAGGTATTGGAAGAATTTCTTCACTCCAAATATGACAGCATACGCCTCCTTGTCCAC
Organism: Aedes albopictus; assembly: GCF_035046485.1. Lineage (NCBI taxonomy): Eukaryota > Metazoa > Arthropoda > Insecta > Diptera > Culicidae > Aedes > Aedes albopictus. Next base: position 478,013,837 of record NC_085137.1, on the reverse strand, counting down.
CTGCATGTACTTCTGCTGCACTCGACTGAGAGTTTGGGACGCGAACTGAATTGGACGTTCAGTACCGTCCGGATACACGTGGCTTAGTACCGCCCCTACTCCGTAGGGCGAAGCGTCCGTTGCAAGCAGAAGAGGTAACTCGGGTGAATAATGGGCGAGGCAGTCGTCGGATTGCACTAATTCCTTCACCTTCCTAAAGGAATCCTCGCATTGCTTGGTCCATCTGAACGGCACGTCGCTTTTAAGCAAGTTGTTCAGAGGATACAGCACCGTGCTCAGGTTCTGGAAGAACCGTCCGTAATAGTTAACAAATCCGACGAACGACCGAACCTCATCAACGTCCTTCGGTCTGGGCATGTCCTGGATCGCTTGTACCTTCTGTTGAATCTTGTGGATGCCGTCCTTATCAATCGAGTATCCGCAGTACTCAATGTTGTCCACAAAGAATTCGCACTTCTCCTTGTTGACTCGTATTCCGCATTCATTAAGACGCCGAAGTACCTCCTCCAGTCGACGCAAGTGTACTTCATCATTCTCACCCGTTATTTTAATATCGTCCAAGAAAACACTTACCCCTTCTATTCCTTGCAAAATGACTTCCATTTGTCGCTGCCAGATTGCTGGGGCTGATGCGACACCGTACATCAGTCTGTTCGGACGATAGAGACCGCGATGTGTAGACAGCGTGAGCAGTTCCCGATCTTCTGGTGCCACTTCGAGTTGCAGGTACGCTTGGACGAGATCAATCTTGCTGAACTTCTTTCCTCCAGCCAGCGACGCGAACAGTTCGTCCACGGTAGGCAGTGGATGCTTGTCCACCACAAGGTTTGGGTTCACGGTCTGCTTGTAGTCTCCGCAAATCCTCACCCGGTTCTGCGGCTTCTTAACGGGAACAATCGGTGTTGCCCAGTTACTGGAGTTAACTTTCGTCAGTACGCCTTCAGCAACTAGCTTTTCCAGCTCGTCCTCAACTGTCTTCACCATGCTGAATGGTATTTTCCGTGCCTTCAGAAACACCGGTCGCGCATTCTTCTTCAGTGGTAGGTTAGCTTGAACGTTGGAAATCCTTCCGATCGAGGAGTCGAATACCTTCGGATACCTCTCGAGCAACGCCTTTAAAGCGGCATCGCGGCCCGGGGAAGCAGTAGCAGCAATCGTATTAACAACACTCGGTCCTTGGAACACGCAATTCCAATCCACTGACATCACTTTCAGCCACTCGCGACCGAGTAACGGATGCTTCCCGGAATTCACCACGTACAACGGTAATTTCATCCCGTTACCACCGAATTCAACACTCGCGTCGAGGATACCAAGCACATCGATGCTGGTATTGCAGTAGCTAACCAAGTCCGTATCGCACTTACGCAACCGCGCGGCCGGAAAGAGTCTGTTCTTGTCTTCCGCACTGATGATACTGACCGGCGAACCCGTATCAACCTCGAACCTTACGCACTTGTCATTCACGGAAACATCCAGCAGAAACTTTTTGCAACGCGACGACGATTCGACCGTGCAAACTTCACGCACTTCTACACTCTCGGCGCATTGACTGCTGCCGGTTTGGTCCACGTAGTTCGTTTGCACCGGATTAGATTTGTTCGTTGATCGCGAATCAGACTTCGCCGCGGCCGATTTCTTCAAGCAAACCTTCGCGAGATGTCCGGTCAATTTACAGTACGAGCACACAGTTTGTTTATGTTTGCACGCATTCGCGAAGTGCGATTTGTCGCCGCAACGAAAGCAACATCCATCGCTTGCACTTTTACCCGCACTTTTGTTTACATGCGGCATCTTCTTGGCACTTTGTTTTTCTTTTTTACCTGCTGGATGATGCACTGCATGTACCTCCTGCCTGCACGAGCCACCTTCGATCTCGGCGCCCCCCTTCCGTGAAAGCTCCATGCTCACGGCAATTTCGCGAGCATCCTGCAGCGTAAGTTGTCGCTTTTCCAGTAGCCGGCTCCGAATATCATTGCGCTTGATCCCGAACACTAGCTGGTTTCGCAATGCCGTGTCGAGATACGCGCCGAAATTGCACGTAACAGCAATCCTCCGCAGGGCCACTAGGTACTCGTCCACCATTTCGTCGGCGGATGCCGCATCTTTATCGCCCTGGCGGCGACACTTGAAGCGAAAATTTTCGCTGATCTCCAGTGGCTGGGGACTGAAGAAGTCGTTCAACGTTGCAACGATGTCCTGGTACGTCTTCGTGCGGGGGGAATCCGGGGCAACCTTGTCGCAGATGACATCATAGGTTTCGGACCCCATGTAATGCAGAAGAAAGTGCTTTTTCATCTGCTCATCCGCTACTCCGTAGATGTGGAAAGCGGTCTCAAGACGTTCCACCCAGCGCATCCATTTTAACTTACGTTTGTCGAACGATTCTATCGCGAACGTCGGTGGGGGAAGAACAGCCGGAGCTCCAGCAGCCCCCGCAGCAGCACCAGCACCGCCAGCCGGAATTCCACCGGGATTCGCCATCCTCCGTCGCCAGAACTATTGTGACGGCCGAGGAAAAGTACTCACAATAGTTTTACTTATTTAATCACTTTATTAATTGGAAAAATAACAATTTTCTTCAGCGCCGCGTGCGCTCATCATGATGGCGAAAAGTACAGTTCTCGTTCTGCCAGATCGCGAGCAAGGGTAACAAAGTTTATATATTTCAAGGTATGCGCAATCATGGTATATCGATGTAGGTGTAAAAGAAAAGTAGCAAGGTTTATATAATGCAAGATATAACACAGCATCTGAGATATCTTAGCACCATTTTTCTTTTTTCTTGCTCACAATCCTAAACAAGCACGAGAAAGAGAAGGATGAAAAGGGGTTCCGCGGCACTTCTCAAGGAGTTCACCAAGGAATTGCTTTAGGAATTCCATCGCAAAGTCCCGCAGAAGTTCCATCAAGGAATCCTCGAGTAGTTCCTCCGAGAATTCCTCTAGGAGCCCAGCGGAAATCCTTCAAGAGGTTCCACTGGAATTTTTTCCGCAACAATCCCTTCAGAAGTTCCGCATTCCTTCACTCGGAATTCTTTAACGGAAATTGTTCCAGTTTCACCAGGAAATTCTCTAGAACTTCCTCTATAAATACCTGTTGAAGCTCCTAGGATAATGTCGTAGTATGGAGATTCACCGTGAATTTCTCCAACAAAATAACCGTAGGTTTTTCCAGAAGATCCACTGGAAATTCCTCTAAAACTTTCACCAAGAAATCCATCGGGATTTCCCTAGGAGTAACAGGAGGGGTGCCTTCAATTCAATGACCGATTTCCTCAGTTGTTTTTATATAATCCACAGGAAAATCCCCCAAATTCGTTAATTCCTTTAGGGGTTTCACCAGAAATTACTTTGGAGATTCTTCTCGAATTTCTGCTGGGAATGTATCCCAAAGTTCCGCCGGGAGTTTCTCTATGAGCTTCAGTGAGCAATTCCCCAGGTGAGGCTGAAAATTTCTGCAGAAGATCTGCCAATAATTCCTGTGAGAATTCCACTGGAAATTTTTCTCGAAGGTCCACCAGGAATTCCACTTCGAGAAGTTCGACTGGAAATTCCTCCAACAGTTTCACTAGTACTTTCGGAGTTCCAAAGAGAATTTCTCTAGTAAAGCTGCCGATTGTTGTTCTAGGAGTTCGACCGAAAAATACTTTATGCAGTTCTGCTATAAAATTTCACCAGTAATTACTGTAGGACTTCCATGGGCGATTCCTCTATAAGTTTCACCAAAAAATACTGTAGAATTTCCGCAAGAAATTTAGAAGTAAACTTTCTAGGAGTTCGGCCGGAAATTCCTCTAGGTATACGATTGATAATAGAGATGATGTCCATTTCTTACTCACGCCAGTATGTATTTGATAAGCCTAGCTTTTGGAATAAAGAAACTTCAACTCCGCTGGTTGAGCTGCAAAAATTAGTTAATTAGGTATGATTAAATCCCAAGCAATACATGTAGGAGCTAGCTAACCAACAGAAATACCTTTTCGGCTACCCCGAGAATTTCTCAAGGCAGGAGCTTTGCCAGGAATTCTTTTAGGTGTTTCAAAGGAAACTACTTTTGAAGTCGAAGTTTTTTCACGTGTTTTCGACATTATTGTTGTGTGTGTATTTGCAAGTCCGATCTGAGATGTCTTAGCATTGAAACAAAACTGAATGTTAGAGCTAACGGATGCATTATTGATAGAAAATTCAATTCAACTCATTCACCCAGCTACCAAAGCAATTTAGTCAAAAAAAAAAAAATGAAAGTTGTCAGTAGACTTAAATTTTCTCACTTCGATCAGATAGATGTAACACTAAGCTTTCTTTGACGCTAAAATGTTTTATTGTTTCAAGCGCACCAATTGAAAACGTCTGAAACGTACGAAAAAAGTTGGGCAGCCCTGCACCAGGAATAAGTTTCTCTAACAGTGTCATCGGAAATTCTTCTAGATGTTTCTTTGGAAATTTCTCAAGGAGTTCCACAAGGAATTCTTCCAGTAGTTTCATAAGAAATCGCTTTTTTTGCGATGAAATTTTCCAAATGGAAATTTACGCAGAAGTCCCATCAAGGAATCCTCGAGAAGTTCTTCCGAGAATTCTCCTAGGAGTCCAACGAAAATCTTTCTAGATTCTCGAAATCTTTGCGGGAACGCCTCTAGGAGGAGATTCTCAGGAAAATCAAGTAGCAATTTAACAGAAAGTTTCTCAAGGAGTTACATTAGGCATTGTGCTAGGAGTTCTAAAGAGAAACTCTCTAGAAGTCCCACAAAATGTGTTTGTTATAGTTACACAAATGATTTCTCTAGGAGGTTCACTGGGAATTCCTCTAGGCATTCCTCCGGAAATTCCTATGAGAGTTTCACTCGGAATTCTTCAACGGTAGTTGTGCCAGTTGCACCAGAATGTTCTCTCGAAATTACTCTGTGTCAGCTGTTGAAACTCCTCGGATAATGTCATAGTATTGATGCTGGAGATCCACCATGAATTACTCCAACAAAATCACCCTAAGTTTCTCCAGAAGAATCACCGGGAATTCCTCTAAGACTAACCGAGAATTCCTGTAGGGAGCTCCACTGGGGTTTTCCCAAGAATTTACAGCAGGAACCTCACTAAAGATGCCTGTAGAAGTTCCAAAGAGAATTACTCTGAGATTTTCTCATGTGATTTCTCTGTTTGATCCACAGGGAAATCCACTGGAGTTCAATCAATAATTTTCCTAGAAGATTCACTGTAAATTCCTTTAGGAGTTCCACCGAAAATAACTTTCACAGTTTCACAAGTTCTAATGGGAATGTCTCTATGAGTTCCAGTAAGCAATTCTCTATAGAGTTGAACTGAATATTCCAGCAGAAGTTCTGCCATGAATTCTTATGAGAATTCCAGTGGAAATTCCACAAGCAGTTTCACCTGAACTGTAGGAGTTCCGAAGATAATTTCTCCAGTTATTCCACTGATTATTGTTCTAGGAGCTTCATCGAAAAGTACTGTATGAGTTCTGCAATAAAATTTCACCAGTAATTGCTGTAAGACTTCCATAGGCGATTCCTCTATAAGTTTCATCAAAAATAACTCTAGAATTTCCGCAAGAAATTCGCAGGTTCACAGGTTCATTCTAGGAGTTCGACCGGAAATTAAATACGATCAGTTATTCCGGCATTAGGTACCAAGAATCCTTGTAGGAGTTCCATCGCGTATTGTTACAGAGTTACAGAAGTTCCACCATGGCTTTCTGTGTGAGTTCCACTGGGAATTGATGAATGGGTTCAGCTCAGGTAGGAGTTGTGAGTTTGAGTCTCACCAAGAAGACGAGTAAGTTTTTTTTTGTAAATTTCACCGCAATTTGTCCATTTCTTACTCACGCCAGTAAAGTCTAGCTTTTGGAATTGAAAACTTCCACTCGGCTAGTTGAGCCGAAAAAAAAAATGATTATTAGGTTATTAATTTAATCCCTAGATATGAATAAATACAAAGCAATACCTGTAGGAACTTGTGGAGAAACCACCAAAATAATTTCCAGAGGAATATCTTAGGAATTTTCTTGAGAAATTTCTAAATGAATGCCTGAGAGAATTCCTGAATATATGGAGGAATTCCAGAGGAAGCCTCTAAGGTCTGGGGAAATTAATTTTAAAAATTATTTTTAAAAGAGTTCCTGGGAAAATTCTTCTGAAATTCTCAAGGAAAATCCTGAATGAATCTTTGGAGGAAACGCTAGAGAAATTTCCAAAGAAATACATTTTTTTTTTAAATAGGCACGATAGGGAAGGAATCTTTAGAGGAACTCCTGCTGAAATTCTGAAAAAAAAAATCCTGAAAGAAATCCTTAAGGAATTCTTAAAAGAGTCACTGCGAAAACTGTTGAGCAGCCCCGTTCTAGGAAAAAGTTTCTCTAACAGTTTCATCATAAATTCTTCAAGATGTTCCTTTGGAAACTTCTCAAGGAGTTCCACAAAGAGTTTCTTAAGAAGTTTCATCGCAAATTCCCGTAAAAGCCCGATCAAAAAATCCTCACGTAGTTCCTCCGAAAATTTATCTACGAATCCAGTGGAAATACATCTAGAGGTTCCACCAGAAAATTTTCCGAGGAAATCCTTTTGGAAGTTTCACTGAGAATTTTTCTCGAAAATCTGACGGGTATACCTCTAAGAGTTTCTTCAGGAAAATCATACAGCAACTCGACCGAAAATTCCTCAAGCAGTATTACCAGGACTTCCAGGAGTTCCAAAGTAAATATCTTCAGTGATTCCACCGATTATTCTTCTTTGTCTATCTATTCGGGCGTAAAATATTGTATGAAGCTTGGTATGAATTCTACAATGAAATTTCACCAGTAATTACTGTCGGACTTCCGCAGGGAATCGTGGAGAAAATACTAAAGAAGTGCTTGTAAAGGAATGCATTCTAAAATAATTCTCGGATAAATCTTTAAAAGAATTCTTACCGAACTCGTAAAAGCTATTCCTACAAGAACGCTCCTTTTGCGATAATTACATAACATTTTTAGATTAGGCACGATTTGAACGTTGTTTTTAAAAGATAATCTAACAATGATGTTTGACCTAATGCCTCTAATTTCATTAGGAAACCGAATAAGACCGAGTTGTGTTCATAAAATTCATGAAGTTTTTTGTGTTTCTCATTTTGCTCAGGTTTATCTTCAGCTCTTTGAGGGTGTGATCTTAGAAAACAAAATCTCGCTGATGTTTTTCTTTTGATTCATTTTATTTATCTGCTCTTGCTAAAAATATCCTCCGTATACAATGGCTCAACAATCAGCGTAAATAAGTTTGTTTTTTTTTTAAGCATCATCATCATACTGCATACTAGTAGTAAAAGTTCTAAACATTCACTTAACAAAGCAATAACGGGCAGGGGAAGACCACCGTCGTCGGTAGTAGGTAGAGATGATGCCGCTTATTGCGATTGGATCCATTCCGCATTATTGTTCAGAGTGTTTTTTTTAATTGTCAACCACAAAGTTCCTTGTTTATTTCCGAGATTTACTTTTCTTCTTCTCTTACTTATATACATTTAGAAGCCTAAACGAGTATGTAGGTAACGCTTTTTTATCGAACCGAAAAAAATGGCAGAACGAAAATTTCCGAACAAGAGTATTATGATTTTACAACAAGGACAACCGAAAGAGGGGAGGGGGTGCAACCAAGATTCACTGGGTCAGAGTTGATTGAGGGGATTAGAAGAGGACAGTTTTCGAGAGATAGAAGCTGTGAAAGGGGTGAAGAAATGATAAAGACGGGTTTGGGTAATGTTTTGCTGTTTCCACTGATTATTTGTCACAATTGTTCGTTTCACATGATTTTTTTTCTTTTATATCATTCAATCAATCAATCGAATTGTACAACTCATTCGCTTTGTTTGCTTGCGGACAACAAAAATAACGCTCATTCCTTAAATCCTATACAATATCGCAGACACATACGTTTGTTGTTTGTTATTTTTGATGTTTTGTTCTCAACAAATAGGCTTTGCTTAGCATTTTTCGCATTTTTCTCCTGGGTTGGAATAGATGAATTTTGGACTTAGACTTTTTACATGCAGTTTCACATAAGTTTTTTTTATTTATTGACACCTATTAAAAGTATAGTTTTGCTGCACATGTGTTTATGTGTACAATAGCAAGATTTTTTTTGTCATGATTTTTCTTCGTTTGCGTGTGTGGATGTGCTTAGTTAAAAAATATAAATATAAAATTTTTGCTTTGCATAAAAATAATAATAAAAACAAACACATTTGAGATGACAGTCGAGGATGGTTGCAGACTTGGCTGTTTTGATGTGTTCTGATGTTTGATGCACAACTTATGTCTAACGTTTCGCGCGCACGTTCCGCTAGCTAATCGCGGGAGGGGCCTCTGCTGCTCTTTGGGGTAGTGTTTGGACCGCTCTTTTGAGAGGATCTTCGCCGGTGTGCTGGCCAACGGAGGCGTCCGAGATCCTGGGCCCGTCGGGTCCGTGCCCCCCGAAATCCGGATGGAGTTTTGCCCACGGAAGCAGTCACTCTTCCAAAGGGCGGTGGATGGAGGGGGTGTGGTGGTGACGGATGGATCGTCGGATGGTTCCGTGGTGGCCTGACGGGTAATGATCTCCCTAATCAAGAAGCCCGGAGCGAGAGAGGGGCCCTCCACGCCTCGTCTGAGAGAGAAGAAGCTGCAACACGTTCTAGCTCAAAAATGGAATAATTTAAGATTTACCGCTAATTTAAATAGTAAATAATACTTAAATTACAAATCTTTAAATAAAAGATAGGTTCCTACAAAGTATCTCTACTCTACAGTGATCGATGTACAATAGGGATATTTTATGAAAATATAAAATTGAAGGTAGGGGTGCAGGGGATTTGAAGGGGTCGCAACAGGGGTTTGTGCCTGTCAGATAGTGTTTCAATTGGATCCTTTGGAACTGAAAGGTGGTAGTGGTGATTTCGCTGAACACTCAGATCGCGAAATTTTGTTCGAATTCCAAAAGTTGGGCCTGAAAGTGTCTCGTCTACCGTGATCCTCGATGGGTTCACGGTCGATCTCCTGCTTGTGTGGTGCGTTCATATTCTCCGGAAAATATGAACGAAAGCTACCTCGAGGTTTGTTGGGGTGTTGATCTGTTGCGTCATCGTGGGACGTGGGACTTGGGGGTTGTAGGATCCGTAGGGTTGGGCTGCATCCTGGCGTCCCAGGATGGGTCCCATAGAGAGAGAGGTGTGAGAATACTGTTGTTGACCTGTTGCAGTTTTTGGCTGTTGATCGTGTGAAGTAGTTAAAATAAAACCATCTGGAATATCCGGGGTCGTTCGTCATTTGCTTCTTCGTTGGGGTTAGTTTGGCTATCGCGAGTGCTGGACGGGGGTAGACGGGATGGCTGCAGCGATTTTTCGAACGCCGACAGCTTCCGGCAACCCGATGGCACTCGGATCTGATGAGACGACACAGGATTCGCAGCTAGTTTCTTGCAGCTCTTTAGCAGAACGGTTGTCGCAGTTTGGCGATAGCGTTCGTCAGATGCAGAAGCTCTGTGTTGAGCTGTGACACCAGGGTGTCGAGCTTGTCGACGGAATCGAGCACTTCAACGCGCTCGGTGTGTGGGTTGAAGCGGACCTCGAATGGCCGGGACATGGTCGAGACCCAGCGGCGGAACTTCTCCTTGGCATCCTCGAAGCTCTCGGCGACGTAGTAGATTGGCTGGTATTCCTGGTCCTGGTAGGGCTGGACGGCCGTGCTGGCCGGGTCGAATGCGCGGTGCTCGGGCTTGTCGCTGATGGCGTGCAGCAGTTCTCCGTAAGCCGATAGCAGACCGGCACCGTAGGCCTTGACTTCGTCGTTTTCCTTGCACAGGCCGAACTCTACGGTGAACCAGTAGACCTGCGGAACAGAAGAAGAGCATAAAACCCATATCAATCACGGAAGTTCTGCCGAATTCCCACATGAACCGTGAACCCGTCCACTGACCAAAACGCAACCACGCGCGCAAACTAAATCACTAAATACTGTCATAACCGTTGTCGATGTTTGGGGAGAGAACTGTAGCAGCAGCAGCACCTCATCTCGCATGCCCGGCTCGTATACGGTTCAATTACTGCGCGTACGCCCCATAAATCGGTCGACCTGCACCGAATGCACGATTAACCTACTGATCGCGAAACCGAACGTGCGCTGCTGAACCTGATCAAGTTTTAGAGCTACGCCTGCGCGAGCGTCAGCGTCAGCGCCAGCAGCAGCGCCACACAGTCAATGTCAAGTTGAAAGTGAATTATTGCGATCGAGTGCGTCGTCGTCGAGTGTGATCGTCGAAAACTGAGAAAAGGTCGTTGGCCAGTAGCAGCCCGCAGCGGTGGCAGCAGCTGCGACTGTGGCAACTGTGGAACTGGTGGAGGTGGATCACTACTTTGAAGCGATTAGGATCCGGTGATCTGCATGCGATCGATGTTGAGTTGAAGGCAATTGGCTATTAATTGAATTCCACTTCCACTTGATCGAAGCTAGGCAACTCAAGGGTGCGGTTCGATCGATCGATTGATCGATCGATGGCTTCTAGAACGCGATCGTTCTTCGTTTGGAGGCTTTCGTTGAACTTGAGGTTACTACAAGTTTGATAACTATAATTGGGGTTGGGATTCTACGTCTCAAGATTTGGACGTTAGCGGTCGTTCATAAGCCACGTAGACACTCGTAGAATTCTTGAAAAAGGGGTCTGACCGAACACCTAAATTGGACAGAATTTGATCTCGATGGCTAATTAACAGCCCCTTACTTGACTTTTACGTTCCAATGTCGTGAAAGATGTGACAAAACAGTGATAAAAGTTCCAACGCAACATTGTTTAGTAAAATCGATTCGAAGATACCTCTGAACCACCATTAAACCACAATAAAATCTTAAAGGTTTTATGGTAGCCGCCAAAACCTCCCCAAAACGAAATATTTTGAAATTAAATTAAATTTTGGACAATGCATATCTCCAACGTTTATTCGTTTTCAAACCGGTCAGACGTAACACTTGGAACAAATTTCATTGAAAAACATCGTCACGAAAACGTAATCGCCCAATGCTAATCGTACTGTGCTTGGCCGGGCCGCCATTAGATGGCGGTAGTGAGCAAACGTCAAACAGGAGCAAAAACGATACCAGCGCCGTGAGTGGTCGATCAACCTACTACTGAATATTTGAATCAACCGTTAAAAAGGAGATCGATGTGAAGCGAGCGGAGTGTGACGTCTGTTTCTTTGTGGTTCAAACATCACGATCCAGAGTATTGGGCGATCTTTTTCATCTGCATTACGGAAACGGAATCAATTTATTTCTTAAATTGAATTTGAATGTTTCAGGGGGTTTTAAGAAGTGTGGATGGCAAGGCGATTTCAAGAAGAGACCATTCGAGGTTTCATGGGATTGTTTCCATGAGGGTTTCAGGAGGCTTCAGGTGGATTCCAGGTACATTCCAGGGAACTTTCAGCGGGAACTTAGGGGGCTGTCTGATGTTTTGAGAAGTTTTGTGGGATTACAAAGGGTTCCACGGAAGTTCATGAGGGTTTCAGGACATTTCACGAGATTTTAGGAGGTGTCCTGAAGTTTCAGAGGATTTCTTAGAGATTCTAGAGACCTTCGGAAGTTTTTTGGAGAATTTAAAGAGGTTTCAGGGGTTTTCAGGGAGATTCTGTGGGGGCTGCAAAGAGTTTCAGAGAAAAAAAATCACGGGAAGTTGAACATGAGTTTCGGGGGATTCCCGAGGGATTCATGGTGTTCTTTAAGATCCTAGGGGCCTTCAATGTATCTGAGGGGATCAGGGCTTATTTAGGGGGTTTCAGAGGGTTTAAGGAACCATTTTTCTGATCTATTATGGATTGGAAGTTTACAGCGAATCCAAGAGAGTTAAAGGAATTTCAGAGAGATTCTAAGAAGTTTTGGATGAATAAGATGGTTTCAGAATGGTTCCTCAGGGTTTCAAGATGTTTCACTGGATTCAAGGAGGGAGAGGTCATGGGGTTTCAGGGTATTTCTATGAGGTTCTAGCAGCCTTCAGGAGGCTTTGGGGAATTTGAGAACGTTTCAGGCGCAAGATTTGGAGGGATTTTAGGGAGGTTCCTGAAGGGTTTAAGAAGGTTTCGTGGGATTTCAGGAGGTCTCAGGGGGTTTCAGGGTATATTTGAGAGTTTATAGATGATCTCAATTTTTCATTGCAAATGTAGGTGCTATAAAACCATACATTCATTTCATAGCATTGAGCGTTACTTTTCGAACAAGTTTGGGTCTGTATCTAATAATTTTCATCGTTTGTGTACAACCATCAATCACTACCATTGATCACTAAAACAATGTTATCACTTGACAGCATTGGGCGTTTTCTTTTCAGTATGATCGAGATTCAATTTGAGCCACTTCAAAATTCAATAACCGTTCATCAAAAAGTTAGAGCAATTGTTAGCGGTATCATACAAAACAAACATTACGTTCCACAGTATTGGGCGATTGTTTCCAAATAAATTGAGTATTGAGCGATCATACAAATAAATGTTTGATCATCTTAGGGGCGCAAGGGATAGTGGTGCGTATATTACTTTGTTTGTTACTAGGATTAAAAACTTAGATTCTACTGAATTTTATCCATGGAAAGCTGTTATTGCCGGACAGCATTGGGCGTTTTTTATTCAGTACGAACGAATTTCAAGTTGAACCACATCAAAATGCAATCACCGTTCCTCAAAGAGTTAGAACAATTGTAGGCGGTATTATAAAAAACAATCATTACGTTCCACAGCATTGGGCGATTGTATCCATGTTATCTGAGTACTGAGCGATCATTTAAATAAATTTTTGATTGTCCTAAGGGCGCAAGGGGCGGCGGTGTGTAACTTCACCATTTGCTATGTTTGCTACTAGGATTAAAAACCTAGATTCTGCTGAATTTTATCCAAGGAAAGCTGTTATTACCAGATAGCATTGGGCGTTTTTTATTCAATATGAACGAATTTCAAGTTAAACCACTTGAAAATGCAATCACCGTTCCTCAAAGAGTTAGAGCAATTGCAGGCGGTATCATACAAAACAAACATAACGTGCCACAGTATTGGGCGATTGTATCCATACAAATTGAGGAATGAGCGATCAAACAAATACATTTTTGATCATCTTGAGGGCGCAAGGGGCAGCGGTGCGTATATTCACCATTGCTATGTTTGTTACTAGGATTAAAAACTCAGATTTTGCTGAATCTTATCCATGGAAAGGTGTTATTACCAGATAGCATTGGGCGTTTTCTAGAACAGACTGTAAACATAAAGCTCAATCACTTCAGAGTGCTATCACATCTCCCTGTCAAGTTATTACATTTGTAGGTTTTATTAAACCATACAAAAACATTGTTTAACAATATTGGGCGATTATTCTCAAACAAGTTTGAGTCTGACACTTGCGCACAGAACAGCCATGGATTACAAAGGCTTCATTACGAAAAATTCGGCGATTACACGACTGCAAGTCTAGCTTTCGGCTTTTGTAAGTGATTTTCCTCTTGTGTTTTTATTACTAGAATGATCAGTGACTCAAACATTGAGCGATTCATTTTTAAAAGTCGATTTTTTGTTCAATTCACAAATGTAAATTAAGCTTAGGCATAATTTTAAATTTAACAATAGACATGTCAAATATTGATCCACCATCAATCATGAAAGGAAATTCCCGATTCTCAAATGGACAAATAATCGATAAAAAAACATTGGGCGATTAACTCTAAATAAGTCACCACATGAATAAACCTTATAAAATATTGCAACAACGTTTTCTTTTTCAAACAATAGCGTTTTTTGCAAACAGTAATCTACAGCATTGGGCGAATTCTATGTCGATGAAAGCATTTGGAATCTGCAAATTGGCAAAAGTACGAAGTTTTCGAGAACATGTTAAAGTTTAGAACATTTAACGATTCTTTGTAACTTCATCGAATGAAGATGATTAACATATTGATCAAAGTTTCTAAAGAACTACACAATTTTAAATTTTGGAGAACAACATCTTCAAAACAATTTCTATTTTAAGCAGCTGAACGCTAAGTTCAATGAAAACTTCTCTTTTCAATTCAGTCAAATCGGATCAACGTGGTCATTTGGCGCCAGGATTGTGCGGTTTTTGGTCCCTCGCAATTTTCTATCCTAGCAGCTATCATTACTGTGGTCATCACCGCCAGCTACTTACCGTAGAGAGCTTTTCGATTTCCTCATCCGAAGCGCCCAGCGAGGCCAGACCGATCTCCTGGGAGAACTGAGCGAAGCTTGGATCGGCCAACAGGGGCATGTGGCCCAGCAGTTCGTGGATGCAGTCGCTGTAATGAAAGAATGAAAAACGGGAAAAAAATGAAAAATGAGAATGAAAATCGGATTACCTTGAGTGAAATTTCTTCATTTGGTAAGGGTGGGACGACACAGGTGAACGAAATCCGGGTTTTAGTTGCCATGGTTCAACGGTGGTAGCATTGGGCGGTTTGGGAGGATTGTCGAAAACTGATTTAATTGGTAAACCGGCGATACATAGAAGTAAAATGTCGATTATTTTGTAACTTTCCAAAAGAAGGCATGGTTCGACATAACATTAGGCGATTTTTAGATGAATGTTCTAAAAATGCCATATAATGACAAGAGGTTGACAAATGACGATCATTCGACAATTCACGACTACGTATTTCTTTGGTAAGAATTTTTGAAAAGCTTTCAGATAATATTGGGCGATTTTCAGAAAATTTAAAAAAAGTAAAAAAAAGGATGAAAAATCGGATTACCTAGACACAGGTAAGCGAAATCTGGGTTTTAGTTGTCATGGTTGTACAGTGGTAGCATTGGGCGGTTTGGAAATGATTGTCGAAAACGGATTTAATTGGCGACTGTTTAATAGGAAAACCGGCGATACATTAAAATAAAATGTCGATTATTTCGTAACTTTCCAAAAGAATGCATTTCCAATACATATAGCATTGGGCGATTTTTAGATTAATGTTCGAAAAATGCATATAGCATTGGACGATTTTCAGATGAATGTTCGAAAAATGCCATATAATAACAAGAGGTTGACGAATTTCAACCTTTCGACAAGTAATGGTTATGTATTTCTTTAGTCAGAATTTTCGAAAAGCTTTCAGATAACATTGGGCGATTTTATCATTTACTGCGTCCTAGCAGATGTTACAGAAAATTTGATTATTGTCCGAACATTGTATCGATCGAAATCATCCGGAGAACCATCCTCAAGCAGTGTTCCATAGTTAATGATTCCAAAACACTGTAAAACTATCACTTTCCGAATAGTTACGCCCACTTCTACCCGTTGTTCCCAGATTGGAATCTATTTATGGATGGGTCGTGGAACATTGATTTTCGTCGTCATCGTCAGTCAAAGTGCCAACAATTTTTCCCTCGAGAGCTCTCGGTCGGAACCAGGTCGGAACAACGACGACACCGCCTAATTGAGTTTGTATCGCTTGCCATTACTGCGCTTTAGTAGCACCCCTCGTCTAGTAGCAGGGAGAAGGACCACGTCTAGGAGAGGTCAGGGTAAGGCAATTATTTTGTTCCTTCCCGCCGTTCGTTCACTATGGCTAGGGTGACACTTGTTGCCGTCGTCGTCATCATCGTAGAACCGCTGCTCCGGAGGGAAATCATTTCCCGGTGCGGAAAAAGTTTCGCTTCTGGTACGTGCTGCTGCTAGACATCAAAAGCTGAGCTGATGCCGAAGGCGGTGGCGTGGTAATGGAGTGGCAATGCGAGGTGATTTCCGTTAAAATCATTTTATTCTATTATTTTGACTTCTCTGCTACTTGGGGTCCTTTGTGCGAGTAGGGAAAGTGGTCGTTCCGAGGAAAGCTGCAGGAGAAATGCTTTGAGAAGCGTACCGTAGAAGGGTTCAATTGCGACTAGCTCGAGAATACTGATGGGATTCGAACCTACGCCTCTAGCTAGATAGTATGGCGCTTTATCGATCTCGACTATTTTTACCTCAATCACTAAACTTATTTATCAAGATTTTTGAGTAAAGTTGATCAATCAAGATAATCATCTTCATCCGGAATTTCCACCCACGACGGTCCATCGCTCAAACGTACTTCCCGCAACCACTTCCGACATTACATCACAGCCAGTGCGGGAAGGAAGCAAAACGAAAGCCGACCGTGTCACCAACCACTTGTCGTATAGTCAAAGACGACGGCGCTAACGACGACGTGGTCTCTAAAGAAGCATGAATGAATGGAAACACTCAAGCAATCATAACGCGCTTTCTTCAGTTGCTAGATTTGTGTCGCTTCCCCCTTCCCCTCTCCTATGATCATCACAGCTTTTCACTCCATCATCTCCGCGCGGTGGCGAAAAGAACAAGCATAAGCTCTTGTGACGTAGGTCAACCACAATGCGGCCATAAATTGTAACCCTCTTCTCTCCCCGGCATTCCACTGAGCGAAGGTCAAGACGATGGGATTAGAAGGCTCTTCCCTTTGGGATCAATCCCACAAAAGTGTAAGAGAAAAAAAAACTACTTACGGTTCTGGTGTGTGGTAGGGCGAGTTGATGTGCCGGACGTACTGGGTGCTCTGGAAGATGCGGAACGCCAACGAGGCCAGGAAGTCCCGAGCCGTCAGCAGACCGGCGGCCGGACGCAGCGTGAAGCCGGTGTTCTTGCGCAGGAAGTCGCTCATCTCCTGCAGCTGCGGCAGGCGTTCCTTGACGAAGATCTTTTCGTCCTCCAGCTTCTTGAACACGGCCACGTACTCGGAGCAGGCGTGCTTGCTCATCAGTTCCTTGACGCGGGTGAACACAGCGGACCAGGTCTTGTTCTCGGTTTCGGTGTAGTTGATGTGCGGGATTGGGTCTCCGCTGGAAGAGAGAGAGGGGGGAAAAAACGTTAAATCGTCGGCCTTACAGATATCCTTCGCGGGAAAAACTTACTACTTGTAAGCGAAAGCGATTTCGGCAATTTCCTTCCTACGGGCACGGTAGACCTGATCGGCGAAACCGGGATGGTTCATGTCCAGATCGGGTTCGTACTTGGTCATCAGGTGGTTGCAGTTGTCCAGCTCGGAGGCGTGGCTCGGGAACCACGGGGCCTTCACGCTCACGTTGTTCTCGGACAGCAGGCTAACGCTACCGAAGGAAGCGGTCTGCCGCAGTGAGCGGATCAACTGCAGCAGGTTGGCCCGGGCCATGTCGACCTTGATGAGCACATCGAACACGACGCCTTCGCTGCGCGATTGGCGTGACTCCAGGTGCACCACGGTGCCGTGGTACGTCTCGACAGCCTTCAGGATACGTCCGAGGGAGCCCATGCCGTCGCGTAGGTGCACTACGATGGCGGCACGGACCACCTCCTTTTCGGCCTCAGGCGATTCGGAAGCGGCGTTTTGAAGAACGACTTCCTCCTCCGTTAGGCCAGCGTCTGGAAATGGAGAGAGAATGAGCACATATTACGTTAGTCACTGTATCGCGTTGTGAGTGGGAAGATGAAATAGAGTCGTCATCGTGGGGGTGATAATTTTCACGACCCATTAGACACAAATGTGCGGGTGATTTTCAACAATGGGGCAAGCTTTTGAGCTGGGAGAAACGGTGACGATTGAACGGGATTATTCTTGAGAATGAAAAATGCTTGGATTTGTGCTGCTGCTGCTGGTGCGTTCTGAGTTGGGTCTTTAAGTGGTGCTGCTATTTTTTTTTTTAGCACCGCAGTAAAAAAGACGAGAGTAGAATTTTAATGATTTGAAATCTTTTGAAGGTCGCTACGTTTGAGGAAAATATTCATCAGTTCAATTTCTTCCACGGTTAGCAGCGTTAGCAGCCAAGTGGATAACTGGTTGATACAGTTGAATATTGAAGTTGTAAAAACGTTGATTAAAATACTTTTTTTTATAATCTCGTGAAAGTGGTCAAAATAGCTATAAGGATGATCGAAGGGCAATCTACCAAAACTGACATTTATGTGATGTGATATGATGTTTAAAACATGCATTACCGTGGTTCGAAGAGATACTTGTATGAGGTAAAAAATTAAAATTAAGTATAATTAAAAATAAAAAGTTTAATTTAAATTAAAAAGTTTAAATAAAATTAAATTTAAATATGAATAAAAATAAAAAAAAGAAAAAAATGAAAATGGATAAAAATAGATATTATTGGATTTTATCCAACGTTTCGATCACTTTTCTGATTCTGCAGAGAGAATCATTCCGCTTTAAACTCAGACCCCTACGTTTGAGTAACATAAACATTCAACTGGGACAAACAGACATGAGATGAATAAGGATTTGGAAAGCTACATCAGTATGGCTTGAGGCAAAACTAGATGCATTTTCTTATTTTTCGTTTTTTTTTTAAATAACGGAGCAATATTTTATTAAAAACGGTTCCCATACACATTAAGAGGATGGTTCAGAGTATCTGCTGAAATTTTTCTGAAGGAAAATGTTTTTCGGTTTTACAGAAACCATTTTTAAATGAATTTTCGAAAAAAAAGGCTTTTAGAAAACTTTTGGATAAAAAATAAAAAATATAAAAAAGAGAGAAAATGCATCAAAACTAATTTACCAAACGTGGCATTTGGGAACAATTTTGCGATCAAATTTGACAGTAGGATCACCAGAAGAAATTGAAGAAATTTCGGTGAGCCAGCTCTATCAACAACTTGAACACCTTAATAGCAAAAATGTTTGAAGAACTTAACCCTCAATTACCAACTGAAAATGAAGTGCCATTTGGTGATCAAAGCAGGTATTTATCGACAGGTAACTTATGCATAGCAATTGGAGTAGCAATAAGTGTTTAATCTGTCTATGTTTGTGTTCCTGGAGAATTGGGAATAAAAGTATTCCTAGAAAATCTCCAAAATATTTGAATATGTTCCGCTCCACAAAACTATTTTGATTATTCTTAAATTTTCACAGAACACTGAATGAGGAATTTTTGAATGATTTTTTTTTATTTTTTTGTATTTTTCCAAATCTAGGTACTTGCCAAGAAGTATTTCTACGTATCGCTTCCGCTGCTTGTTATTGAACTTCATCCAAAACTTGTCTAAGCGCTGCTTCAAAGGTTTTCCAACAATTTCTCATAAAAACACAGGCAAAATATTTCAATAGGTCCTATCTGCATTTGAAAGGCTCTCATTGTTTACTTTCTTTTTCAATTATTACAATGTACACTTTTCAACCATTTTTGCAGTACAAATCAAAAGACGTGTTTTGACCATCGTTCAACAGTGTTGGGAATACTCACTTGCAAGAGTGATACTCACTTGCTTTTATCTCAGTCCAGAAGCATGCTATCAAAAAATGATGTTTGAACGGCTTTTAGTTTGTAGTTTAATCTAAAACTTTGCCGAATAAAGTAAAAGTCGCAGACGCATACCAAAGTTGTGAGAGAGCTGTGAGTACGAGGTGAGTAAAATTCATGTAATTTATACTCACATTGTACTCACAGCTCTCTCACGGTTTTGATATACGTCTGTGACCTTTACTTTATTCGGCAAACTTTTAGATTAAACTACAATCTAAAAGTTCTTCAAACATAATTTTTTGATAGCATGCTTCTGGACTGAGATAGAAGCAAGTGAGTATAACTTTTCCCAAGTGAGTATTCCCAACACTGTCGTTCAATGCAAGGAGACAATCATAATACAAATAAACAGCTGAGATATTAACGATAGAGAGGGAAACCAAAGAGAGCCTCTCTTCTGCAGATAGGACCTTTAGACATGTTTGGCCTGAACAGATGAGAACTAATTCGGTTTTTTAGAATTTTTTTTTCTAAAATTTTCCAAAATTAATTTCTCAAAAGCATTTCAAAACTTATGAACAAAATTCTTTGAATGTTTTTTCAACAATTCCAAAACGCTATTTATTTTTTTGTTTTTGTAGAGTTTGTCAAGAAGTTCCTCCACGAATTACTTCAGCAGCTTGTCAGTGAAGTTAATCAACAGCTTTTCCTAGAAATCCTGCACCGTTTATTCCAATGTTTTTCAGAACAAAACCATTAAGAAAATTTCCTAAAATGTATTACACCCTAGATGAAGAATTTCTGTTTTTTTATTTTTTTTAGGAATTAGCCAAGAATCATTTCAGAAGCTTGCCATTGAACTATTCTGCCGTTCTGTTGACACTCATTCAAGAATTGTTTCTTCGGTTTTCCACATTTTTCCATTTTCAAATCAATGTTCATTTTCTAGGAATATTAATCCACTTTTCCACCGCAAATTCTTCAAAGATTATTTATTTTCAAAAATCATCTAAAACTGGTTTAATTTCTAAAAAGGAATGATGAAACATCTTGTGATATATATTGGTTTAAAATTCTCCAAGAAATATTCTAAGTTGTTACTGAATGCCTTGTCTCTATTTATTTCAAAACCTTTTCAAAACTTCTAGAACATATTGACAGGGATGGGAACACTCACTTGCAAAGAGTTACACTCACTTGCATTTTTCTCAGCTCAGAAGCGTGCAATCAAGAAACAATGTTTAGACGACTTTTGCCTTGTGGTTTTGTCTAAAACTTTGCCGAATAGAGTAAGGGTCCCACAAGAATCTCAAAGTCGTGACAGAGCTGTGAAAGCGACTCTCCACAAGGTGAGTGTAATTTACATTCACCTTGTGGAGAGTTGTCTTCGTAGCTCCCTCACGACTTCGGTATGCGTGTGCGACCCATACTCTATTCGGCAAACTTTTCGACAAAACCACAAGGCAAAAGTCGTCCATACATCGTTTCTTGATTGCACGCTTCTGAGCTGAGAAAACTGCAAGTGAGTTTAACTCTTTGCAAGTGAGTGTTCCCATCCTTGCATATTGATTATTTCATAAAGAACT